>NC_142867.1:136592916-136900833 GCF_051225735.1 Oryctolagus cuniculus
TATCCTGCTATCCTGGACCCGCTGTGGCCCATCCACACTTATCCTCACTTCCTCCCAAGGGGCTTCTGCCCAGTGTCCCAGCTGCATGTCCACGGAATGCTGAGTCTACAGATAATAATCCCTACTATTGCCAACATTTGAATCTTTAAAATCATGAGGCTGCTTAGCTCTGGTTTTGCAGCTTTTTAAACTATGTGTGTGGTGTGCTTATATTTCCAGGAGGACATGGGGAAATCACAACTATTCAGTGATATCCAAAATGGAAATTTAAATACACAATTTTTTAAAGGTCTCCTGGCTCTTATCAACAAAACAAGTTAGACAAGGAAATCGGGCTGGCATTGTGGCACAGTGGGTAAAGCCTCCACCTGTGACACCAGCATCCCATATATGTGCCAGTTTATGTCCCAGCTACTCCACTTCTGATCCAGCTCCCTGCTGATGCACCTGGAAAAGCAGCGGAAGATGACCCAAGCACTTCGGCCCCTGCACTCCATGTGGGAGACCCAGTTGAAGTTCCTGGCTCAGCCCTGGGTGTTGTGGCCATTTGGAAAGTGAAACAGCAGATGGAAGATCTGTCTCTCTCTGCCCAATCACTCTGTAACTCTTTCAAACAAACAAAAAAGCAAGAAAGTAAGCTGGAGACAAGAGGAGGAAAGACCCACTCCTTCTTGTAAAAATAAATAAGTAAATAAATAAATAAATTCAGAGTGGAGATAAGAACTGAGTAAGGAAACTATGATAGTGGTCTAAGGCGGGGATGATGAAAGCCTGGTCAAGACAGCATCAATGGGCATGAAGAAATATCCTTGTAGTGAGAGACAAAAGGAGGGCCAAGGGTGACTCTGACATTTATAGCCTACCTGTGGGCATGGTAGGATATCATCAATGGGACAGGCCAACTCTGGAGGAAGAAAAGACCTGCAAGGGCTCACTTGGGGGAGCAGGTTACGTTGGCGATGAATGAGACTCTCAGGGGGCAATACCTAACAGGCACTCAGATACAGAGGGGTGGGTCTCTACACAGAGGAGCTTTCACTCAACAGACTCAGCTAGACTGCCTTGCCAAAGGAGAAAGAGCTAGGGGAAGGACTGAGCCCTGAGGAGTGTATGAGATCCATAAGTAGTTTCAGAAGTTCCATGAGCAGATTTAGAAGCAGCAGCCAGTAAAGTAGGAAGGAAAGAGACAGTAGTACCACAGAAACCAGTTGAAGATCATCATATCCAACCCCAGTGGAAAGACAGGAAATAAATGAGGTGAACCCAACAGCCACCTCAATTTACCACCTGGAATTTTCCCATCAAGGCAGAAAGGGAATCCCAGGCAAGGCCATGAGAATGGGGAACTGAAGAGGAAATGAGCTAAAAGTCCAGGAAGACCAAGCTGACAAATTCAAAGGAAACACTTCCAGCTGCAGAGAGCTCCCCCAAACACAGAGCCGAGTACAGATCCACTGACAGTTACGGAAAGAGCTACCTCAGCAGATGTGGGGTAATGCTGTGAACTGCTCACACAGCAGGAAGAACTGTATCTGTTCCCACCAATGCAAGCAGAAAACCTCATGATCAGCAGAGCTCTGGGTATGGTACACACAGGGCTGTCACCTCAGTACTGAGGAGTTTAGACACAGGCTGAGAACAGCCCCAGTCCATCTAACAAAAATGCAAGCAAGACTCAAAAGACTCAAACCGGTTCTAAGCAACTGACCACCTGTATCTCAGAAGGCTCAAAAAGATTTTAAGGAATACAAAAATATCCAGGACAGCCCACAGCAAAATTCACTAATCAAAAATTACCAGGAATGTACAAAACAGGTAAGTACACTCAATAATAACAACAATCAACCAAAAGAACAAAGAACTGACATAAACATACAGGAGACACAGAAGATCCTGGATCCTGACATCCAGAAACAGCAGATGGAAGATCTCTCTGTCTCTACCTCTATCTGTGTGTGTGTGTGTGTGTGTGTGTGTGTGTGAAAGAGAGAGAGACTCAGCCTTTCAAATTAAAAAAAAAAAAAAAAAGAAAAGCAATCATACTCACTTGAAGATGGGCTGTGGTTAAGTCTACTAAAAGTATATTTATATTTCACCCTTCAGAAACCACTAACAAAACAGAGTTCTAGCTAACAAACCAACAAAGGTAATAAACCAGAACTAGAAAAAACTACTCAGTAACCTAATAGAAGGCAGAAAAGGAGGAATAAATGAAGAATAAATGAGACAAATAGGAAATGAATAGTTGAGATATCTTTAAACACATTAAATTAGAAGGTCTAAAACCCTCAATTAAAAGGCACAAAAGGTTGAAACAGAAATAAAACAAACCCAACATATGCTGCCTATAAGAAACACTTCAAATGCAAAGACAGAAATAGGCAAAAAGGAAAAGAACAGAAAAAAACGCATCCTGCTAATACTAATCAAAAGAAGGCTGTGTTGCCAGCAGAGAAATCTAGTCCAGGACTACAGGCCATCACACAGTGACTTCACCAACACCACAGGAACAGTGTCTCAGCACTCCAGCAGAGAAATCTACTGCCAGGACTATAGGCCATCGCCAAGCGACCACTTCACCAGCACCACAGGAACAGTGTCCCAGCACACCTGAAGCAGAGCTCAGAACCATAAGAGAAAAAAAACTCATAGAGATTTCATTATCCCTGTCTCTATAATCAACAGAACAAGTAGCAGAGAGGAGCAAAGATTAAAATATGTGAATAATAAATAACTATCAGCCAAAGTACCCTACTGAACATTTCTAGAATGCCCCCATCTAATAACAGCAGACTATTCATTTTTTTTAATTTATTTTTTATTTTTTTGACAGGCAGAGTGGACAGTGAGAGAGAGAGAGAGAGAGAGAAAGGTCTTCCTTTGCCATTGGTTCACCCTTCAATGGCTGCCGCGGCCGGCGCGCTGCAGCCGGCGCACCACGCTGATCCGATGGCAGGAGCCAGGTGCTTCTCCTGGTCTCCCATGGGGTGCAGGGCCCAAGCACTTGGGCCGTCCTCCACTGCACTCCCTGGCCACAGCAGAGAGCTGGCCTGGAAGAGGGGCAACCGGGACAGGATCCGGTGCCCCAACCGGGACTAGAACCCGGTGTGCCGGCACCGCAAGGCGGAAGATTAGCCTAGTGAGCCGTGGTGCCAGCCCAGACTATTCATTCTTAAGTACTCATGGAATATTTACCAAGATAGACCACTTTCTGCAGCATAAAACAAAGTTAAAGAAATTTAAAGACATACAAATCATACAAGGGGTGTTTGCTGACCACAATGGAACTAAATTAAATCTGCCAAAACCTTGGCAAATCCTCAAGTATTTGGAAACTGAATCTCATGCTTCTAAATAACTCATAGACAGTGAGACCCCAGTGGAAAGAAAGGGCCATCAAAGAAGGAGGTACTTTTCCCTGAAGGGAAGAGAGAACTTCCACTTTGCTGATGGCCTTGTCTAAATAAGGTCGTGTTTGTGGTCACAAAAGGCTTCCATAGCCTTGGTAGCTCATGGCAGGAGCCTCGGGTGATCACTGACATCGACAGACATCATACACAAAAGTGTCGATTGTTAAATTAACAACAGAAGTCACTATGCACTTACTCCCCATGTAGGACCCCTGTCCTTAATGTGTTGTACTATGAGACTTAACAGTAAAATTTGTCTTCAAACAGCACTTTTTCTTTGTGTTTCTGTGTGGGTGCAAACTGTTGAAATCTTTACTTAGAATAGAGTTGGTCTTCTGTATATAAAGATAACAATAAATGAATCTTAATGAAGAATAGGATGGGAGAAGGAGGAGGAGGTGGGATGGGAGAGGGGGTGAGAGGGTGGGTATGGAGGGAAGAACCACTATATTCCTAAAGTTGTACCTATGAAATTTGCATTTATTAAATAAAAGCTTTTATAATAAATAAATAAATAATAGCTCATAGACAAAAGAAGAAATTCCAAGGGAAATCAGAAGGTGTTTTGAACATATCAAAATAAGTTGGATATCACTAGGATAGCACCTAGGAGAAAATTTACAACAATAGTGCCTTCACTAGAAAAGAAACAATCTCAGTGACCTTAATTTCCAACTTACATGAAACTCAAAATAAGCAGAAGTCAAGAAACAACAGAACACCCACAAAGCAGAAATCCAAGAAACAGGCAATGAGGAAAACAATAAGAAAAAAAAATCAATGAAACCAAAACTTCTATTTTGAAGAAACCAATTCAACTGATGAACTTTCAGGAAGACTTACCAACAACAGGAATGAAAAGTAACATCACTGGGGCTGGCGCTGTTGCACAGTGGGTTAACGCCTTGGCCTGAAGCACTGGCATATCCCAGCTGCTCCACTTCCAATCCAGCTCTCTGCTATGGCCTGGGAAAGCAGTGGAAGATGGCCCAAGTCCTTGGGCCCCTGCAACTGTGCGGGAGACACGAAGAAGCTCCTGGCTTCAGATCAGCTCAGTTCCGGCTGTTGCAGCCATCTGGGGAGTGAACCAGCGGATGGAAGACCTCTCTCTCTCTCTCTCTCTCTCTCTCTGCCTCTCCTCTCTCTGTGTAACAATGACTTTCAAATAAATAAATGAATCTTTAAAAAAAAAGGCAACAGCACTACAAATTCTATACCCATTGAAAGAAGAAAGAATATTTTGAACAACTCTGTCAATAAACTGGACAATACAGAAGAAATGGACAATTTCCAACTGCTACTGTAGTAGTCAATTACCACAAACTATTAAAATAACACAAATTTATTATCTTACAATCTGCAGGTCGGAAGTCCAAAATCAGTTCTAAAGCCAAGGTGCAGTAGGAAGATGGTCCCTCTCCAGGATCTAAGAAAGCATCCAGGCCGGTGCCATGGCTCACTTGGTTAATCCTCTACCTGCTGCACCGGCATCTCATATGGGTGCCAGGTTCTAGTCTCAGTTGCTCCTCTTCCAGTCCAGCTCTCTGCTGTGGCACAGGAGAGCAGTGGAGGATGGCACAAGTGCTTGGGCTCCTGCACCCGCATGGGAGACCAGGAGGAAGCACCTGGCTCCTGGCTTTGGATTGGCGCAGCATCGGCCGTAGCGGCCATTTGGGGAGTGAACTTTCTCTGTCTTTCTCTCTGTCTCTCTCTCTCAGTCTATACCACTACCTGTGAAATAAATAAAAAAAGAAAGAAAGAAAAGAAAGCATCCATTTCCTCACCTCTCTCAGTCTACTCCTTGACTCAGGGCCTCTGTCATACCTCTGGCTCCCCTCATCGCATCTGCTGCTACCTCTGACCCTCCTGCCTCCTCCTCACAAGGATTCTGTCGTTACATCAGGTGCACTCAGACAATCCAGGAGAACCTTCCCAGCTCATAGTCCTTAATTTACTCACATTCCCAAAGTACTTTAGACCAAATAAAATTAAAATAACACACTCATAGGCAATGGACATCTCCTGGGGCATTTATTCAGCCTATCATAGACACAAATTACCAAACCTCACTCAGAAAGAAACAAAAACATCAACAGTGCTGAATTAAAGTCTGTATTCTAGAAGTTTCCCATAAAGAAAATCCCAAGCCAAGATGGAGTCACTGGAGAATATTACCAATTATTTAAAGAAGAAGTAATTCTACTGAACTCTTGTAGAAAAAAAAAAAATGAAAAGGAGAGAATACTTCCCCATTCCAAAATCCCAGGAGGCCAGTGTGACACTAATAACAAAATTTGGCCTATTTCATTTGACCACGGGTGAAAAGTTCTAAGCCACCTTCTGGTATATTAAATTCAACAATATAAAAAAATGGTAATAATGATATCTTCAGAAGCATATCAATCACAGTAATGCAAGGTTACTTTAACATTTAGAAGGCATCCGGTGTAACTCATTTGCTAACAAACTAAAACAGAAAAACTCTGCAACCATCTCAGCAGACACAGAAAAGGCACTTTACAAAATCCAACGCTGATTCTGGATTAAAACGGCCAGCAAACCAGAATACAAGGGACTTATGTCAACCTGACCAATAGCATCTACAGAAACCTACTGCTAACAAAACACTTCAAAGGGAATAAAAGAATGTTTTTTCCCTAAGATCAGAAACAAGACAAGAATATCCACTCACACCATTTCCATTCAACATTACATTGGGGATTCTAACCAGTGCAAGCCACGGGAGGGTGGAAGACAAAAAAAGATAGCCAAATGGGTAAGGAAGATGTCAAAGTGTCTTCACGCACAAACATCATGTCTATCCATCTAGAAAGACTAAGGAAATTTTAAAAAAAAGCTACTAGAAAAATTATTAAGTTCAGTAAGCTGACAGGATGCAAAAGCAATATTAAATCAATTATATTTTATATATATTAATATATATAAATCAAGTATATTTTTATATTTAGTAACAGTCAATAAGAAATTTAAATTGACAAATACCTTTGACAGCAGCATGAAAACAAATGAAATAGGGATAAAGCTGACAAACTACCTGAAAAGCCAATAGACTGAAAACTATAAAACACTACTGAAAAAGTACAAAATAGCCATCATCTAAGTCAAAAAAGTTCTGATCTTCACACATATGATTCTGAACCTGAATAGACTAAATGGAAATTTTGCCATTCAATTATCTGACAAAGGATTTGTATCCTTAACATATTAAGAACTTCCAAAACTCAGTAATTGTTAAAAGCACAATCTAATCAGTGGGAAGAGCTTAAAAAAAAATCACAAAGTAAAATATGCTGAAGGTAAATAAGTACTTGAACGGATGCTCAACACGATTACAAGGGATTTTTGTCAACCTGACCAGCAGCATCTACAGAAACCTACTGCTAACAAAACAAATCCCCAGCTGTAATTTCATTAGAGAAATGCAAATTAAGATGACAATGATACCACCACACTCCTACTAGAAGCTACAATCAGAGAATACCAAGTGTCAGTGAGCCTAGTAGAGGAACTAAAATTTTCATATGTAACTGAAGGGACTATACTATGGTGTAACAGTCTTGGAAAACAGGCTGTTGGCAGTTCCCTACAAAAAAAAAAAAAGACCAGGCCGGGGCGCCGGCACACCGGGTTCTAGTCCCGGTCGGGGTGCTGGATTCTGTCCCGGTTGCCCCTCTTCCAGGCCAGCTCTGTGCTGTGGCCCGGGAAGGCAGCGGAGGATGGCCCAAGTGCTTGGGTCCCTGTACCCGCATGGGAGACCGGGAGGAAGCACCTGGCTCCTGGCTTAGGATCCGCGCAGCACAGGCTGTAGCGACCATTAGGGAAGTGAACCAACGGAAGAAAGACCTTTCTCTCTCTCTCACTGTCTATAACTCTACTTGTGAAATAAAAATAATTAAAAAAAAAAAAGGGCTTATCCTATGATTCAGTCATTCCATTCCTACCTATTTAGCCAAGAGAAAAGAAAGCACATATCCAAACATATGTACTTACACATGGATGCTGCACTTGTATATACATACTTATTTGTAATAGCCAGAAAGTAGAAGCAGCCCAGAGGACAAATGCACAAGCAAATGTAATGTTCTATTCTGTGGAATACTGCTCAGTAATCAAAACAAAGTATGGGGTGGGGAAGCCACAGTGGCACACTGACTGGGGACATTTGCATCCCATAACAGTGCATCAGCTTGAGTTCCAGTTAATCCATTTTTTTTTTATTTTAATTTTTTTTTTTTTTTTTTTTTTGACAGGCAGATTGGATAGTGAGAGAGAGAGACAGAGAGAAAGGTCTTCCTTTTGCCGTTGGTTCACCCTCCAATGGCCACCACAGCCGGCGCACCGCACTAATCTGAAGGCAGGAGCCAGGTGCTTCTCCTGGTCTCCCATGGGGTGCAGGGCCCAAGCACTTGGGCCATTCTCCACTGCACTCCCGGGCCACAGCAGAGAGCTGGCCTGGAAGAGGGGCAACCGGGACAGAATCCAGTGTGCTGGTGCTGCAAGGCGGAGGATTAGCCTATTAAGCCATGGCGCCAGCCATCAGTTAATCCACTTCTGATCCAGCTTCCTGTTAATGCACCTGGGAAGGCAGCAAATGATGGCTCAAATACCTGGGTTCCCCTCACTCACATGGGAGACCCAGATGGAGCTCCTGGCTCCTAGGTCCAGCCTGACCAAGTCCTGATTACTGTGGGCATCTGGAGAACAAACTACCAAATGAAAGCACGTGTTCACTCACTTTCCCTCCCTCCCTCTCTCCTTATCATTCTTCCATGCAAATAAATAAATCTTTTTTTTAAAAAAGCATGAATTATACACACTACAACAGAGATGAATCTCAAGAGAGATGAACTGAACTACAACTATGCAGAGTAGAAAAGCAAGACCCATGCATCTCCCACCCTCACACACATCGCCAAAAGAGACTTTGTTTAACACTCATAGAAAATTCCAGAAAATAAATAAATAAATAAATAAATAAATAAAAATAACATGCTGGGGCTGGGGCGCAGTGGGTTGAAGCCCTAGCCTGCAGTGCTGGTTCAAGTCCAGGCTACTCTTCTTCAGACCTGGCTCTCTGGTGTGACCTGGGAAAACAGAAGATGGGCCAAGTGCTTGGGCCCCTGCACCCATGTGGGAGACCTGGAGAAAGCTCCTGGCTCCTGGCTTCAGATCAGCTCAGCTCTGGCCAACGCAGTCATCTGGGGAGCTAACCAGCAGATGGAGGACCTCTTTCTTTCTCTGGCTCTACCTCTTCCTACAACTCTCTTTCAAATAAGTAAAATAAATATTTAAAAAAAAAAAAAACTCATACAGACAGAAAACAGATCAGTGGTTTCCTGGAATGAGAGACAAGATGAGAGTGAATGGTTTCAGAAGAGTACCCAGAAACATTTGGGTGTGATGAATACATTCATCATTTTGTTTGAGGCGACAGCTTCACAGGTGTACAAGGTCAAACCTTACCAAACTGTACATCAAACCCATACATAATTGTTGCATGTCAGTGACGTCTCAATAAGGCTGTTTAAAAATTTCTGAGTGGCCAAATAAGAAATGTTGGTGCAATGGATAATACCCAATATAAACAGGAGTAGTTGGAGAGTACTAAATGAGATGTGGATTGCATTTACAGACTATCTCAACATTCTTGGCTTTTAAGGCACTCCAATAAATTGGGTAGTAACAGAAGAGCAGAGCGGAATATCAGATATCCCAAATCATGTTTAAATGATAAGGAATGGGAGTTAAAAACAAGACATTAGAATAAAGAATGATTAAAAGACCCTGAAAAGAAAGGATGGCAGGAGAGGAGTGTGAAATCTAGAACACAGGTGACAGTATAGCTCTATTAAAAAAAAAAAAAAAGTTTTATTTATTTATTTGAAAGAGTTAGAGAGAGAGAAAAGAGAGAAAATCTTCCATTCACTGGGTCACTTCTCAGATGGCCCTAACAGCCAAGACTGAGCCAGGTCAAAGCCAGGAGCTAGGAACTTCATCCGGTTGACCTCCCACATAAGTAGTAGCAGGGGGCAAACACTTGGGCCATTCTCCTCTGCCTTTCCCAGGCCATTATGGCAGGGAGCTGGATGGGAAGTGGGGCAGCTGGGACTAGAACCTGGGCCCATATGACATGCTGGCATCATAGGTGGCAGCTTTATCGGCTACACAACAATGCTAGCCCCATGCTCTTTGACAAGAAAGACACATCCCCTGTTAGAGTGATTAACCAGAGTAGAGAGAGAGAGGGATTTAATAGTACAGGGTCTATAAATGCAGTACAAGAAGCAGGAGGAAAATGGATTGCATTATCTCTATGGTCTATTAAGGAAGGTCATTGGCTCAGGGCAGATATGTGATACATACCAAACCCATGATGATCTTAAAGGTTGAAGGACATAAAGAAACAACAAAGCAGCTACTACAACAATTGGGAAAATGCACTTTCCAAACCACAGCAGATTACTGGGTTCAATTCAGGTTGAGGATCAATAATGTTTAGTGATACCTGCCAAGTTCATTCATCTTCCAATGTCATCCATCTGCTGCGTAAAGGTTATCCGGGGTAGGGGCTCTGTCAAGCTGTGATGGAGAAACACAAAGCAAGGCAGAGACATCCCATGTGCCTGCAGAAGTGTGTAACAATGAACTGAGAAGGGAGGAGATGAATGACAGACAGAAAAAGTCAACAGATTACAGCTCTAAGTGAGATCAAACTCATACACTTCCAAGCAACAGCCAGGAAGATAAAAGATACACTTGTAAAATGTAATATCAGAATTAGTACTGAGGGTTCTTCTGGTGGTAAGACCCCAGGCAGGACCCTGATAGTACAGAAAGTACCTGCTTCTTGTATCTTACTGCTTATTGCATTTAAATCAACCCCCTGACACGATCTGTACCTCTGCCCATCTAATGCACTGAATTTCATCCTTGCCTAAGCCTAGCACATTGGAATATTCCACCAACCCTCCAGATATGCTACAAAGGAACAAGGTTTCAAGCCAGCCTCTCCTCTTCATGACCGCACCATGCAGCAAACTCCTATGATGAGAACCTTCTTCTCCAGGCCTACGGACCTCTCAATTTAACACTTGACTACAAACTGGGTAAGTCAGCATAATGTAGTTGCCCTCAGGTATTCTCTTTGCTATCACATTACAAGCTTTGCATAAAAGGGAAATGGGTTTTTTTTTTCTTTAGGAACACACTCAACACCCATTTTCCTCAAAGCTCTATGTTAATTGTTGTATCTATGTTTCTTTTCTATTCTCCAAGATTTAGTTCCAAGCTACGTATATAAAAGGATTTAACAACTACCTCTCGGCTGACAAATAAATCTAAAGAAAACAAAAAAACAAATATGCGGCTGGCACCAAGGCTCACTAGGCTAATCCTCCGCCTGAGGCGCCGGCATCTCGGGTTCTAATCGTGGTTCCTCCTCTTCCAGTCCAGCTCTCTGCTGTGGCCTGGGAGTGCAGTGGAGGATGGCCCAGGTCCTTGGGTCCTGCACCCAATGGGAGACCAGGAGGAAGCACCTCGCTTCTGGCTTCGGATCAGCGCGGTGCGCCGGCCGCAACACACCGGCCATAGTAGCTATTTGGGGGGTGAACCAATGGAAAAAGGAAGACCTTCGTCTCTCTCTCTCTGTCTCTCTCTCTCACTTTCTAACTCTGCCTGTCAAAATAAAAACAAAACAAAACAAAACAAATAAGTAACAAATAACTCTGCCTGTCAAAATAAAAACAAAACAAAACAAAACAAAACAAAACAAATAAGTAACAAATAAGACAGCATCTAGAGAAGCCTCTGGAGATAGGGGAAGTGGTTAAGAAAATTTTCTCTGGAAATTGGTGTGCTTTGATCTAGCTTGAGGAAACAAACAATTCAGAACAATAACTACAAGTATTGCTTCTCTGGGGGACAGTTTTGTGAGTTCTCAGACTGTCTCAATATGCCACACGGTTGGGGGGACTGGTTCTGGGATTCCCCTAGATAGGACCATCTAGAGGTGTTCAGGTCCCTTGTATAAAACGGCACAGTGTGCAAACAACACAGAACCTGCACACCTCCTTCCTCACACTTTTAAAGTCATCACTACTTATAATATCTAATAAAATCTGAGTATTATATAAATATTTGTAATGCTGTATTATTAAGAGAATAATAAGAAAAAAGCTTTACATGTTTAGGACCTACATCATCTTTCTTTCAAATATTTTCAAACTCTAAGCAACTTCACAGTCTTAGAAATAATGATCCAGAGACTCATAGCTCAACTAAATACTTGCTTGACTGATCCATTAAAGTAAGGAAATCACTTTTCCATGATAACTGAAACACTTAGCAACCCCAGACAAATCTTATTTAAATCCAATGTTTAGTATAGCATATTACTGTTCATGACATAGCAAACTTAAAACACACCTAAAATGCAAAGTTACACACATGTAAACATAAAATACTACCATGACACAGAAATGTTGGGGCCGGCACTGTGAGGTATTGGTTAAAGCCACTACCTGGGGCACCAGCATCCTATATGGGTGCCAGTATAAGTCCTGGCCACTCCACTTCCGATCCAGCTCTCTGCCATGGCATGGGAAAGCAGTGCAAGATGGCCCAAACCCTTGGGCCACTGCACCCGCGTGGGAGACCCAGAAGAAGCTCCTGGCTCCTGGCTTCAGACTTGTCAAGCTCTGGCCATTGCGGCCATCTGGGGAGTGAACCAGTGGATGGAAGACCTCCCTCTCTCTCTGTAACTCTCTCAAATAAATAAAAAAACTTAACAACAACAAAAAAAAACAGAAATGTTGGTTACTATCGATATTAACAAGCTGTCATTTACTGAGTCAGCCAGGCACTATTTAATCTTCACATCCTTATTATAACAGTATTATCATTGAACTAATTTTATAGATGACAAAACTGAGGTGTAGCAGTTAAGCAGACTGTTCAAGGCTGTACAGCTAAGAAAACCTGAACATGGAACCAGTTTGCCTGATTTTAAACAAACTTCAGACAATTCCTTGGCACTTAAGAACTTTCACAGAGATGATATAATGAGCTCTGACTCCTAAGTCAAACTTTTCCTGCGAAGGTCCAGATAACAAATATTTTAGGCATTGTGAGCCACAGTCTGTCAAATTCCTCCACTTGGCAACCACAATGCAAATGCAGCATGGAAGGAGCATGGCTGTGTTCCAATAAAATTCTCTTCACAGAACTCAAACCCAAATTTCCTTCAGTTCTCAAGTGTCACAAAGTATTATTCTGACTTTTTAAAAGCAATTAAAAACATAAAACCCATTCTTAGGTCACAGGCCACACAAAACAGAGAGAAAGGCCTTACATGGCCATGAGTCATAGTGTACTGAGTACTGACAACTGCTTTAATATTAATAAATACTAACAAAATAATATAAACATACTATTAAACATGAATAGCATTTTTGACAGGCAGAGTGGACAGTGAGAGAGAGAGACAGAGAGAAAGGTCTTCCTTTGCCGTTGGTTCACCATCCAATGGCCACCGCGGCCGGCGCGCGGAGGCCGGCGCACCGCACTGATCCGATGGCAGGAGCCAGGTACTTATCCTGGTCTCCCATGGAGTGCAGGGCCCAAGGACTTGGGCCATCCTCCACTGCACTCCCTGGCCATAGCAGAGAGCTGGCCTGGAAGAGGGGCAACTGGGACAGAATCCGGCACCCTGACCGGGACTAGAACCTGGTGTGCCGGCACCGCAAGGCGGAGGATTAGCCTGGTGAGCTGTGGTGCCGGCAGTAATGAGTTTTTAACAATTATGTCTGCAATTTCTATATATATAAATATTTAGAATTACCTTTTCTCTGATACCACTTTTAACTTGCTCATCTTGAGTTACTTCATTTCATCATTGTGGGTAATCTGAAAGAAAAATGTTAATGACATTAAACACTTACACAACTGTGTTTTCTATTTTTAAGATGTCATAAAAGCCAGGCAACAAAAAATTTTCATTGTTGGCAACACAAGACAGCACTGGAAACCAAAAGGGTTTTTTAAGTGCTTTTGGTGGGTCACCTCGATGTGGAACATCTGACCATTAAAATACCTAAAATCAGCCAGGAGGACATTAGCAAAATCCTGGTGCTACAAAAATGCAGTTTGTTATCTGCTGTTAGGCATTCTTTTGAGACATTCTTACTGTTCTAATATTCCACCTTAAAATACTTGAACTAACCACTGCATCCTGTGATCAATGTACTTATTGTTTGCCATTCATACAATGGCCAAAGACTGGTAAATAAGTATGATTATTTCTATACGAGAACACTTTCAATTAGTAACAGGTTGATTCAACAGAGCAAAAAATATCTATAACATTATCTTGCTGAATGTACATAATGCACATTTTCCCTCCATATTTAGAAAATGCACTTTGTACACTTTAAACAACCTTCAATAGCAAGACACACAATTCTTATTATTGTTCAGATTAATTTTCTATTCACCAAAAAACACCCTGAATGCCTTTTACTTTTATATAGCAATGCTTAGAAAAGAAGAGTTTTGTGGTATCACTGAAAAGTGAAACAATGACCCTGTTTTTAGTTATGCTATATTTATACCACAACAAACATGCAAAACAGCAGACTTGAAATGGCTTAACTTAGATTCAGAATTTTTTCTGAATCTGTAATTTTTCTTTCAATAAGGACGTTTCAACAAAATACAACTCCAAAGCAAAGGAAATAGATATTTAGGACCATGCACAAAAATTAGGACATTTTAAAGTCCATGAGGGGCCAGCACCGCGGCTCACTAGGCTAATCCTCCGCCTTGCGGCGCCGGCACACCGGGTTCTAGTCCCGGTCGGGGTGCCGGATTCTGTCCTGGTTGCCCCTCTTCCAGGCCAACTCTCTGCTGTGGCCCGGGAGTGCAGTGGAGGATGGCCCAAGTCCTTGGGCCCTGCACCCCATGGGAGACCAGGATAAGTACCTGGCTCCTGCCATCGGATCAGCGCGGTGCGCCGGCTGCAGCGGGCCGGCCGCGGCGGGCCATTGGAGGGTGAACCAATGGCAAAGGAAGACCTTTCTCTCTGTCTCTCTCACTGTCCACTCTGCCTGTCAAAAAAAAAAAAAAAAAAAAAAAAAAAAAAGTCCATGAGGAATTTTACACTGCTACTTATTCTTTCTTTTAATAGACTCATCTTTTTAACAAATTTTACAAATTCAGAGTAACTTTTCCCAGCTTCTAAAGTATAAGAATCACTATATACCTAAAGGCAGGATGGAAAAATCATATGTGCTTTCAAAAGCACTGTTGCTGTCATAAACACAAATTTTGTCATTTCTACTTGTTGAGTGCTAAGACTCTCTCTAAAACTACATTACCAGAGCAAATTTTATTAGAACTATAAAGACTAATGTTGGGTACTTGCCATAGCCAACTCTATTTCAACAGTTAAGAAGTTACTCAAATTTGCAGGTCACAATACAGGTTAACAACATTCTCCTCTCCCTCCAGAAAGAGTAAAAAAAAAAAAAAAAGCAGACAGTAAAGAAAAAAAGTTCTGTTTAAGTCCACAGTGACAAAAAAAGAAAAGGAAGGGCCACAGAAGCACGGGTATTCTGCCCAGAATCCAGGAAACTGAGACTCCACGAACTCAGGAAATGTCCAGGACAACAGAGGAAGAGACCATGAAACAGAGCTACCTAAAAATTTCTGATTGCAAATAACTTCTTAGCTCCTCCATATCTCCAGCCTCACCATTATGGAAAATTCTTAGCCATTAAATATGTAACTCCTGGCAAACAATTTTCACTAATGAAACCGACAACCTCAAAGAATTCTACTTTCTGGGACTTTTAGAGTTAGCTGGGAAAAAAGATCAGCTTTCAATCCTATTATCCTAGGGCTAATCCACTGTGTACTACAGCTTTCAATTGCTGAAGCTGGAAGCCAGAGCGCTTTAGAGTAAATAAAAAGCTTCTTTATGCTGTGAAAGTCTGTGATGACTGCACTATGGAGTAGTAAGATCGGGCAGCTAGAAACAGAGGCCTTGCATCTCACCAAGTTCAAGGCTTTGCCAAGCAAGTGTGACAAGACAGGGACAAAGAAGCTGCAAGCATAAGCAGAGGAGTGATTACAATAACCAACCACTAAATTTAGACACAATCTACTCTTTCCACATCATTGGACTGTTTTCATCACCATAAAATCTGTCTTAAAGAAAAAAACTTTCTTCCTCCCACTGCCCCTATCCAAATGGAGTCTCCTTTCTCTCCTCCTGAAAGCAGTTACTCACTCACAGTGTCCACAGCCCTGTCTTCCCTTTCTCTAGTGAGTGCATTACAGGCAGGCTCTGCCCATGTCAGTCAGCAACCAGCGACCTCCTGTTATGCAACCCCGTTGATGGTCCATGACCAGTCCTCTTCTCATGCGTCCTACCAGCAGCAGCAAACTCACCCTCTTCCTGCAAACACTCTCTCCTGGCAGTAGTCTGTTGGCTGCCTACCACACAGGTCACTTCAAAGTCTCCTCTACAGAATGCCCAAGGCTCAGGTCCTTCTTGTCCTCTTCTACCTACAGTCTGTTAGCCGGTCACATCATCCAGCTTCCTGACAACTCAAACATCTCCACCTGGATCTCCTAACAATATTACCAACTCAAAATCAATCCAACAGTGCTCTACCCCTAGCTCTTCCAGAGTCACAAACAATCCTCTCCCCAGCCACTAGGCCCAACACCTTGGCTACTTGTTTGTCTCCTGCCGCAGACCCACACCAATCCATCAGAAAGTCCTGACTCCCACCACTTTCAAAACATACCCAGAATCTCATCACCTCACTACCTACTAACCACAGTCAAGCCTTCTACCTTTGACCCCCCACATTTGATTCTCAGTACAACATCCTGAGTGGCCCTTTTAAAACTCAGGAGGAACAGGGAGGAAAACACTTTAGTGAAGGTATTAGAAGGTGGAGTCTTTGAGAAGAAGATAATTGGGTCATTAGTGTAGAGACCTCATGAATGGGATCAATGCCCATAAAAAGAAAACCAGAAGATCTGGCTTTCCCCTAGCAAGAAGGAGCCATCTGTGAACCAGGAATGGGCTCTCTCCAGACACCAAATCCACCAGCATCTTGACCTTGGACTACAAAACTGTGAGAAATAAACTTCTGTTGTTTATAAGCTACCCATTCTGTGGCATTTTGTTAAAGCACCAGAAGTGGACTAAGACAACTTGAAAACTGTTTTCACTGAGTAATTGGTTATATACTATGATTACATATCAAAATCAATTTTAAGGGAATAGTTTCTATAAACTTAGAAGTGCTTAATATATGCCCCCATTATACCAAATACAACAATCCTATAATCTAATTCATCCCAGACTCTTAACAACTTAAAAATGCATGGCTGGTGCTGTGGCATAGCAGGTAAAGCCACCACCTGCGACTCCGGCATCCCATATGGGTGTCAGTTTGAGTCCTAGCTGCTCCACTTCCGATCCAGCTCTCTGCTATGGCCTGGGACAGCAGCAGAAGATGGCCCAAGTCCTTGCACCCTTGCACCCTTGCACCCTTGTGGGGGACCTAGAGGAAGCTCCTGGCTCCTGGCTTCGCATTGGCACAGCTCCGGCAGTTGTGGTCATCTGGGGGAGTGAACCAGTGAATGGAAGACCTCTCTCTCTGTCTCTACCTCTCTAACTCTTTCTAATCAATAAAATAAATCTTTTAAAAAAACTTACAAATTGTTTATTTCTAGAATTTTCCATTTAATATTTTCAGACCACAGTTAACCACACGCAACTGAAACTTTGGAAAGCAAAATCAGACAAAGGGGGACTATGGCACGTGCAGAGATCCCAGAATCTAGTTCGGGGTTTCTCAACCTAAGGTCTACAAGACAGTGATAAAGTTCTTTCAAGACATCACAATTCTTTCAACTATTGTTTAAAGTTCCCTGCACCATGCAATACACCTGAGCAGCATCAGTTTGTCAGAAATCAGCCACATGTGGGTATGTGCAAGAGGCCCGTGTCCATCTGGTGATGTGGCCGTGGTGACTGCAGACAGCACTGCACAGAGAGGACAGGCTGACCAACATCGGCCTCTCCACATTTGGTTATGCCCCGACCTCACTCACGCCCAAGACACAATTTACACCAGCTTTTCAAATAAATCAACTATTTTTGGTTTTTACTCATTGGTAAGATGAGGCTCAAATAAAGATCCAGAGTTACAAAATTTTATATATATATGATATATATATATAGAGAGAGATTTTGATTTCTTGATTTTGCGTAGGCTTTGTACATAGTCATTTAAAAATATTTTTCACCAAAATAAACTTCTCTTTTAATTTTATGCTCCACAAACATTCTTTTTATTATTTACTTGCATTTATTTTATGCTGAATTTATTCTCAGGCCATAAATTTTTCTTCCGTTTCTTTTGGGTTATCTTTTTCTTCTATGAAACTTCCTCTTCCGGTTTAGCAACAACTTGTGCCTTTTCAATATGGATGATTTCAACATGGCGGGGGGGGGAGGGGCTCATCAATGGGCTAAGCCAACCGTGAGCTCTCACAGTGCAGCAGCGCATCTTGCGTGCTTTGTTTCACCTGGAAGCGTTCAGGGAGCAGAGACTCTACATCAAAACCCTCTCAGCACCACTCTCTGCACTTGTCAAGCATATGCAGCAAAAATTCAGCTCTCTTTTGCACCACCAGTCCTGTGTCCAGCCCCACTGTTTGGCCCAGACTCACCTACCACAAACACCATTGTAATGAGGAACAGCAAACGCTGCTTCTTTAATGTGGCATCTTTCAGACACTTGGGGACTTTTCCTGGACACCTTCACAAATATTCACAAACATGAAGATGTGAACTTCTTGAGCTGCAGGATTCTGAGTTTTCTAAGAGAACAGTGAATCACTGTCACAGATCACCTAAGGTTGTTTACTCCAAGGGCTCCATGAACCTTCTTAAGTTCCCTCATATACAATAAAATTATGTTTTTAAATAAAGCACAAAGCTGATTCACTCATGTTTTCATTTTGCTCAACTTAAGATAAGCATTTACAGTTTTCACTGTCAACTGACAAGAGACCTTTCCTCCCTGCTCTTGAAGCTTATCAAACAAGAAAAAACAAGTCAAAAAAAAAAACAAAAAAAAAAAAACAAAAAAACACAGCAAAGCATTCATTACTTCTCTTTGATTGACAGGATACTACTCTTTCACAGAAATCCAGAATTTTTGAAAGGACAGATCAATAAATCTCATCTTGAGTGTGAAAAACAGTTTGATGGTTCCTCAAAAAGCTAAAGAGAATTACCCTATGCCCCAGCAACTCAACCCCTAGATACACATACAAAAGAACTAAAAACAGGGATGCAAACATTTACACCGATGTTCAAAGCAGCATTTTTCACATAAGCCAAAAGGAAGACAAATAAAATGCCTAGGAACAGTTGGAACAGTAAACAAGATGTGACATATCAATATAATGGAACATCATTCAGCAATTCAAAACATCAATGAGGAGAGTGCTGCAGGGTTAAGATACCACTTGGGAAGGCCCCATTCTGTATCAGAGTGCAGGGTTCACGCACAGCTCTGCTTCTAACGCCAGTCTCCTCCTAGAGGCAACAGCTGATGACCACTCAGGGATTGAATCCCTGCTGCCCACAGGGAAACCCAGATTGAGTGCCAGCCCAGCCCAGGCCAGCCCAGTCCCAACTACTATGGGCATTTGGAGAGTGAACCAGCAAATGGAAGATACCTCTCTCTCTGTTTCTCTCTCTCTCTCTCCTCAAACAAAATGAAAAGAAAGGCCAGTGAAGTTCTGACACATTGTACAAGGATGATCCTTAAAAATGTTATGCTAAATGGACTAAACATAAATGTGAAGACCTGAAGCCATAAAACTCTTACAAGAAAGCAGGGGGAAGGATTATCTGTATCTTTCTTCCAATGATTTTTTAAACTGAGGCACCAAAAGCATGACCATCAAATGCAAAAATAAACAAATGGAAATATACCAAACAAAAGCACAGCAAACAATTGACAAAATGGAAAGGCAGCCTATGTATGGATTAGGATAAAATGTCTGCCAAACATATACCTTATAAGGGATTAATACACAAAATAATAAGGAATTAATACAACTCAACAGCAAAAAAATGAGTGCCTGATTTAAAAATGGGCAAAGGATCTGAATAGACATTTTCCCAAAGGCAACATAAAAATAGTTAACAAGTATAAGGGAACTTCAATAAGTTCATGTGAAATGGAATTGAAAGATGAGTTTATTTTCATACCAAAAAAATTTGAAATTCATGAATCAAGGATCTTCAAAAAGTTCATGAGTAATGCACATGATGAAAAATCTATGCACGTACTTGAAAAACTTTACTTAAAAATAAACTTATCTTTTGCCAGCACCGCAGCTCAATAGGCTAATCCTCCACCTGCAGCACCGGCACACCAGGTTCTAGTCTCAGTCGGGGCGCAGGATTCTGTCCCGGTTGCTCCTCTTCCAGTCCAGCTCTCTGAAGTGGACAGGGAGTGTAGTGGAGGATGGCCCAAGTGCTTGGGCCCTGCACCCCATGGGAGACCAGAAGCACCTGGCTCCTGGCTTTGGATGAGCGCGGTGCGCTGGCCGTAGCGGCCATTGTGGGGTGAACCAACGGAAAAGCAAGACCTTTCTCTCTGTCTCTCTCTCTCTCAATGTCCACTCTGCATGTCAAAAATAAATAAATAAATAAACTGATCTTTTAATTTCATTTTTTAAAGATTTTATTAATATTGAAAGAGAGATCTTCTATCCGATGGTTCACTCCCTAGGGCTGCAACAGCCACGGCTGGGCCAGGCCAAAGCCAGGAGTTAGGAGCTTCATCTGGGCTCCCACGTGGATAACAGGGGCCCAAACACTTGAGTTATCTTGCACTGCTTTCCCCAGGTCATTAGCAGAGAGCTAGACTGAAAGTAGAGAGGCCAGGATCGAACCATTGCCGTTACGGAATGTCAGAGTCACAAGTGGTGGTTTTACCCACTACACCCCACAACACTGGCCCCTTATTCCTATTTTTCCACTAACTTTTTAAAGTCTGATCCCCTCAGAAATAAAAAGGCATTCACCATTACTTACTAGGGCAATTCAAATCAAAACCACAATGAGGTATCACTTCAAAACATTAGTATCAGAGAGACAGATCTACAAATTGCTTCATGGTGCCTCTAGGTATAAGGATTGAGAAAGGCTCATCTAGTTACTAGTAGGCAGGGCTAGCACAGACCAGAACAGGCCCAGAGTGGGTCTACCACAAGCGAGCACAGGTGGAGGCTCCTCATTACCACAGACTCCTCACCCCAACAGCTTCCTGATTCTACAATAGCAGTCAAAGAAATGAAGAATTGGAAGCAACTTCACAACTAGGTAGGAAGCACCCTAGTCACAAATGAGACAGTACAACCTTCCTGCCTGCATGCTAAGGTTTTGAGAGTTGCTCCTCCAAGGTCAGCCTAGGAGTGCACATCTGGCAAAGCAGCTGGTACGCTGCTTGGGAGCCCCACATGGCACACTGGGGTGCCTAGGCTTGAGTTCCCACTGCCAGCTGCCTGCAAATGTGCACCCCAGCAGGCAGCAGATGATTCAAGGGCCTGGGCCCCTGCCACCCACACAGGAGGCCCCACACTGAGCTCTGGGCTCCTGGCTTTGGCCTGGCCCAGTACCAGTTATTACAGGCATTTGGGGAATGAAACAAAGATGGAAGATACCTATCTACCCTCTCCCCCACCCCACCCCTCCACTTCTTCTACCTTTTAAATAAAAATAAATAAAAACTTTAAAAACTCAATCTAAAGTCTCCTTCTTTAGATCTCCCAACAATTCTATCAGCCACTTAGTGCCTGTGCCAGATACTGATTTACTGTTCCTCATCTCCCAATCTATCCTTTTTTGTCTGCTCCATGAAAATGGATTTCTGTTCATTAAATATTTTTCCTTTGCCAGCTGGCATGGTATTAGGCTTCGTCGGCAGAGGGCACCAGAAAGGCGTTTTGGGGAAATTCTGCTTCGTGGCCCCAGGGCCTCAGCTGCAGCAGGCTTCTAGCGGGACCCCACTCCTACAACATCAGGGCTGCTCCCCCGCCAGGCTTCTGCAGTATGCACACCCTGGGCAACAGGAGCCCAGACAGCTTTGCGGCACAGAAGCCTGGTGAGACATCCCAGTGAACAGCATTCCCTGGCACCCCGAAGGGCAGGGTCCCAGCAAGATCCACTAGTGAGGAGCCATTACTACTAGCCTTAACCTTGTCCTTTTTCTGATTTAAAAAAGATCGACTCATTTATTTGAAAGGCAGCTTTACAGAGAAGGGGCGGGGTGAGAGAGAGAGAAAAATCCTCCATTTGCTGGTTCACTCCCCAGATGGCCACAACAGCCAGGGCTGAGCCAAACCACAGCCAGGAGCCAGGAACTTCATCCAGGTTTGCCACGTTGGTAGCAGGGGTCCAGGCACTTGGGCCATCTTCCGCTGCTTTCCCAGGCCATTAGCAGAGAGCTGGATCGGAAGCAGAACAGTCGGGTCTCGAACTGGTGCCCATATGGGATGCTGGCTTTAAAGGCAACAGCCTGATCCCCCAGACCCACTCCTGTCCTTTCCAACAAGGGCTAGCTCTGGAAGGTAAGCAAGCATTCTACTCCTGTCCTGGGGTGGCCCTGCTCCTCATATTTACTACTCCTTTGTTCTTTAATCTGTACTTCTTACCAGGAAATTCCTCACTGATCCAATCCCATCATATAGTCAATAATGATTCATTATTCTTTCTACCTCCTGATTGAACCCTACTGATCACACCCCAACAATTCTCTTTAGTAGTTAATAGCCAACAGCAATCTCTCTGCAACGGTCCCTTCACAGTTGAAATAAAGAACCAAGAAGAGAGAAGGGTAGGTAGTACAATATCCTAAGAGATAAAGTTGTGGCACCAATATTTTAATTAGGAAGTGACAGTAATTATACACACCCAGGATACGAACTGCTGGTTCATATTCACAGGTCAGCCTACTAAATACTCTAATTGTAATATTAACTTCATCTTAGAATACTATCATTCCTGCCATGCTTAACCTCTACTTTAAAACTTAGGGGACCAACATCGTGGTGGAGCAGATAAAGCCAATGCCTGCAGTGCCGGCATCCCATATGGGCACCAGTTTGTGTCCCGGCTGCTCTTCTTCCAATCCAGCTCTCTGCTATGGCCTGGAAAAGCAGAAGATGGCCCAAGTCCTTGGGCCTCTGCACCTGCATGGGAGACCCAGAAGAAGCTCTTAGCTCCTGGCTTCCCATCAGCCCAGCTCCACCCAATGCGGCCATTTAGGGAGTGACACAGCGGATGGAAGACCTTTCTCTCTGCCTCTTCCTCTATATAACTCTTCCTTTCAAATAAATAAATACATCTTTAAAAGAAAAAAAGAGAACATTTAAAAAATCGCCCACATCCCACACTAGAGTACTGGTTCATTGCCTAGCTCTGGTTCCTGACTCCAGCTTGATGCTCATACATACCCTAGGAGGCCGCAATAAGGACTCAAACAGTGAGATTCCTGCTACCCATGTGGAAGATGTGGGCTGAGTTCCAGGCTGCTGCTCTAGGCATTTGGAGAACGAACCAACAGATGGGAGCTCTCTCAGAGCTCTCCACCCTCCCTGCCCCGTCTCTCAAATAAATAAGTTTTATTTAAAGTGCCCACCATACGACTCAACTAGTCCACTCCTAGGCATATACTCAAAAGAAATAAAAACATACGTCCTCATAAAAACCTGTATGAATGTTCAGAAAAGCTTTATTCATAATAGCCAAAGAGAGAAAACAATTCAAATGTATGTCCTTACAAAGGAATATTAGTTGGTGATGCAAAGAACTTAAATATTGGCACAGTGGTTAAGATGCTGCTTGGGATGCCTGCCTCCAGCAACAGAGTGCCCGGGTTCAATCCTGATCCCACTCCCAATCCTGCTTCCTGCTAATGGAGACCTTAAGAAGCAGGAGGTGAGGGGCCGGTGTTGTGGCGCAGTAGGTTAATCCTCCACCTGCACCGCTGGCATCCTATATGGGAACCGGTTTGAGTCCCGGCTGCTCCACTTCCGATCCAGCTCTCTGCTAGAGAGCTATGGCTTGGGAAAGCAGTGGAAGATGGCCCAAGTCCTTGGGCCCCTGCACCCATGTGGGAGACCTGTAAGAAGTTCCTGGCTCCTGGCTTCGGATCAGCTCAGCTCCAGCCGTTGCGGCCAATTGGGGAGTGAAGCAGCAGATGGCTGACCTTTCTCTCTCTGCCTCTCCTTCTCTCTCTGTGTAACTCTGATTTTCAAGTAAAATAAATAAATCTTTTTTTAAAAAAAGTATACTTTATGCTGTATACTATAAATGTATAATTGGTATGGTATGTAAGTTATACCTCAACAGAACTTAACAGTCTATGTGGGAACTTTAATAATTCAAATGTTCCTTTATGCTGCCTCAGAGTCTGCCTCCTATGATACAATACAATGCAAAACAAAAGCAGAATTACTAACCCACAAGGTCCTTGGAGATGGACTCTGAATTATCCAGCAGAGGTGCAGAGCCACACTGAAACATCCATGTTTCTTTTTTTATGATTTATTTATTATTTATTTGAAAGTCAGAGACAGAGAGGGCAGAAAGATCTTTCATCTGCTGGTTCACTCTCCAAATAACTGCAACAACCAGGGCTGGACCAGAACAAAGCCAGGAGCCAGGCACCCCATCCAGTCTCCCACATGGATGCAGGGGCCCAAGCACATGGGCCACCCTCTGCTGCTTTCCCAAGTGCATTAGCTGGCAGCTGGATCTGTGGAGCAGACAGGACTCGAACCAGTGCCCATACAGGAAGCCAGCATTCAAGATGGCGGCTTAACCTGCCACACCCAGTGCCAGCCTCCATCCATACTTCTACATAAAGATTCACGGTGTACAGTTCCCTAAAGTGGGATGTCGCTAATGTATGAGTTGATTTTTTATATATTTAGAGGTGGTTTATGCTAGAATTAATTGTAGGGTAGGCATTGAGTGCAGCAGCTGAGATGCAGGTTGGGACGGCCACACGCCCCCTCAGAGTGCCTGGACTCTAGCCCCTCCTCCACTTTCCAGTCCAGCTTCACCTTGACTCTCACCCTGGGAGGCAGCAAGGAATGGCTCCAGCACCTGAGTCCTTGCCACCCACAGGGTAGATCTGTATTGAGTGCCAGCCTCCTACTTCAACCTGGCCAGCCCCAGCTACCTAATTCTTTCTCTCTTTCCCTCTCTCTCTCACCCTCTGACTTTCAAATACAAGTACAGATAAAAGTAAATACATTTAAAACTTGTTAATACAGGAATTGGACCTTAACAGCAGAAAATCATAAAAGCAGTATCAGCCTGCTCTAGATAGCCTAACAAAAAGCACCTAACAAAAAGCAAACAATATTGTCTGCTCTATTGTTAAAAAAAAAAAATACACATTATTTGGCCGGCGCCGTGGCTCACTAGGCTAATCCTCCACCTTGCGGCGCCGGCACACTGGGTTCTAGTCCAGGGCAGGGCGCCGGATTCTGTCCTGGTTGCCCCTCTTCCAGGCCAGCTCTCTGCTGTGGCCCGGGAAGGCAGTGGAGGATGGCCCAAGTGCTTGGGCCCTGCACCCCATGGGAGACCAGGAAAAGTACCTGGCTCCTGCCGTAAAAAAAAAAGAAAAAAAAATACACATTATTTGAGGTTATCCTGATCTTTCGCTCTCAACTGGAGCTAGTTCCACAGCATGATGGATCTAAAAGCTGTTCTGGTCTCACTGACTTAAGACTGAAATCAAGCCCATCAGCAAGCCAGCAGGCACTGGTGTGCACACACAAGGTATTAGAATCTCACACACTTAAGTTGTCCTAATTTTCATTCTGCAGAAAAGTCAAAGAAATTCTGATGCCTACACTAAAATTCAAGTTGTATAGTCTAATTACATGACTAGTTCACATACACAAGTTTTTAAGTTAAATAAACTGCTAAAAAAATGCAAAGAAACACACAGCTCACGCTTGCAAGTTCAATCTAAATCGTTTAAATAGGTTCAGTGTGAGAAACTATCATGCCCTTTCATTGTCTTTGCTTACACGCCCTGATCCAGTTCTCATTCCACCACAACAACTTCACTATTTTATGCTCATCTATTTACACAAGGATTTCCCTGCCAAATACCATTAGACAAAAAGTTTCCAGTGCTGAAAAACATCTGCAGAACATTGGTCTACTGAACAATGATAAGCTTGACTGTAAAATATTAGATACTGCCCTGGCTGGACTGTGGAAAACAGAGCAAACACTGCAGCTGAAGATCCTGGAAGCTGGTTGGAGAAAATAAGAACACTGAGAGTCATCACCTTCTGTCAACTTCTCATCACCACTTCATGATCAGAAAGGAAATCACTTTTAGGAACACTCAAAGGAAATGTCTATTTCGCTATTCCCCAATACCAGCTCTATCACTGAAATGCAAAATGGCAAATCCATGCATGGCACAGCCTGTGATGCTGGCACCCTGTATGAGCACTGGTTCAAGTCCTGGCTCCTCCACTTCTAGTCCAGCTCTCTGCTAACGCACCTAGGAAAGCAACAGAAGATGGCCCAAACACCCACATGGCTTCAGCCTGGCCCAGCCTCAGCCTTTGAGGCTACTTGAGAAGTGACCAGTGGATGGAAGATCTCTCTGTGTCTCCCTCTAACTCTGATTTTCAAACAAATAGATGATTAAAAGAAAAAAGAAGGAGGGAAGGAAGGAAAGAACAACGGAAAGGCAGACCAGCAAATCCAGGTTATTTAACAAGAAGCAACCCAAAGAAGATGCCCTTGACAACACCACTAACGAAAAAGTGAGAAATCTTGAGCACAAGAGGCAAATAACACCTGTAATCTAAAGAAAGAGGACTACCATTTCCAGCAACAGTCATGGAGAGTACTACCTTAGATTAATGTTTAAGGAAGAATACAAACACTGGAGAGGGTTTGAGTGATATTAACCTTGTCTAAATTACTGTAGTGAGGTACACATTTTCATCTAGTTACCTTACTCACATGACATCCACTGATTGCTTTATGAATGTTTTACCCCAATCTGCAAAAAGGCAAATTTAATTTACCTAATTACTGTTATCAATTTGAGGAAAAAAGGTTAGAGTCAATCTACAAAATAAAAAGAAGCTTTTACGTTTTCTCTTTCCTGATCTTGCATCCTAATGGAAATCAAGTAAGTCTGGATGGATGGGTCAAACCTGTTCCACAAAAAAATGTTCAGACACTTTATAAAAAACTTTTTTTTTGCTCTATGACAAAGAAATGGAGCCTCGTGTCTGGAGAAAAGGGTCTCATTACACTTCAATTTAATTAAATAATTTGTTTAGAAAGTTTTTGTTCAATCCAGATTTCAAATGACTGTCTTAAGACTTAACCAATGCTGAAATCCTAAGTCTATATATGAATGACGCATGATATTAAAATTCTTTTTTTTTAAGGTTTAATTAATTTAATTTGTGAGGTGGAGTTACAGTGAGAGGGAGAGACAGAAAGAGATCTTTCTTTTGCTGGTTCACTCCCCAGTTGGCCGCAACAGTCGGAGCTGGGACAATCTGAAGCCAGGAGCCAAGAGCTTCCTCTGGGTCTCCCACGTGGGTGCACGGGCCCAGGGACTTGGGCCATCTTCTTTTGCTTTCCCAGGCCACAGCAGAGAGCTGGATGGAAAGTGGATCAGCTGGGACTAGAACCAGCGCCCATATGGGATGCCGGCACCTCAGGTGGAGGAGTAACCTACTGCACCACAGCGCCTGCCCCAGATCAAAATTCTTTCTTTTTTTTTTTTTTTTTTTTTTTGACAGGCAGAGTTAGCCAGTGAGACACAGAGACAGAGAGAAAGGGCTTCCTTTTCCATTGGTTCATCCCCCAAATGGCTGCTAGGGCCTGCACGCTGCGCCGATCCGAAGCCAGGAGTCAGTTGCTTCCACATGGTCTTCCATGCGAGTGCAGGGCCCACGCACTTGGGCCACATCAGAGAGCTGGACTGGAAGAGGAGCAACCGAGACAGAACCGGTGCCCCAACTAGGACTAGAACCCAGGGTACCAGTTCCACAAGCGGAGGATTAGCCTAGTGAGCCACAGCGCCCACCCCAGATTAAAATTCTTAACTTGAAATTTTCTCTGCCTCTAACCTATGATGGTGCTCATTAAAATGAATAAAATTTTTTTAGGGAAAGTACCATATCTCAAAATCAGTCCTAGTAGAAATCCAAATATTCAGGACATGAGGAATAAGAAAGCAATAAGGCATATAGAAAGCAATCACAGTAGTAAAACAACGGAAATATGTTCTCTTTATCAGTAATGAAATGTACATGGACTAAATTTGCCAACCAAAAGACAGACATTGGAAGAGTGTAGATTAAAGAAAATCGATTCCACTAAATGTCACCTGTAAGATTCTGACTTTGGAGTCAAAGGCACAACAAGGTTCAAAGGGAATGGATGGAAAAAGATACCCCATGCATACAGTAACCAAAACTGGGCAGCAGTGTCTACTCTAGTATCAGACAAAATGGCTGACAAAAAATCAAACAAGGATGCCAGAGACAAAGAATATATTAATAAAACAAGATATTACCAAAAGGTTCAGCAGAAAGAAGGTATAATTATCAACCTATACAAATCTAATAATAGACACCAAAATATACGAAGCAAAAACTGTCCGAATTAAAAAGGGAAACAGAAGATCTGGAAACAAATCAGCACATGAAAGAGACAGCTGCACTCCTCACAACAGCCAAGCTATGGAATCAGCCCAGATGCCCACTGACGGATAAACACAACGTGGTATACGTCACAATAGAATACTATTGAACCATAACAAGGAAGGAAATCCTGACATTTCCAGCGATGTAGACAGAACTGTAGCTCGTTCTGTTAAGTGAAACAAGCCACCTGCAGAAAGACAAATACTGTAGGTTCACATATATATGGAAGCTAAAGCGGGTAAAAGCCACCACTTGCAATGCGGCACCCCACATCAGAGAGCGGCATCCCGGCTGCCCTGCTTCCAATCAGGCAGCGGAAGGTGGCCCTGCCACCCAGGTGGGAGACCAGGATGCAGTTCCTGGCTGATGGCTTCAACCTGGCCTACATCTATCTGCTGTGGCCATCTGGGGAGTGAACCAGCACACAGATCTCCACCCACCCACTCACCCACCACCACCATTCTGCCTTTCAAATAAATACATTAATTTTTTTAAGTAGTCCATCTGAACTTAGAACAGTGTTCACTAGAGGTTGGGTAGGATACGGGAATAAAAAGGAGCTAAATAATGGGTTCTGAAGCAAGTCAGACAGAAGTACCAAGTTCTAGTGTGAGGATATTAGAAATACGCTGTGAAGGAGACTGCTTATCTCAGAGTGAACATACTGCGGCTGAAAAAGCTCTGGTTTGATGCTTAAACGACCAATCCCCCACCCCCCAACTTTGAAGATGAAGAAGGTAACCCTCTCCATTATTGCAGTACAAGTTGTGGAATCTCTTGAGTGCACAGACTGTCTAGTTGTATTTATCAGACTATTTCTACTGATGGAGTGCTCCAGGTAAGGAAGGGAAACACTGCTTGTTTTCATTTGCCTGATTCAAGTGTCTGAGAAACCACTCTCTCTTGTTCTCCCAGGCTGCAACGGAACAACTGTACCAGGGTTTGGGCACTTTCTTTTCTTTATAAAACATGCTCAGCAAACTGCACCAGTTAACTAGGGTTTGGTAAATTGTTGTTAACAATTATGACATCTGCAATGTTTTACAAAGCAACTAATTTAATAAAATCACTATTGTGAGGACTTCTCATGTAACACACCATGGAAAAAAAAGTCCACTGATAATGACTTCAGATTCCATACCACATAACCTTGAGAAAGTACAGTTGATTGAGTTTTTGGTATAAAATCAAACAAGAACATCAACAATTATCCGAGAAGGCTATTACTACGTCTTTGCCTTTCCCAGGCATTAACTGTGTGAGGCTGGATTTTCTCCAGATGCTTGTTCATACTTCAACCTAGAGAACTGACTGCAACAGACTTGTAGAAGCCAATATGACAATACAGCTGTTTCTATTAAACCACACAAAAAAAGAGTGAGAACACTACCATTTTTGTTTTCAAAGGTCATTTTTCATTAAGAATATGTTGTTTGTGTTCATATATAATGAGTTTACAAATGCCATTTCTAGTGAAGTAACAAAAATTTTATATTTATTTTGATTTACAATACAGTAAACATACACATATAATCCACCAGTTGCTCATTCAGGGTCCTCACTAATTTTTGAGGCAGGTAAAGGAGTCCTAAGACCAAAGGTTTGCAGACATCTGATTTAAAGGACAGAGAATTGAAACTGGTTAAGCATTCTGCAACTGAAAATCTAAAACCGGAAATGCTCCAGGATGCTAAACGCTTGGAGGGGCCATAAGACTCCAGAGGTGGAAAATTTCAAACGTGATCTCACACAATCAAAACATAGCCACACTCGGGGCTGGCACTGAACGTGGCGAGTTAAACCACCACCTGTGACGCCAGCATCAGTTCTAGTCTCCGCTGCTGTTTCCAATCCAGCTCCTCTAAGGCACCTGAGAAAGCAGTGGAAGATGGGCTCCTGCCACCCACTTGGGAGACCGGGACGGAGTTCCAGGCTCCCAGCTTCAGCCACTGTGGCCATTTGGGGAGTAAACCAGTGGACGGAAGATCTTTCCGTCTCTCCCTTTCTCTGTAATTCTGCCTTTCAAATAAATAAGTAAATCTTTTTAAAACACCTTAAAGACATAGCCATACCAAAAATATGCTATGAAGCTATCTTCAGGCTACATGTATAAGGTGAATACAAAACATAAATGAATTCTATGTTTAGACCCGGGTCCTATTCCCAAGGTATCTTATTACAGATATGCAAATATTCCAAAATCTTAAAAAATCCAAAATCCCAAGCATTACAAACAAGGGATACTCAACCTGTATCAGACACAGCAAAGCAAGAAGAAAAGCAAGTACATAAAATCATTAATGGAAAAAAACTTTCTAAGGAAAATTACACAAAAGCTGAAAATGAACACAAAATCAAATCAGAACTAACCTCATTCTATGCAACATAAAAGATCATTAGATGAAAGTCATTTTGCATGCATTCTAGAAACATGTACTATGCTGATCAGGTAAGCACAAACATACCCATTAATAGTTTGATAGACACTATTTTTGATAGCAGTACACGACAGGCAAAGAAACACCCAATAACAAACTCAAGACCAGATGATTAAAATAGCAGCCATCACCCACAGGAGGAGGCGGTCCAAGGTTCTGTCAGAGGGACAGACAGGGATATTTCAGCACTTCTTCAGCAACAGGGGCCTCCACTGCAGGGTCTAAACTGTTCTATTTAAAACTGCCTCACAGGTGCCAAGGCAGGCCAGTGACGCTAACTTCTCAGCCCCACAGAAGCAAAAGGTTGACAATGGAATGAACCTGTCTGCAGCCCAGTGTATCCTTTGGAAGACCAAGGAGAAGCAGCAGCAGCCCTGACAGGTATCAAGCACATGGGATTTACCAGGCACTATGGGCTAGACTCATCTAACACTCTAGATCACCTTAAGGATACACACCATTATTATCCCATTTTCGGAGTTGAGAAAATTGAAGCGCAAAGAGGATAAATACATCGCCTAAAACTAAGGCAGGATTCAAACTCACTCTGGCTCTAGGCCCAACCTTGGCTACCACACTACAGTACACAGACAAGTACCACACATCACACATCTTGGACTCCTCTTCCCTCTGCTAATGGAGGTAAACCTATTCTTACATGGCAATTCAGCTCAGCTAGATTTCTCTAAAGAGAATGAATGACTCAAGCCAGTTGGAACAGCTTCAACAAACTGCTACCACCAAAGTTTTCGTTGCATTAATACACTTGGCTGTTTCTGCAATGACCACCAGATACCATAGCAATTTCAAGTTTCAAGTCTGCCCCTTCATGTCCCAGTTCAGAGTTCATCCGGGATGGCTCTATTGCTGACAGAATTTTGAGGGCCTTAAAAATGAACCTATATGTCGGCACCATGGCTCACTAGGTTAATCCTTCGCCTGCGGCGCCGGCACACCGGGTTCTAGTCCCGGTCGCTCCTCTTCCTGTACAGCTCTCTGCTGTAGCCCTGGAGTGCAGTGGAGGATGGCCCAAGGACTTGGGCCTGCACCCTCATGGGAGACCACAAGAAACACCTGTCTCCTGGCTTCAGATCAGCGTGGTGCACCGGCCGCAGTGGTCACCGTGGGGTGAACCAATGGAAAAGGAAGACTTTTCTCTCTCTCGCACTGTCCACTCTGCCTGTCAAAAAAAAAAAAAAAAAAAAAAAAAAAAAATGAACCTATAACTTCACCGTGCAATCTGCCTCCCAAGAAGTGGAACGGGAAACTGAACAAGTCATGTAAGAACTCTGGCACACCCCGGCAAGGCAGTGATGACGGCTCAAGCGCCTAGATTTCTGCCACTCAAGAGCTTGCAAGAGCTGGACGGAGCTGCCAGTTCCAGTTTCAGTACTGCCCGGCCATAGCTGTTAACCGGCATTTGAGTGAAGCACTGGACGAGAACTGTCTTCCAAAATACATCGGTAAAAACTTAAAATAAATAGAAAAAAAAAAAAAACCCTCTGCCTTAAGGGTGACAAATAAGGTGTGGATAAGCCAGCATGATCTGACAGTCACTCTACACGGGAGATGCCTAAGGGTGGATTCTCCAGGGTCTGTGTAGTTTCAACATTTGGCACATGTTTTTAAAATAGGTACCATGTAAAGCACCTAAAATAAATCACTGGTTTGACTTACAGAGCTGAAAACATTCCACAGCACAATCACAAAAATAACTTTCTGGTTTTCCAAAAAAAAAAAAAAAAAAGGAGCGAGAGAGAGAGAATTTCTAAGAATAATTCCGAGGTTAACAAAGAAAGTACTGATGGTTTACAAGAAGTGAAAACGAGCGATCAAAATGACTGAAGTCTTGTAAGTAAGAATTGCTGGGCACTGGAATCAAACGTTCCTACAATTTTGAACTCCTGCAGAACAAAAAAAAAGCGCGGGGTAGGGAAGAAAAATAAATAAAAAGCATGCATGCACACAGAATTAGTGCCGTATTGCAAAAGAGAATGTCCGCGTCAGGCCCGGAGCCAGCCGCGGGAACGGGAAGTGGGCTCAGCTGTCCAGACGCACAGGGATTCGCCCAGCACCTCCCGGGACGAGAACCCAGCGATGCAGACGTCCCGGGGCCTCGGCAGCAGAGCCTCTGCGTTCGGGTTCCACCGCAGCTGCGAACCCGCAACCCCGGTCGGCGGCTGCGGCCAGACTCTGCACTGTCATCCCGGCCCGGCCGTGCAGCTGGGGCTCCCGAGCCGGCGACAGGCGCCCACCTCGCCCGCCCCGCGGAGCGCCGCGTCTCGCCGGCCGGCCGGGGGCGCCGGGCAGGGCCAGCGCCTCAGGCCCCGCGCCGGGCCGCCCCGCCGCCCCGCCGCCCCCCGCCCCGCCGCCCCGCCGCGGGAAACGCGCGTCACACACGACCTGTCAGGTGAGGGGCGGCGGCCGGGGCGCTCACCGGCTCCGGATGGGGGCGCTGGCTGGGGGCCGCGCCGAGCGCCCCACCGGGCTGCTGGGCGCTGGGCGCTGGGCGGCTGCTCGCTGGGCGCACGCGGATCTGTCGCCGCCCGCTGTCTTCATACAAAGCCTGGTGGCCAGCGAGGCGGCGGCGGAGACGGCGGCTGCAGCGGCGGCGGCGGCGGAACCTGCCCGCATCCCGGGCAACGTCAGCGCGGCGCCCCGCCCACCTCACGCCTCGGCCGGCCGACTCGGAGGCGCGTGCGCGGCAAGGGGGCGAGCGCTCCGCGCGGCGCCCCGCCCACCTCACGCCTCGGCCGGCCAACCCGGAGGCGCGGGCGTGGCAACGGGGCGGGCACTCTGAGCGGCCGGCGGCGGCGGCGGCGCGCGCAGTCGGAGACGCCACCGGAGAACTGGCAGCGCGCGCATTTCCCCCCCACCCCGTGCCTTGCGTCTTGCAGCCGCGCATGCGCTTGGGCACCGCCCAACCGCCCGAACCGAACGGGACGGCGGTGCGGCTCCCCACGTTCTTGCCCTCCCCTCTCTGTGCGCCCCCTACCAGGGCTTCACCCCACTCCCCGCCTTTTCCCAGAACTAGGCCGGCGCCCACCCGACCATCCCCAGTCACCGGGCAGAAATCACTCTCACCACGTGATGCATCCAGCTTGGGGCGGGGTCGCTGTCAGGGGGAAGTGGGGGTCTCGGCGCTCCCTGCGGCCCGCCTGGTCTCCCCCCACGGCCCCGAGGAGGCCCCGGAGAGGTGGACGGGACCTGGCGATAGCACTGCGGAGCACCTTGGAGAAGCACGCAGTGGCACCGTGCGGCCCAGCTTCATTTCTGGGGTGTCGGGTGCTCTACAGCTGGCTGACCTGTTCTCTGTGTGCCCACGTGGACCACAAAGACGGCCCTGCGGCGCTGGCCGCTGCCCCCGCACGGGGAATGGCTCCTGGGCAGCCAGAGCCATGTGCCAGGGGAGAGGGGGAATGAGTGACAGCGACTTCGTTTGGCTTTTGTGCTGCTGTCTATGGTGGCCGCGGGCCGGGGGCAGTGGGGCGGGGGTACGCAGTCAATCCACTGCCGCCAGCTACAGGAGTTCAGCGGAGAGCCGCGAGGTTTTTTCATGTTTTCTTGCCATTTGGCTTAAACAGAATTAACGCAGGTTCACAGTGCAGTGCAGCGTGCCCCCTGCAGATGCACGAGAGACTGCCATTTTTGTAAACCCTGGTTTCCCGCGTCCTGAGCGCCCACAGGTAGGTTACGGGATTGAATTTTCAACAACGGCGGCCCCCGCGCTACACAATCTGAAAAGGCAGTATCTGAGAGCACCTAGGTGAGACTATTGAACACTGTGCAAAAACTGAATATATGTGATCTATGAGGCATGTATTTAAAGAACTGTTCCTAAACGAATCAGCCCGCAATAAGCATTATGTGTGTTGGGGGCTGGCACTGTGCCACAGCAGGTTAAAGCCCCAGCCTGCAGCCCAGTTGGTCCACTTTCATTCCAGCCCCTGCTAATGGCCTGGGAAAGCAGTGGAAGGTGGCCCAAGTGCTTGGGCTTCTGCACCCAAATGGAAGAAGCTCCTGGCTTCTGATCAGCCCAGCTCTGGCTGCTGCAGTCATTTGGGGAGTGAACCAGCAGATGGAAGACCTCTCTCTGTCTCTACCTCTCTCTCTCTGTAACTCTGTCGTCTCAAATAAATAAACTCTTAAAAAAAAAAATCGTGTGAGTGTGTGTAGAATCTGAATTCTTCAGTAAAGCATTGTTAATGTGGTTTAACAGCTAGGACTCAGGCCAGACTACCACACACAGCTAGGTAAATAGCAGACTTAGGTAGCTTTGAAATGATTGCAAACGCATAGTTTGCTGTGTGAGTGACATACCTTTTGCTGTGGCAAGAGTTGGGAGTACTCACCCTCCCCAGGACAGTGTGACTTCACAGCTTCTGGAACACCACGTGTAGGAACGTGGCAGGAACAGTCTCTCCCAATGGGAATGATACGTTACCGCTTCTCAGGTCCTATATGTGAGCTGCTGACCACACCTACTGGAGTTCAAAATGCATGTAAATGCAAGAGTTTGGCACACGCAGGGCTCAGGTGGTGTCAGCCCACACCCTGTCACCTGCTTTTCCAAGCACCACTGGGCTCGGAGTTAATCTCCTAAACCTTGCTAGCAACACACCCATCCAAAAGCGTCAGGGGACCCGGTGAATCTCTGAGTTGGATGACACGTCTCCTGAGAACAATTCATGAAAGATACACCTCTTTCCTTAATGCGACTTTATCTTCCACAAAGGCCTCCTTCTGTCCTAACTGAGCTATTACTCATTGGCATGTACTCGCTATGTGATTATCTATCGAATATATGCCCCATAAGCTCTGTGATTAGTCTCCCGTCTTTTTTTTTTTTTAATAAGGTTTATTTATTTGAGAGGCAGAGTTACAGACAGAGAGGAGGAGAGACAAAGAGATCTTCAGTCCACATCTTTGCCCGTGCTTCAATCATGCCTGTCAAGAAGGCGCCATAAAATCACAGAGGACTGGGGTGGGCATTTACCCTACTGGTTAAGGTGCTGATAAAGACAGCCACAACCCTCCTCGGAGTGCCTGGGTTTGAGATGAGGCTCTGCTGTGATCCCAGCTCCTGCTAATGTTCAGTCAAGGAGACAGCAGGTGATGGCTTAAGTATTCGGGTCTTGGTCACCACATGGGAGACCCAAGTCTTGGAGCATTTGTGGAATGAGCCAGCAGATGGAAGCAACCGGGGCAGAATCCAGCACCCCTAACCGACTAGAACCCGAGGTACTGGTGCCACAGGCAGAGGTTTAACCTAGTGAGCTGTGCCGCTGGCCATGTGTGTTATTCTTACACAGTATAAGATATACATATTTTGGTCTCGGTCCAAGTTCCTGCCATAAAGCTCCTAAAACATCTGTACTCTTCACAGGGATAAGTGTCTCTGTAGCTACTGAGATGACTGGGGACTCCCAGACAACCTCCCAATGGGAGCTGTTGCTCATAAAGAGAACCAACCTGGTAGTGACAGGTTTGGGAATTTTAGCCCATGCCCCAACGGCAAGCAGGCAAGAGGGGCTAAGGGTTTCCTTGATCACCAAAGACAACAATTTGATCTGGAACACCTGGGTAGTGGCACTTCCACAGAAACCCAAAAGGACAAGTTTTGCAGAGTTTTGAGGGTGCAGAACATGTGGTGGTGGTGGGAGGGTGATGAGACCAGATAGGGCACAGAGATTCCACACTTCCCTCTATGTACCTTGCCCTATGTGTTTCTTACAGTTGGCTGTTCTGGAGTTGAACCTGCAAATGCGTCATGGTAAATGAAGCACTTTATTGTGTTCTGTGAGCCACTCAAGCAAATAGCCAAACCAAAGAAGGGAGTTATGGGACCCTCTAATTTTTTAAAAAAGATTTATTTAATAATTTGAAAGTCAGAGTTACACAGAGAGAGAAGGAGAGGCAGAGAGAGAGAGGTCTTCCATCTGCTGGTTCACTCCCCAATTGGTCACAATGGTTGGAGCTGTGCTGATCCGAAGCCAGGAGACAGGAGCCCCTTCCAGGTCTCCCATGCAGGTGCGGGGGCCCAAGCACTTGGGCCATCTTCCACTGCTTTCCCAGGCCATAGCAGAGAGCTGGACTGGAAGTGGAGCAGCCGGTACTGAAACTGGTGTCCATATGGGACACCTGCACTGCAGGTGGCAACTTTACCTGCTGTGCCACAGTGCTGGCCCCCCAGGGCCCTCTGATTTGTAGCTGATCAAACAGAAGCATAAAAACAACCTGGATATGCTGTTAATTATTGTCTTTGGGACTGGGCTCTTGTGGAATTTGACAGTACCTCCAGGTAAAAAAATGTTAGTTTTCAGTTAAATTCTAAATGTCTGCCAGAAAAGGAGAATTTCTTAGTGTATAGCAGGGGGTGGAGCTCCAGAATTTTGGGGACTACAAGTGTGATGAAAGCACTGAACAGGGAAAATGTCTTGGTTTTCCCTATGCCATAAAGGACAGGATTTATAGATGAAAGAATTCCAACCACAGGCTGAGCCAACATAGCACACTGTAGGGTGTCCGTGGTTTCCACAGGTGACCCTGGGGCTGCCTGGGAGCTGCACTCACTGTCACTGGCCAGCATCTGCAGAGAGGATACAGTGTATCACATACAGATCCCTATGTGGGGAAGGGTCAAGCCTCAAAATTCAAACTAGGGACTCAATTCAGCCCTTACCACACTTGCACAACCAGAAAGTTGAAACATCCACCCATCTTAGCTCGGGTACCATCTGTGCACCCAAAGTAAGAACAGCTGTCTTTACATGGTAGAGAAATGGCTTTTGCTTTCTCCTTTTAGCTTCCCTGGTTTTATAAGTTGTTATAAGGAACACAAGGTCACTGTTGTAATTAGGAGTGAAGCCACTGTAAAAGACAAAAAAAAAAAAAAATCCCATGACTTGAGTCCAGCTCACCTGGCTGACCCATTTTCCAGGCTCCTTGTAACAAACAGAATATTTCCAGCCACTCCATTTTAAGAGAGATCTGTCAGGGGCTGCTGCTGTAGCACAGCGGATTAAAGTCCGGGTCTACAACGCTGGCATCCAGTTAAGTTACCAGTTCAAACCCCAGCTGATCCACTTCAGATCCAGCTCTCTGCTATGGCCTGGGAAAGCAGCAGAAGATGGCCCAAGTCCTTGGGCTCCTGCACCTGTGTGGAAGAATCAGAAGAAGTTCCTGGCTCCTGGCTTGGGATCAGCATAGCTCCGACCATTGTGGCCAGCTGGGAAGTGAACCAGCGGATGGGAGACCTCTCTCCCTCCCTCCCTCCCTCCCTCCCTCCTTCTCTCTCTCTCTGCCTCTATATAACTCTGCCTTTCAACTAAATAAATGAATCTTTAACTAGAGAGAAAGATCTGTCAGAGAGCATGGCCTGCTGATGACCCTGGCACAAATTCCTGAATAGCAATGCCTCACGGATGGTTAACACGGTTAGCCACGACATTGGGCTTTTTAGTAGATGCATCCCAACTTTATCCTTTTCTGGAAAACTAATCGTTGCTGGCTAAATTCACGAATGGCTGCCTCCACCCTTCATAATAATCTGTTATTCAGCAGGAGTGTGCTTTTATAGCAAATGAAAAGTTCTAGTCTTCCACGAGTATCTTCAAACGTTATTGGGGTGTTTTGTTTTTAGCAGTGATATGCTTTCTCCAAGCAGAAGTTGGTTCTGTGAGCACAGACCTGAAGCAAAGAGGATCCAAGGCATACCAAACCCAGGCTCTGGGGAATGTCAGATGGCACTCCCTCAGTGGCACTATGGCACATGGCTCTCTGAGGGTTGCCACTCCTGATGGATAGAATTACTCCACCTGCGACTGCACTAGACTGGTTCATTGAAAACAAGCCAACCCCAAATAATGCCTCGTCTTCCATGACTGTCATCTTCTGTGCTGTAAACACCTCTCACAGTGCCTGTTTCAGGCTACCCACAGAATTCAACAAGGGCTTGCAAAATCCTGAATATTTGTCAGTTCCCATGAACCTGTATCAGTGACTACAGCACAACTCATGGATTCCTACACATGTGCTCCTTGCAAAACACAACCTGCCATTCCCTCTTTATGTGTTCAGACTCTTGGGTCCTAACACAGTCATGGCATCTCAGGCTACAGCTTTCTTTGGGGAGTTTTCCTTTCTTGATAATATATCTAGATGGCAGTGTAGGGTTACTATTATGAGTGAAAGTAAATTGTAAGTATATCATTGTAAAAATTAAGAGAGGGGATAGGAGAGGAAGGAGGAGGAAGGGTGGGTCATTGGAGGGAGGGAGGGTAGGGAGGGAAGTATCACTATGTTCCTAGTTCTGTATACATGAAATACATAAAATTTGTGTGCGTTAAATAAATAAAAAAATAGAATAAAGGTTCTCCAAGGCTCCAATTATAAAACAATTTCAAAGAAAAGGAACTGCTGGTTGCCCTGGTTTGATCAGAACACATTGTATACGTGTGTTCAAATGTTCCACTGTAGCCCATATATATGTGCGGTGGACACAACAAATGATCATGACAGTTGATACAAAAAGTTACCATAGTGGAAGTCCATGTGAAACACAGAGGAAGTACACAGAAGCCCTAAAAAGCGAGAACAAGCCCAGTGTCCAACAGCAGGTGAATAACTCAATGATCGGTGTTCCATTCAGACCAAAATAAACTATTGAACCACACAGCAACATAGAGAAACTTCAATTGTTAACACAAAGCAAAGGAAGCTAGAGACAAGAGAGCAGCTATTGTTTGATCCTGTCTCTAGAAAATTCTGGGAAACACCAGTCTAATCTATAGTGAGAGAAGGCAGGTCAGGGATTGCTGAGGGCTGGGATAGAGGTGGAGTGATTAACTGGAAAGGGCAGGACAGAACTTTCTGAGTAAGGGGAGTTCTCTAAACATTGATTATGGTGGGGAATATGCACCTGTATACGTGGGAAAACTCACTGACCCATACAGTGCAAGGAGCACACTCCACCGTGAGTAAATTGTATCTTTTTAAGGCTGATTTTTGAAATAATCCCTGGTAAAGAAGAGGGGTGACTGATGGCCCCCGGGGTTGTTAGGGAAGTTTAGACCATGGAGGGGATGAACTAACTGGGCTGTGAATGAGGACAAGAGAAGAGAGACGCAAATGCGAAATGGATTGGAGACCTCTGCAGACAAAGAACACGACGTGCAGAAAGGACCCGCAGGTTGCCATGGGAAGCACTGGGAAAGGACTGTGGGCTCTAAGTGGAGTGAATAGGGAGAAATCCAGGGCCAGTGTGTGGCCAAGGTAAGCCAAGCCCTCTCTCTGAGCCTTGGTTCTCTCTTCCATAAGACTGAAGGGTTGGAAAATAAGCAGACAGACGCACTGGACTGAATAATCTCCAAGACAATATTTTCAAACAGATGGGCCACAGACTAATTTTTATTTCTTGATTTTATTTGAAAAACAGAAAGGAGAGTCAGTCAGGGACAGAGACAGAGAGAGACTGAGATCTCCCATTTGCTTGGGGCTGGGCCAGGCCAAAGCCAGGAGCCTAGATCTCAATCCCAGTTCCCCATGCCCATGGCCAGGACCCAAGTACTTGAACCATTACCTGCCGCCTGCCAGGGTGCGCATTAACAGGAAGCTAGAATGGAAAACAGAGGCAAGACTCAAACCCAGGCCCTTCAGTATGGGCTGGGGGCATCCTCATGACTGTGGCCAAGTGCCCACAATGATCAGAACTGAGCTGAGGTTGAAGCCAGGAACTCAATCCAGATCCCCCACGTGGGTGGCAGGAACCAATTACTTGAGCCATCACGTGCTGCCTCCCAGGGTGTGCACTTGTAGGAAACTGGAGCCAGGAGCTCGAGGCAAGTATTGAACCCAGGTACTCTAATGTGGGATATGAGTGTTCCAGCCGCTAGGCCAAAAACACCTGCTCTGCTTGGTCAGTCTTATACTAACCACTTATGTATACCTGTCACATCCACTGCCCTCTAGAGGCCTCTTAAGCAATTACAATTTGTTTTCTAGCACTTAGGAAATTGTTTTGGCTATAGTATGCATTCAGTGCACATTTGTAGAATTTAATATAATTTAGAAATAGCAGTTTGCAACAGTTCCTACTTTTTTAGATTTATTTATTTGAAAGTCAGAGTTACACAGAGAGAAAGGGAGGCAGAGAGAGAGAGAGAGAGAGAGAGAGAGGTCTTCCATCCACTGGTTCACTCCCCCATTGTCCACAATGGCAGGAGCTGTGCCTATCTGAAGCCAGGAGCCAGGAGTTTCCTCCAGGTCTCCCATGCGGGTGCAGGGGCCCAAGAACCTGGGCCATCTTCTACTGCTTTCCCAGGCCACAGTAGAGCGCTGGATTGGAAGTGGAGCAGCCAGGACTCGAACCGGTGCCTATATGGGATGCCGGCACTGCAGATGGTGGCTTTACCCACTGCGCCACAACACCAGCCCCACAGTTCCTCCTTTTAAAAAGTTTTCAGTGCATGGAGGCAGGGGCAAGGAAAATAAATTATAATAATTACATATTATATCTGTTTTCAGGAGAAACAATGATAACAGGAAAGCAGTTGTAAGAACACTAACTGAGCTACGGCATCCTTTTGTCTGCATCTTTCAGAGCCAGCCCCTGTGGGCTTGAAATGGACATGACTGGCTTTTCCTATTGGATAATCCTCTCTCCTTTCAAGCCCATGCTGCTTCCAGTGCTCTCTGCATGGCTGGCTCCCGTGCAGCGCTCAGATCTCAGCTCAGCCTCAGTTGGATCTGAATCGCCTGAGCGGAGACTGACATGAGGACTCAGGAGCAGACTTCTGGTAGCAGAGGTGCGGACACACGGCGGAGCAGAGACCTATCGGCTGGCTATGGCTGTCATTGTTGGCGGACTGCAGCCATGAATTTCAGCAGCAGTAAAGAAGGCTCTTTAAAACATAAGCATAGGGGCCAGAGCTGTGGGCGTAGCAGGTAAAGCTGCTGCCTACAGTGCGAGCATCCCATGTGGGCATCGGTTCAAGTCCCAACTCCTCACTTTTGAGCCAGTTCTCTGCTTTGGCCTGGGAAAGCAGTAGAAGATGGTGCAAATCCTTGGGCCTCTGCACCCAACGTGGGAGACCCGGAAGAAGCTCCTGGCTCCTGGCTTCAGATTGGCAGAGCTCCCACAGTTGTGGCCAACTGGGGAGTGAACTATCAGATGGATAGACCTCTCTCTCTGTCTTTACCTCTCCTTCCTTCTCTGTGTAACTCTTTCAAATAAATGAATGAATCTTTAAAAAAAAAAAAAAAACATATGAGTCAGTTCCCTCGCATCACCAGAGATGATCAGTGGCATTTTTTTTAGTGTCATCATGAACTTACAGATTTGAACAATATCTGAAGTATCTGAATATTTTCAGTGATTATCCTTATTAATTATCAAATTTCTTCATCTTTCTTCAGTGAAAGTATAATTCACATTCGTTCCAAGTTCCTTTGATACCACCTAGTAGTCTTTTTTTTTTTTAAAGATTTATTTATTTATTTAAAAGGCAGAGTTTACAGAGAGAGAGGAAGACAGAGAGAGAGATCGTCCATCCGCTGGTTCACTCCCCAAATGGCCACAATGGCTGGAGCTGGGCCAGTCTGAAGCCAGGAGCCAGGTGCTTCTTTCATGTCTCCCACATGGTCCAAGAACTTGGACCATCTTCTGCTTTCCCAGGCCATAGCAGAGAGCTGGATTGGAAGTGGAGCAGCCAGGACTTGAACCGGCACCCACATGGCTTTACTATGCCACAACACCAGCCCCTTGGGAGGTTTTCAAGCAGCAAAATCTCACTGATAGTAAAATATGTATTTTAATTTGTATTTATTTTCCTTTTATTTGAAAGACAGAGAGACAGAGAAAAAAGACAGACAGACTGATAGTTATCTTTCCTCTATTGGTTCACTTCCCAGATGTCCACAACAGCCACAGCTGGGCCAGGCTGATCCCAAGACCTGGAACTAAATCCGGTCTCCCAAGTGGGTGATGGGGACCCAAGTACATGGTGGGGCGTAACTGGAAACTGGAACCAGAAGTGGAGTAGCCAAAACTCAAACCAGACACTCCAATATGGGGTACAGGAGCCCCAAGCAGTGACTCATCTGCACCAAACATCCAGCCCCAAAATTTGTATTTTAAATATAAAATGCAGCATGTGTTCACATTAATCATCTAAACCAAAGTCTAAATCTCCAGAGTTCTTATTTAAATCTTCATTTTCTTTCACTAAAACTCCTTTCTCCTACTCCCAAAATTCTGATTTTGATAAAAATAAATGTAATAAGAATATGATCCTTCATTTGTTTTATCTCAATCCACACATATAAAGTTCTCCAAATAATAGTACTAATAATAATACATCTGTCACAGACTGGGTTCACCAGAAGACGACACTGAAACAGAGTTTGGGGTACAGCAGAGAAACAAAAAGAACAGGAAGAGTTAGGTAGAAGCCAGATCAATGTGATATGACACAACCAGACTCCCCAGAACCTGGACCAGTCCAGCAGGGAATTCTGGAATGAACGATGCCCTTCACAGATGTCACACTGACCAGAATTTACAGTCCTGTCCTACTTGGTCACCAGATATGGACTGCACCAGGAAGAGCATGACCCCAGGCAACATGGCGTCCAGTCCCAGGAACCAGAAGACTTCCCTACGGAGAATCTGGGACACACTCCTGGTCTACCATGGTCTCCAACCATGTGGTTATTGAGAACAGTCCAGGATGATTTTTACAATTCTTTCTGTTTTTAGGGCCTATCCCTCTAGTGATCTGCAACTGAATTACTATATATATATATATATATATATATATATCTTAAAGATTTATTTATTTCTTGAAAGTCAGAGTTACTGAGAGAGAGAGGGGGAGAGACAGTGAGAGAGAGAGATTTTCCATCCACTAGCTCACACTCCCCAAATGGTTATAACTGCTAGGGTGGGGCCAAGCTGAAGCCAGGAGCCAGGAGCTTTATCTGGGTCTCCCATTTGGGCAGTAGGGACGCACACACTTGGGCCATCCCCCCACAGCTTTTCCCAGGCCATTAGCAGAAAGCTGGATCCAAAGTGGAGCAGCTGGGATGAGAACCGGCAGCCATATGGGATGCTGGTGTTGTAGGCGATGGCTTAACGCACTACACCACGTGCTGGACACTCAAATTACTATATTTTAGAGATATTCAAAAAGGTTTCTTCCTCCCTAGTCATGCTGTTAATTGTATCTTTTGTAAGTTCATCTGTTTGTATTTTAATTCTACTTTTAAGTAGGAGTTTTTAAATGTTTACATGGACTCAAAACCAAAGTATAAATAGAACTTATAGAAGAAATCTAGCATTTCTCTCTGTACCCACAATTCTCTGTATACCTAAAGGTAATAATGGATTGGGGCCGGCGCTGTGGAGTAGTGGGTAAAGCTGCCACCTGCAGTGCTGGTGTTAGGGTCGAGAAAGCATCCACTGCCCCATGAATGACTCTAAGAGACCTCTCATGCAATTAGCAAGGGGTTTATTAAACCAGCATGCTGGGGCTCTCTGAACACGAAGGAACAGAGCTGCGCTGAGAAGTCAAAGGTCAGAGTTTTTATAGGGTTTTCAGAGACATTCCCCATGGTACAATTTAGCAAATCACCTCACACCATGGGGAAATCATTAGCAAATTAACTCACATAGCAGGAAACTCATTAGCAAATCAACTCACAACGCGGGAAACTCAAAACACGTGTGGGGGATTCAAAGGCTATCTCAGTAGCGGGAATGACAGGTGAGGCAAGGGTTACACAGCTTTGGCCCCTCATCCTCACACAGGTGAAAGATAAGGTACCGAAACTATACAAACCCCGCCCCACGGGGTTTCAGCTTTGAAAGGAGGTTTAGGCCTGCAATTTTAATTATTTCACTGGCATCCCATATGGGTGCCAGTTCCAATCCCGGCTGTTCCTCTTCCTATACAGCTCTCTGTGATGACCTGGGAAAATAGCAAAAGATGGCCCATGTCCTTGGGCCCCTGCACCCATGTGGGAGACCCAGATGGAGTTCCTGGTTCTTGCTTCAGCCTGGCTCAGTCCCAGCTGTTGTAGTCAATTGGCGAGTGAGCCAGTAGATGAAAGATTCTCTCTCTCTCTCTCTCTCTCTGTAACTCTGCCTTTGAAATAAATAATCTTTTTTTGAAAACCTTTTTAATAATTTAATGGTATATCCTTCTATTTTACTGCTAATTTTAAATGCCTTCTCTAAGAAATTCTAAACAAACAATTGAGTTGAGTTATAAGAGTTAATTTATTAAGCTTGCATTTACAGCTTACAGAAGCTTTTGTGGGCTCTCAGTACATTGTTCAAATTGCTTCCAGAGGGAAACATGGAGCGAAGTCTCTGTGGACATGTTCTCGAGTGAGAAACTCCAGAACACACATATGTAGCCTCTGAAGATTACACGGACTGAGGCAAAGTGCACTTTCTTGCTTCCAAGTTATCCCATGGGCCCTAGGTGGCGTGATACTGCAGTGTGTCTTCTGAAAAATGAAGTGTCATGGGTTCACTATTGCCTCTTTCCAACAGTTACTTGTCTCCACTCCAATAGCTAAATTAAATTAATAAGAATCTGTAATTTATGTCCACAGTGTAGCATGCACAATTTGGAAAGTGGTTGCTAGGTGCTGTTGGGAACACAAAAGGCCAGGCCTGATGCTTGCTTCTAGTGTACTGGGGCGGGGGGAGCCATTTCAGTGATCTTCAAGCTGATTTTTGTTGTTGTTGTAAACAGTCCTACCCGCTGTCAAATTCCTGTTTTCTAGGAAGATTCCTCGGGTGAAGAGGTTGAACCAGGGTTTGTGAACAGTTCAAGTGCCCCTGCTTCCCTGTCTTCAGATGCGTTTGGAAACACTGACTTGGGGTGTCAGGAGGGCACTCTGGATCTGGAACAAGTGTCAGCACTTCCACCCAGGGTGACAGCAGAAGGCAGAGCGCCGTGGGTCTGTCCAACAGTGCAGCAGTGCTGTGAACAGAGCCTAGGAGACACAAGCTAAACACGCTGTTAGAGTGGCGGAGTTCCACGTAGCAGCCGCTGCTTTCCCTCTGAGGTTTTTAACTGGTGTCCCCGGAGAGCCTCCTTGAAAATGAAGCTGCTCCAAAGAGATCCACAAAGGATGCCTTTTTAAATATGAATTCAGTAAATAATTTTTATTTAATATTTTCCTTCTAAAATTTCCTTCTAAAATTCCATAATTCAGAAGTACCCTTAAGAAAAGTCAAGGGGCCGGTGCTGTGTCTCACTTGGTTAATCCTCTGCCTGCAGTGCCGGCATCCTATATGGGTGCCAGGTTCTAGTCCCGGCTGCTCCTCTTCCAGTCCAGCTCTCTGCTGTGGCCCGGGAGGGCAGTGGAGGATGGCCTAAGTGCTTGGACCCTGCACCTGCATGGGAGACCAGGAATAAGCTCCTGGCTCCTGGCTTCGGATAGGTGCAGCTCCAGCTGTCGCAGCCATGTGGAGAGTGAACCAACAGAAGGAAGACCTTTCTCTCTATCTCTCCCTCTCACTGTCTGTAACTCTACCTGTCAAATAAATAAATAAAATATTTTAAAAAGTCAAAATGCATTTCTTTCTCTTTTTAAAAAAGATTTGTTTTATTTATTTGAAGGGCAGAGTTACAGAGAGATAAGGAGAGAGAGAGAAAGAGAGAGAGAGAGAGAGAGATATTTTCCATCTGTTAATCCACTCCCCAGATGGCCACAACTGTGGGGCGGGGCTGGGGTGGGGGTGGGTGTTGGGCCAAGCCAAAGCTGGAGCCAGGAGCTTCTTCTGGGTCTCCTATGTGGATGAAAAGGAGCCAAGCGCTTGGGCCATCTTCCACTGCTCTCCCAGGCACATTTTCAGGGAGCTGAATTGGAAGTGGAGCAGCCAGGACTTGAACCAGCACCCGAACAGGATGCCGCCGTTGCAGGCAGTGGCTTAACTCAAGGTGCTACAACATGGCCCCTTCTTTTCTTTTCTTCCTTCCTTCTCCTTTTTTTTTTTCATGGTATTAACCCTTTATAAAGGATAAAGGTGCAAAGATCTGTCACTGTAAACCTTTGGATCTGTGGGTAGGCAGGTGTTGTTTTGACATTTTTAAAGGTCATCAAATGAAATTATAAAGCAAATTTGCATGATCTTATAAGCTTCCAGAAACAAAAGACACAGATGATAATATGATATGCAATCAAATGATTTACCAAAATTCTTTATTTAGAGTGCCTTAGTGAAGTTATTGGAAATTAACAATAAAATGGAAAGACAAACCATAAAATTTAAAAACAAGTTACCTTGTTTATATAGCCATGGAGAGAATTGTGGGGACAGAGAGGGACAGATTTGTTTTTCTTTAAGATTTATCTATTATTTATTATTATAAACAATTAATTATTATTATCTCCACCCACATGAGAGACCCCAAGGCTCCTGGCTTCAGATTGGCGTAGATCCAGCCACTGAAGCCACTTGGGGAGTGAACCAGCAAATGGAACCTCTCTCTGTGTCTCTAGTGTTCTCTCTATAACTGTTTCATATAAGTAAAATAAAAAGGATTTATTTTATTTATTTAAAAGTCAGAGTTACACAGAGAGAGGAGAGGCAGAGAGAGAGAGAGAGAGAGAGAGAGAGGTCTTCCATCCAATGGTTCACTCCCCAATTGGCCACAACGGCAGGAGCTAAGCCTATCTGAAGCCAGGAGCCAGAAGCTTCTTCCAGGTCTCCCACTCGGATACAGCATACCAAGCACTTGGGTCATCTTCCATTGCTTTCCCAGGTGCATTATCAGGGAGTTGGATTGGAAGTGGAGCAACCGGGACTAGAACCAGAGCCCATATGGGATGCTGGCTCTGCAGGTGGCAGTTTTACCTGCTATGCCACAGCGCTGACCCCAAGCATTCAAATTTGACCCTCTGTGATGTTGATGAGTTCAGGAAGTTACAGCCAAAGCATGTGACAGAACGAGAGCATGAAGAAAAACAGGTTTTGGATCTGACATGGCTGCATGGGGACAACTCTGTATCGGTGACAGTGGAGGGGCCACCTCCCAAAGATCCTGGCATTGTGTGGGTGCCACTTGCTGGAGCTGCAGGATGCTCTGCTGGCAGAGGTGACCAGCTGGGGTCCCAATTCCCCAGGCTCCTGTCTGATTACCTAGGGGACCAGCATGATAGGTACTGATTGACTCCATAGGGAAGAGACACTGTAGCATTGTTGGAGCCCCACCATAGTACCCAGCAGGGCAGGGGACTCCACCCTCTCCTCCTGGTGGCAGAGCAACCCCACCTCTAGGCATTATGGTACCCACATCTGGGATGAGACCATCCGTGGTCCACCAGTTCTCCCTGCTCAAGGAACACCACAATGCATGCCCCCTCCATGGGTGAGACCTCCTCCCCGGGAATCAGAGGCCCACCTCCCCCAGGGTTGTACCCACCAAGACCCTAGGACACTGCCAATCTATCTCAATCACTTCCCTGCAGTGTGTCTTGTGAAATTGTGCAGTGTGTGTTTTTATCATCTCTTTCTGCATTAACAATAGTCAATAATAAGTGGGTAGAACAATTAAACTGCTTGAGGGGGCTAAATATAAAGTTAAAATACAGATAAGGGAACTTGCAAAGAGGTTGCATTGACAGAAGACAACAGAGGGAAGCATCATTGTGAACGGCTTTAAAATAGAATCATCTGATTGCACTACTATCTTACAATAGCTCCTTGGGATCAATGGATGACTCACCTTGTACTTGGCCAGGGGTCCACAAACCATGCCCTTCAGACTAAACCCAGACCCTGTATAGATTTAGGACTTTGAAAATAGTACCCTCCTTACTGTTTCCACTTCTTCAGCTATTTTTTTTTTCTAATTAAATGAGCTTAACTTTCCGGTTAGCTGACTGAGATATTGGATATATATGCTTGGGATCTGCAGTGAGCTTCGGTGTTGGCATAAGAATGGTTTTTACCCTTTGCAATGTAGGGCAAAAATCAAAGGAAGAACTTAGGGTTTCATGGCGCATGAAAATTTCATAAGACAATCAAATCTCAGTGACTTTCCAATTTAATTGCTATATTAGCATGCTCGCTTATTTGCATATTCTCTGTGTCTGCTTCTGTGCTACAAGAGTAGAGTTGCATTATTGTAACAGAGACTGCATAGGGTATAAAACCTAAGACACGGGGGTGGTATTTGACCCAGAGGTTGATGCTGGTTAAACATCTGTGTCCCACATTGGAGTGCCTGGGTTTGATTCCCAACTCTGGTTCCTACCAATGCAGACCTCGAGGGGCAATAGTGATGAATCCAGAAGTTGGGTCCTTGTCATATGTATGGCAGACTGGATTGAGTTTTGGGCTCCTGGCTTACAGGCATTTGTGGGGCAGAGTAGTAAGTGGGAACTCACTTACTCGTGCATTTTCTATCACTAGGTCTCTTAATTAATCATTTTTATTTTATGTTAAAGATTTATTCATTTATTTGAAAGAGTTACACAAAGAGAGAGGAGAGGCAGAGACAGAGAGGTCTTCTATCCACTGGTTCACGCTCCAACTGGCTGCAACAGCAGGAGCTGGGCCTATCTAAAGCCAGGAGCCAGGAGCCAGGAGCTTCTTCTGGGTCCCCCATGCGGGTGCAGGGGCCCAAGGACTTGGGCCATCTTCTACTGCTTTCCCAGGCCACAGCAGAGAGCTGGGTTGGAAGAGGAGCAGCTGGGACTAGAACCGGCGCCCATATGGCATGCCGGCACTGTAAGCAGCAGCTTTACCCACTACACCACAATGCCGGCCCCTCTCTCTCTCTCTTTCTCTTTGTAACTCTGCCTTTCAAATAAATGAACAATTTTTTTTAAAAAGAAAGAACATTTTTTAAAAAGAAAAACCATTGTGGATTTATAAAAAAACTGAGCTTGAGTTATACTACTGAGAATACCAAAACATTCCCTCCAATCTCTGCTCCTGGTGACCCCTCCTAGTGCCATTTGACATGAGTATGACCCGCATGTTACAGTTAATGAGCCAATATCGATGCATTGTTGTTAAGTGAAGTCCACGGTTTCTTCAGATTTCCTTAGTCTTCTCCACGTATCTGTTTCCTGTCCCCGGCTCTCAGCCAGGTCTCCCTGTCACCTTGGTCTCCCTGGCTCCCAAGGCTCCTGCTGGCCGGGAGAATCTCTCCAACTTTCCTTGTCTGTGCTGGTCTTGACAACTTTCAGGAGTACTGTAGGTCAGGTATTTGGGGGAAAATACTCAATCTGAATTTTCCTGATATTGGTGATCACAATGAGGCTTTGGTCATGGGCTTGGGAGAGGTACTGGGTTGCAGTCATCACACCATGTCAATGGTACTGACCCCCAGAATAAACGGTAACTGCTGCCGTTGACCCATAACACCTGGCTGGCATAGTGTTTGCCAGGTTTCTCGGCAATAAAGTTGTTCTCTTCCCCTTCCTTTCCCATGTTGTGTTATATGGACGTGCAGCCTGCACTTAGAGAGTGAGGAGGTATGTGCTCCTCCTTGGAGTGCAGTATCTACACATACCATTTTGTTTCTTTTTAAGATTTATTTAGTTAGTTAATTTTTGAAAGGCAGAGTGACAGAGAGAGAGAGGGAGAGAGGGAGAGAGAGAGAGAGAGAGAGATCTCCCATCTGCTGGTTCACTTTCCATATGGCTACAACATCAAGGGCTGGGCTAGGCAGATGCCAGGAGCCTGGAACTCCATCCAGGTCTCCCATGTGCATGGCAGGGGCCTAAGCACTTGGGTCATCTTCTGCTGCTTTTCCAAGTACATCAGCAGGAAGCTAGTTCAAAGCAGAGTAGCCAGGGCTCACACTGGCCCTCCAACACGGGATGCTTGCATGGGATCAGTGGCTTAACCCACTACACCACAGCACAAGCCTATACATGAATTATTTTGAATTCTTCACAGGAGGTTTGTCTCTTCTCCCCCATTTGTTAATTCATCCATGTATTTGCATCAGCTTGAAATCGTGGACACTTATTTTGTTCTTTGGGTTATAATCTAGTGCTCTTTTATTTTGTGGCTCAAATTCTTCCAGGTTTGACCACTGAGAGCCCTTCCAGTTGGTCCCTGTGCCCCTTTGAAATACCCCCATTGAAATGGGCATTTTTAATGTTATTTTTGAGAAATTCCTTCGTTTTGGACACTACAAGAAGCCCATGAATGGTCCCCATTCTTTGTAATTCTGTTAGGATTATAAGTGCACCCAATCTATGTTATTCCCTACTGATAGGTTGATCTACTTGCCTATAGCTCATTCTCATTGCTTCCCTTATGCATAAGTAATACTGTATTTTTTTCAAAGATTTTATTTATTTACTTGAGAGGTAGAGTTACAGACAGTGAGAGGGAGAGACAGAGAGAAAGGTCTTCTTTCTGTTGGTTCACTCCCCAGTCGGCGACAACAGCCGGAGCTGTGCCGATCCAAAGCCAGGAGCTTCTTTCGGCTCTCCTACATGGGTGCAGGGACCCAAGGACTTGGGCCATCTTCTACTGCTTTTCCAGGTTACAGCAGAGAGCTGGATTGGAAGAGAGGCAGCCAGGACTAGAAACAGTGCCCATATGGGATGCCGGCACCGCAGACAGAGGATTAAGCTACTACGCCGCAGCGCCGGCCCCATAATAATACTGAGTTTTTTTTAATACCAATTCTTAGCCCAGTATCTGATATATGCAAGCCATTCACTAAATGTTCACTGCAAGGATGAATGGATGATTTGGAAGCTAGAGAGAACCTTAATTATCAGTTAGGGCATATTCCAGGTAAAGTACCCACGCCCTGAGGTCTTGTCCGGGTGATCGTGTATTCTCCATCAGTGGAATCTGAGTTATGAAGGAAGCGGTTGAAGCTTTGATTCCACACTCGGCGACTTGCTCGTTTTACTTCCACTTGGTATTTATTGTCCACTGTGAAGTCAAGACAGAGCCAAGCACAGCCTTTCAACTAATCCCCCAAGAAGTCTCAGCACTGCACCTGCTATGATGGACTATCTGAAATCCAGCTGCTGGGGCTCCTGGCTTTCCACAAAGAGCAAACAAATCAGAGTTTTTGGGAAGATGTAGGCATTTTTTTTTTGACAGGCAGAGTGGAGAGTGAGAGAGAGAGACAGAGAGAAAGGTCTTCCTTTTGCCGTTGGTTCACCCCCCAATGGCTGCTGCGGCCAGCGCATCGCACTGATCTGAAGCCAGGAGCCAGGTGCTTCTCCCGGACTCCCATGCGGATGCAGGGCCCAAGGACCTGGGCCATCCTCCACTGCACTCCCTGGCCATAGCAGAGAGCTGGCCTGGAAGAGGGGCAACTGGGATAGAATCTGGCGCCCCGACCGGACTAGAACCCGGTGTGCCCGCGCCGCAAGGCAGAGGATTAGCCTAGTTAGCCACAGCGCCGGCTTGATGTAGGCATTTTCTGTCGCTCACTCTGCAGGCTCGCGGAGGAGCGGCAACGGATTTGCTGTTGTTTCTTTTCCCCGGTCCTCCCCGGATTAGCTGCTGCCCCCCCGCTGCAGCCACCGCTGGCCGGCTCTCTCAGGGACTCCTCAGATGTTCCCATTGCATGTTGTCTCTCTCCTCCTTTATAGTCCTCTTCCACCAATCCGTGCTCTGCTGCCCACACGCCGAGCACGCTGCTCTCCTCCAATCAGGAGTTGGATCAGGAATCAGCTAATTGGCGAGGCAGCTGTGTAAGATCTGTTTACTCCCTCTCAGCACCATATTGTGGGAGATCAGATGCATAGAATTAGTCTTAGCAGTTCCAGTAGTTTAGTCTAGTCTCGGTAATCTCAGTATTTGTCCTCAGTATTTATTTGTCCATAGTCTTGGTACTTATTTGTCTCCCAGGCGACGGGCCCTGCCATGTTACAGGAGACGGGCCCTGCTCCTCACTAGGCCCTGCTCCCCACAATTTTCAAAACAATTAGCATAAAATTTGAGATTAGTGAAAACAGAGTTGTGGCAGATACTGAAAAGTATTGCACTGGTACTGTGGCGGGTAAATCCTCCACCTGGGGTGCAGGTATTCCATATGGTGCTGGTTCAAGTCCCGGCTGCTCCACTTCCAATCCAGCTCCCTGCTAATGCACCTGAGGAAGCAGTAGAAGATGGCCCAAGTGCTCAGGTTCCTGCACCCATGTGGGAGACCCAAAAGAAGCTCCTGGCTCCTGGCTTTGCATTGACACAGCTCTGGCTATTGTGGCCATTTGTGGAGTGAACCAGAGGATAGAAGACTCTCTCTCTCTCACTCTCTCCCTCTCTCTGTCTATAACTCTGCCTCTCAAATAAATAGATAAATCTTTTTTTTAAAAAGTTGTCCTAGCAGTAGTGTTTTTAAAAAAGGAAGAAGAAAGGTCTTGCATCAAGGGCAAGAGGAGACCACAGCACAGCATAGTGGGGAGGCTGAAGGCAGAGCTTAGCAGGACAGGAGCTTCGGTCAGGGCTGAGGTGACCCAGAGGCCTTGAAGAAGTAACTGGTGGACGCCCCCACCCTTAGCAAATCAGCCAGGAAGCTTGACGGCACACAGCAGGGTGCCTGCCCTGGGTTCTAGCACTGCAGCTCAGATTCCATTCAGAAGAGGAGGGGACACTCAAATACCGCATTCCAATTTAATGCAGATTGGGGGAATTGTCATAAACATCTTGATTCTGGGGCCAGAGTCTTGTGGTGGAGTGGGTTAAGCCACTGCCCGAGATAGTCGGATATTCTTGGGCCACCTTCTTCACAAATAACTTAAAGTCACTCCTTTCCCCCACCCCACCCCACGGCTGCTTTCCCCTCCCCCAGCTCAACTTCCCCTGACCGCTGACACGCAGAGAGAAAGGCCCACACCGGGTGGCTCAGCAACCCCTTCCCCGTCATGGCCGTCAGCTGCCTTGTGCTATAAAAACCCCGCCAGTGACTAAATTCTGCCCTGCATCCATGCACACCGGCAGGTAGCCCCTTGTTGCTGTGGATTCATTCTGAGAGGAGAAGCGTGGTGAGGGCAAGAGGCTCGGAGTCACCACACAGACCCTGGGAGTTGGGTGAAAGCGGGCCAGAGGTGAGCAGCCCACAGACTCGTTTATTTCAGGTGCTACAGCAGCTTAAATAGCCAGGGCAGCCAATCGGGTCAAGGGGTGGTTTATGTCTTAACCAATCACAGCCTGTTGCCAGGCAGGCTCCATTGCCATGTGGTTTCCAAAGCCATCCAATCACAGCCTGTTGCCAGGCAGGCTCTGTTGCCAGGTGGTTTTCAAAGCCATTCCTGAGTAACTGACACTCCTTGCCAGAGGCCATCTTGGCATGGCCTTCTCATTCCACCACAGCCCCTCTCAGGTTCATTCCCTTTTGAATAAACTTGCTGTGAATTTGTCTCTTGCCTCCTCATCTCTCCTGCTCTTATTCCCTTACACTCTCTGACTCTGCCTTTCAGATGAATAAATAAATCTTTAAAAGTAAAACTTTAGGAAAATCAGAGTCACATTTTTATGTCCTGATTTCCCAGCCTGAGAATTCCAGGCTTACTACCGCTATCATCTTTCCATGTCCACCTTGAATCTTTCTAGATGTTACCCAGGTCATAATTAACTATTCATCTTTGAGAATTCCTATCTCATTTAACTTTCAAAATGTATTTTAGCAGATATTCCACATATCCCATGTATCCCAGCTATTTAAGGCACAGGTGTGACTATCTCTTCCATATTGATGGATTGATTTGAAAGGCAGAGTGGCAGAAACAGAGAGAGAGAGAGCGCTTCCATCTGCCGGTTCACTCCCAGAATGGTCACAACAGCCAGGAACTCCATTTGCATCTCCCACATGGGTGGCAGGGGCCCAAGCACTTGGGCCATCTTCTGCTCCCTGCATTAACAGGAAGCAGCAGGGACACAGAACAGGCACTGGGAGACTTAACTTACTGTTTCCCAGCACCAGCCCCTACCTCTTCTGCTTCTCCCAAACACAACGACTCATTAACAGAGCTCTGTAATTGCTCCTTGAATTGAAAATGTTGGTTTCAAGACAGGATAGCTGTAGAATGAGAACAGTAGCTCAAATTCAAGTGTGCTGTAACATCAGCTAACCCGCCAGCATTTGAAGAGCCGGACTGAGAACAGTGGCTGTTGTCTGACATTTCTTGAAACAGCAGAAGGAAATGTTCTCAGTTTGGGGACACAAGGAGGATTCATTTGAAACAAGTCCAGGCTTCTCTGAGTAATTAAGTTTTCCCTTTCAGACAACAAGAGCACTGTAAGTGCAGTGGCTCCATAATCACGCTGTAGCCTCTGTAGAGCTACTACTAGTCACCACAGGCAAACCTTCAGTTAGTTTACAGCTTAAGGAAAGCTCTCACACATCAGCTTTCCTTCCGTAGCGGTATTTTTTTAGAAATTAGGTAATATAGAATTGTTTCATGCCAGAAGTTCGGTCCTAGTAAGAAAGCCCAAAATTCAGTTTAGTTCAAATTACTCTAAAAAAAAAAAAAAATCCTTAAAGAGGGTTGGGTGTTTGGCAGAGCCGCTGAGACCCCACTTGGAACACCTACATGCCATATCAGAAGGCAGTTCTGGCTTCTTTTCCAGTCTGGCTTCCTGCTAATGCACACCCTGAGAGGCACTTGGGTCCATACTGCCCACATGGGAGCCCCGATTGAATTCCAGACTCCCAACCCTGGCTGTTGCAGGCATTTGGGGAATGAACCAGCAGATGGGAGCTCTCTCTCTCTGTCCATATGTTTCTCTTTCTCCCTGTCTCTCTGCCTTTCAAATAAAAGCAAATTTTTTAAAATGTTAAATTAGGGACCAGTTCTGTGGTGTAGCAGGCAAAGCTGCCGCCTGCAGTGCCGGCGTCCCATATGGGCATCGGTTCAAGTCCCAGCTGCTACACTTCTGATCCAGCTCCCTGCTATGGCCTGGGAAAGCATAGAAGATGACCCAAGTCCTTGGGCCCCTGCACCCATGTGGGAGACCTGGAAGAAGCTCCTGGCTCTTGGCTTTGGATCAGCTCAGCTCCAGCCAATGCAGCCAACTGGGGAGTGAACCATCAGATGGAAGACCTCTCTCTCTGTCTCTACCTCTCTCTGTAACTCTGTCTTTCAAATAAATAAATAAATCTTTTTTTTAAAAGTTAAATTAAAAAAATTGACACCAATAAAGTACACAGAAGGATATATTTTATAATGTTCTCTTTTTTTCAAAGAATATGCCATTGAGTTCATAGAATCAAATGTACATAGTAAGCTAGAAATCTCCTAGAGAATACTGGGAAAAATTAAAATGTTACAAATGTATTTCATTAGGGGCGGTGGGCATTGTGGCACCGTGGTGAAGCCGCTACTTGGAGCACCAGAAGTGCCACACGTGAGAGCCTGGTTAGAGTCTCACTTCCATGTCAGATCCAGCTTCCTGCCAATGCATTCTGGAAGGCCGCAGATGATGGGATGACAGCTCCAGGACTTGGGCCCCTGCCACTCATGTGGGAGACCTGGAAGGAGCTCCAGGCTCCGGCTCCAGCCTGGCCCAGCCCTGGCTGTTGTGGACACTTGGGGAGTAAACAGTAGATGGAAACTCTCTCTCTCCCCACCGCCCATCACTCTGACTTTCAAATAAATAAATAATAATAAACTTTAAAAGATGTATTGTGGGGAGCAACTGAGACTAGACTAAGTTACTGGAATTAAGACTTATTCTATGCATCTGCTCTCCCACAATATGGCGCTGGGGAGGAGTAAACTTCTACGCAGCTGCCTCTCGCCAACTTGACTGATAAGTTGCAGGAGCTGATCCTGCTCCTGATTGGAGGAGAGCAGCGTGCTCGGTGTGTGGGTAGCAGAGTTGGGATTGGTGGAAGAGGACTATAAAGGAGGAGAGAGACAACATGCACCAGGAACATCTATCTGAAGGAACACCTGAGCAGCCCCCGAGAGAGCCAGCCGGCGGTGTGCCGCTCCTCCGCGGAAGCGGGGAAAGTGGCAGGGGGTGCCGCCCCTCCACGGAGGTGGAGGGGCCGGCAGCTAACCCGGGACGACGTCATTCCTCCACGAGTGAGGGAACAAACGGCAGCTAACCCCGGAAGGGCCGGGCAAGAAAGAACAGCACAGGGTCCAGTGTCATTCCTCCGCGAATGGGGGAGTGACAATGTATTTTTTTTAACACTGACTTATTCTGATTTTACTCCACTAGCAGATCACTGTGAATCAGTTGGCAAGGACTTCTAGCATATAGAGAAAGAGAAAAAGCTCTCGTGGGTTAGAAAAAAACAGTCCTCTGCTTCCCCAAATTAGGACCACTGGCACAGGCATGAATTAGGAGACTTCAAAGGATATCAGTTAGCAAGAATGTTTGCAAAAATATACACACTCACAAAGGAGGGATACAGAAGTGAGCTATGAGAATGATCGTCAGAAATCTGGAAAATGTTTTGTTGACTATAAAATCCTGACATAATGATCACAGTTCTTATAAAAGGATGAAATGCTGGGGCCAGCATTGTTGTATAGCAAGTAAAGCCACCACCTCTGATGCTGGCATTCCATATGGGCGCAGGTTCAAGTCCTGGCTGCTTCACTTCTGATCCAGCTCCCTGCTAACGTAGTTGGGAGAGCAGCGGAGAATGGCCCACGTGCCTGGGCCCTTGCCCTGACATGGGAGACCAAGAAGAAGCTCCTGGCTCCTGGTTTCGATCTGGCCTAGCCCTGGCCATTGCAGCCATTTGGGGAGTGAGCCAGTGGATGGAAGATATGCCTCTCCCTCTCCCTCTCTCCATAACTCTGCCTCTCAAATACATAAAGTAAATCTTAAAAAAAAATGAAATGTATGTTTAATATTCGCAGTAAGTGCAGGACAAAATTTCATTCTGGCTGCAAGGTTCCATGCTGTCCACCAGTGAGCATCTGGAAGTTGCTCTTTCTACAATGGTCACTGAACAGCTTCCCCAGCAGACCCCAATCCAGAAGCTGGAGGGAGCTGTCTGGTGTTGAGTGGTGAGGAGAACCAGTTTTAATCCTCTTCAAACTACCGGCGAGAATGGGATAGATGCTTGCAGCAAGGTAGGTTCTCCAAGAACCTGAGATCTTTTTATTTATTTATTTATTTATTTCAAGATTTGTTTACTTGTTTGAAAGTCAGCATTACGGAGACAGTTTGAGAAACACGGAGAGAGAGATCTTCTATCCACGGGTTCACTCCTCAGATGGTTGCAACGGCCAAGGTTGAACCAGGGCAAAGCCAGTAGCCAGGCTCCCAGTCTCCTACATGGGTGGCAAGACCCCAAACACTTGGACCATCTTCAGCAGGGAGAGGGATTGGAAGTGGAGCAGCTGGGACTCGAACTGGAGCCCATATGGGATGCCGGCTCTGCAGGTGGAGGCTTTATCCACCATGCCACAGCGTAACCCTGAGAACACGAGATCTTTGAGAGAGGAATGGCTGTTCTCTGCAGCAGCTGTCTTGTGTCCCTGACCCAGTCTCTCTAAAACTTCCCTGATTACACTCAAGACCCATGCTGTGTCTAATTTTGGTTTTATTTTTCTGCCCATAGAGCTTAAAATAGCTGTTTATTTCAGAGTAGTACTTTAGACCTTGAACCTGAAACATCTACATGTTATTTTTAAAACTGACTTCTGCATTTCTGTCCTCATCATTAAAGTAGACATTGTTTAATGTTTGTTCTTGAGTAAATATTTTATTGTAATTATAAAATTGTGTATTTCTGCAATAATGATGAATCACCTAGATATTTGAATATTTTCAAATTTAATCATTTCTAAGATAAAATGTGAAGCCTATCCCTGTTTATTGCACTAGTGTTATTTATGCTTGTATCTTATTTCATTTATTTTTGAGATAATATATTTTTAATTTACATTAGAGTGAAGGGCTTTATGTCTCTCCTAAAGAGTTCAACAAATAAAAAGTCAAAAGGCCACAGACCAGCAGGAAAATAGGCAAAGGCTACAAACAACCACCAAATGAAAAGAAGTTCAGCTTCACTTATATAAAATAACATTTAAAATAGTCAGAAAGTCATTAAAACCATACAATTATATATTTCCTGTCAACTTGTTTGGCAAAGATTTAAAACAAAGTTTGAAAGAACACTGTATTTGCAGGAAACTTGCTGAAGGTGTTAGAATACAAGACTGAGAGGTAGGCCCTACACCTGCCTTACAATAATGAATGAATGTTCTTTTTCTTTCTTAAAAAAAGTACATTCTAGAATATTCTGTGGCAATATTTGGAAATCACCTTTATAAAAACTGAAAGCATGCAAAGCAAAAAGATAAGTTTTACCATCCTCAGAAGCAAACATTTTGCTTTATTTGGAAACTTGAGTATCATCTTACAGGAGAGATTCGAGCCAATGTCTCAGTTTACTCAAGGCTTCATATGCATCCAATGTTGATCACACCTCGATGTGCAGAAGAAAAATTCCGGAATGACACTTTTAGCATTATCTCAGCGTAACCATTTCTCAAGTACTAGGGTAGGCTCAACTAATGTAACCAAGAAATCCCAAAATGGATAGCCGCAGCAGAAAGACACTGCTCGCTCACCCAGCAGGCCTGCTCCGCGGGATGCAGGGGTCTCTTCTGCAGGTGACTCTGGGACCCAGGCTCTTCCATCTTGTAGCTAGGGTCTAGGGCCTTGCTGTCTGCACACAGGTGGCCCAAGTGGAAAAGGGTATACACCTGTTTCTGTAAAACCACTTCTGAGCCACCAGTCCAGTTCTAGGAGTTTCTGCTATGTCGCCTTCAGTAACTCCCATGCTTCCAGCTATTTGTGAGGCCTATTCTCTGGGAGAAACTTGCTCAGCTTGGAATTTAGCTTAGCCTCTTTCTCTGTAAGATGTCAGTCCGGAAGAGTGAGTTTGCTTCCAGTGTTGGTGAACTGAGATATAGGAAGTTTACATCAAAGAGCTTGTGGGACATGCATATTATAAAAAACTGTGCTTGGATTTCTTTTTTTTTTTAGATTTATTTATTTTACTTGAAAGTCAGAGTTACACAGAGAGAAGGACAGTCAGAGAGAGAGAGAGAGAGAGAGAGGTCTTCCATCTGATGGTTCACTCCCCAATTGGCTGCAATGGCTGGAGCTGCACTGATCTGAAGCCAGGAGCCAGGAGCTTCCTCTGGGTCTCCTACATGGGTGCAGGGGCCCAAGGACTTGGGCCATCTTCCACTGCTTTCCCAGGCCACAGCAGAGAGCTGGACAGGAAGTGGAGCAGCCAGGTCTCCAACCGAGGCCACATGGAATGTCAACGCTTCAGGCCAGGTCGTTAACCCCTGCTCCACAGTGTTGGCCCCTGTGCTTGGATTTCAAATTTGAAAACATTTTTATTATTTGAAAGGCAGAGAGACAGTCACACAGAGGTCTTCCATCCACTGGCTCACTCCCAGAATGCCTCAACAGCAGGGGCAACAATGATGGCTCAGGTTAGTTGGGTCCCTGCTACAGAACACCTGTGGAACAGTTGCTGGCTTAGGCTCTACTATTTGAAACACAGGTGAAATGGGATGCTGGCGCCACAGGTGGAGGCTTAGCCCACTACGCCAGCGCTGACCCCAAAGAGTCCCCATTTCACTGGGCATCAATAATGGATCGGGTGAGGAGAGCTGGGATGAATGAAAAACTGGAAACTGGGCATTGTTTTTACTGCTGTATGCCTTGCCACATCTACCTTCAGCCAGGAACATATGAGAGCTACTTATACAATAGAACCTTAATTAGTGAGGCATTTTTAAAAAACAGTAAATCTTTTTTGACAACTCAATTTATTGTACATACTAAAATTTGCAGTGTCTGAGAAATTATTAATCACTAAAAATGGCATATTGACTTCAGCATTCTTAGACATGGACATTTGGTCTTCGTCATGTGGATTGCACTTTCAAAAGATAAGAGGGTTGGACAGAAGAGAATTTCATTTCTAGTGTAAGAGAAGGGTGTAACTGCCATCGACGTGGAGAATCAAAATTGCCTTCAGCTGAAGCAACTCTCATTCAAGCCACACACTTTCTGTCTAGTCACCCTCCCGTTGGCTAGCATACAGATTTTCTAAGAGATAGAGAGAATGCTGGATTTGCATACAAATGTTGGTACATGTTCCAAATTTAGCTGTCTAACACCGGAAAGTTGTCTCAGGGGTTGACAAAACATATTTGAATAATGCAGTCTTGGGGTTTGGAAAAGACCATGTGCCTGATGTTTGCAGTGCATCCTAAAAATAACTGCAAGTTGGGGGGTGGAGCCAAGATGGCGGAATAGTGAGTGCGCACACCGATAGTCCGGGAAAAGATAGTTTAATAAAAGTGGAGCTACGGTAGCCTCAGAAAAAGGATCAGGGAACAATTGCAGAGGAAACTCTCCCGGATCTAGTGGCTGTGACCCAGAGGACCTACAGGGAGAGCAAGGTTGCCCACCACGTGGAAGCCGAGCCGCGGGAGCCACAGGGTCTGTGCACCAGTGCTGGAAGGGGAGTGGATGTGACACAGACGGCCAGCTGGGAGAGCAGGGACGCCCAGGGCTCCGAGTCCACACATCGGTGCTGGAAGGGGAGGTGAGCTCAGTAACCTGAGACATTGGCGGGGAAACGGCGGGCAGAGTCTAGAGGGAAGCAGGGGAGCAAGAGACAAAGAGCAGGCCCCACTCGGGATATACATAACAAAAGGGTAGAGCTAGGGAACTGAGGCACTACAATTCAGTAGCCTAGGCAACCCAGTGGGAGTCCACAGGAGAAACTGAGCCCACACAGATTCTTTGGGTAGAAGCCAGAGATCGGAAGCTAAATACCATCAATTCTGCTCAGCCGTACAGTATTACTTACCTCCTGAATAAAAAATAAATAAATAAATAAATAAATAAATAAAAAGAGAGAGATTTACCACGCATAACCTGAGGGTGTCACTTTGCACACCCTTAACCTGGAAGAACCAAACAGAGCTCTCTGGCCACACCCATCTCAAGCCTCCAAGGCTCCTCCAACAACAGACAGTCCACTTAACACAGACATAGTATAAAAAAAAAAAACCTCACAGTGAGGGAAGAAGAATTAACAATGCCAAGCAACAAACACAAAAATCGAGGGAACAAGATCAATGAAGACACTATGATGCCTCCAAATAAACAAAACACCCTAAGCCAAGATTATGAAGATGATGAGATAGAAGAAATGAAAGATATGGATTTCAAAAAATTTATGATAAGAACATTTAGAAGTTTTCAAAAGCAAAGCCTTGAATTACAGAAATCCTTATTGGACAGGATGGAAAATCTCTCTCGTGAAAATGAAATTTTAAGGAAGAATCAAAATGAAATGAAGCAACTAGAAGAACATGAAACTGTGATAGTGATGAGAAATCAAAATGAAATGAAGAACTCAATAGATCTAATAATAAACACATTAGAGAGCCTAAAAAAAGAGTCAGTGAAACAGAAGAGAGAATATTGGACTTAGAAGACAGAGAACAGGAAAATATGCAGTCAAACCAAAGAAAAGAAGAGGAAATTAGAAATCTAAAAAATATTGTGGGGAATCTACAGGATACTATTAAAAAAACCAACATTCGAGTTCTAGGAGTTCCTGAAGGCATGGAGAGAGAAAGGATTAGAAGGCCTTTTTAGTGAGGTAATAGCAGAGAACTTTCTGGGTTTGGAGAAGGACAGAGACATCCTAGTACAGGAAGCTCATAGAACCCCTAGTAAACATGACCAAAAGAGATCCTCACCACGACACGTTGTAATTAAACTCACCACAGAGAAACATAAAGAGAAGATCCTAAAATGTGCAAGAGAGAAACGTCAGAAACTCTCAGAGGATCTCCAATTAGACTCACAGCAGACATCTCATCAGAAACACTACAGGCTAGGAGGGAATGGCGAAAGATAGCACAGGTGCTAAGAGAGAAAAATTGCCAGACCAGAATATTATATCATGCTAAGCTCTCATTTGTGAATGAAGGTGAAATAAAGACCTTTCATAGCAAATAGAAATTGAAAGAGTTTGCCGCCACTCGTCCAGCCCTGCAAAAGATGCTTAAAGATGTGCTACACTCAGAAACACAGAAACACGGTCATCAATATGAAAGAAATAAAGGAAGAAAACCTACCAGTAAAAGAGCATGGGAAGCTCAAAGCATATACTAGAAAATATCTTTGGGAAAATGGCAGGGCAAAGTCACTATGTATCAATAGTCACATTAAATGTTAATGGACTTAACTCTTCAGTTAAAAGGTACAGACTGGCTGAATGGATTAAGGAACAAAACCCAACTATTTGCTGCCTACAAGAAACACATCTTTCTAACAAAGATGCATGCAGACTGAAAGTGAAAAGTTGGAAAAAGATATTCCATGCCAACAGAAACAACAAAAAGCAGGTGTAGCCATATTAATATCAGACAAAATAAACTTTAATACAAAAACTCTTAAGAGAGACAAAGAGGGGCACTATATAATGATTAAGGGTTCAATTCAACAGGAAGATGTAACTATTATAAATGTATATGCACCTAATTACAGGGCACCGGTCTATTTAAAAGATATGTTAAGGGACTTAAAGGGAGACTTAGATTCCAATACAATAGTACTGGGGGACTTCAATACTCCACTCTCAGAAATAGACAGATCATCCGGACAGAAGATCAACAAGGAAACAGCAGATTTAATCGACACTATTGCCCAAATGGATCTAACAGATATCTACAGAACTTTCAATCCTACATCTAAAGACTTCACATTCTTCTCAGCAGTGCATGGAACCTTTTCTAGGATTGATCACATACTAGGCCATAAAGCAAGTCCCAGCAAATTTAAAAGAATTAGAATCATACCATGCAGCTTCTCAGACCACAGCAGCATGAAGCTGCAAATTAGAAAGTCAGGAAACCCTAGAAAGTATGCAAACACATGGAGACTGAACAACATGCTCCTGAATGAACACTGGGTCATTCAAGAAATCAAAGAAAAATTAAAACTTTCTGGAAGTAAATGAGGATAACAACACAACATATCAAAACTTATGGGATATGGCAAAAGCAGTATTGAGAGGCAAGTTTATAGTAATAGGTGCCTATATCAAGAAATTGGAAAGGTACCAAATAAATGAGCTTTCAGCGCATCTCAAGGACCTAGAAAATCTGCAGCAAACCAGATCCAAATCTAGTAGGAGAAGAGAAACAATGAAAATCAGAGAAGAAATTAACAGGATTGAATCCAAAAAAACATTACAAACAATAAGCCAAGTGAAGAGCTGGTTTTTTAACAAAATTAACATCCAATTGGCCCAACTAACTAGAAAGAAAGACCCAAATCAATAAAATCAGAGATGAAAAAGGAAATGTAACGACACCACAGAAATTAAAAGAATCATCAGAAATTACTTCAAGGACTTGTATGCCACCAAACAGGGAAACCTATCAGAAATGGATAGATTCCTGGACACATGCAATCTACCTAAATTGAACCATGAAGACATAGAAAACCTAAAAAGACCCATAACTGAGACAGAAATTGAAACAGTAGTAACGGCCCTCCCAACAAAGAAAAGCCCAGGACCAGATGGATTCACTGCTGAATTGACCAGACATTTAAGAAGAACTAATTCCATTTCTTCTCAAACTATTCAGAACAATTGAAAAAGATGTAATCCTCCCAAATTCTTTCTATGAATCCAGCATCACTTTAATCCCTAATCCAGAGAAAGATGCAGCACTGAAAGAAAATTACAGACCAATATCCCTGATGAACATAGACGCAAAAATCCTCAATAAAATTCTTGCCAATAGAATACAACAACTCATCAGAAAAATCATCCACCCAGACCAAGTGGGATTTATCCCTGGTATTCAGGGATGGTTCAACATTCGCAAATCAATCAATGTGATACACCACATTAACAGACTGCAGAAGAAAAACCATATGATTATCTCAATAGATGCAGAGAAAGCATTTGGTAAAATTCAACAGCCTTTCATGATGAAAACTCTAAGCCAATTGGGTATAGAAGGAACATTCCTCAATATAATTAAAGCAATTTATGAAAAACCCACGGCCAGCATCCTATTGAATGGGGAAAAGTTGGAAGCATTTCCACTGAGATCTGGTACCAGACAGGGATGCCCACTCTCACCACTGCTATTTAACATAGTTCTGGAAGTTTTAGCCAGAGCCATCATGCAAGAAAAAGAAATTAAATGAATACAAATTGAAAAGGAAGAAGTCAAACTATCCCTCTTTGCAGACGATATGATTCTTTACTTAGGGGATCCAAAGAACTCTACTAAGAGACTATGGGAACTCATACAGGAGTTTGGTAAAGTGGCAGGATATAAAATCAATGCACAAAAATCAACAGCCTTTGTATGCACAAGCAATGCCATGGATGAGAAAGAACTGCTAAGATCAATCCCATTCACAATAGCTACAAAACAATCAAATACCTTGGAATAAACTTAACCAAGGATGTTAAATATCTCTACGATGAGAATTACAACATCTTAAAGAAAGAAATGTAAGAGGATACCAAGAAATGGAAAAATCTTCCATGCTCATGGATTGGAAGAATCAATATTATCAAAATGTCCATTCTCCCAAAAGCAATTTATAGATTCAATGAAATCCCAAGCAAGATACCAAAGACCTTCTTCTCAGATCTAGAAAAAATGATGCTGAAATTCATATGGAGGCACAGGAGACCTCGAATAGCTAAAGCAATCTTGTACAACAAAAACAAAGCCGGAGGCATCACAATACCAGATTTCAGGACATACTACAGGGCAGTTGTAATCAAAACAGCATGGTACTGGTACAGAAACAGATGGATAGACCAATGGAACAGAATTGAAACACCAGAAATCAATCCAAACATCTACAGCCAACTTATATTTGATCAAGGATCTAACACCAGTTCCTGGAGCAAGGACATTCTATTTAATAAATGGTGCTGGGAAAACTGGATTTCCACGTGCAGAAGCATGAAGCAAGACCCCTACCTTACACCTTACACAAAAATCCACTCAACATGGATTAAAGACCTAAATCTATGACCTGACACCATCAAATTATTAGAGAACATTGGAGAAACCCTGCAAGATATTGGCACAGGCAAAGAGTTTCTTGAAAATACCCAGGAGGCACAGGCAGTCAAAGCCAAAATCAACTATTGGGATTGCATCAAATTGAGAAGTTTCTGTACTGCAAAAGAAACAGTTAGGAGAGTTAAGAGGCAACCGACAGAATGGGAAAAAATATTTGCAAACTATGCAACAGATAAAGGGCTAATAACCAGAATCTACAAAGAGATCAAGAAACTCCACAACAACAAAGCAAAGAACCCACTTAAGAGTTGGGCCAAGGACATCAATAGACATTTTTCAAAAGAGGAAATCCAAATGGCCAACGGGCACATGAAAAAATGTTCAAGATCACTAGCAATCAGGGAAATGCAAATCAAAACCACAATGAGGTTTCACCTCACCCCGGTGAGAATGGCTCACATTCAGAAATCTACCAGCAATAGATGCTGGCGAGGATGTGGGGAAAAAGGGACACTAACCCACTGTTGGTGGGAATGCAAACTGGTTAAGCCACTGTGGAAGTCAGTCTGGAGATTCCTCAGAAACCTGAATATAACCCTACCATTCAACCCAGCCATCCCACTCCTTGGAAATTACCCAAAGGAAATGAAATTGGCAAACAAAAAAGCGGTCGGCACTTTAATGTTTATTGCAGCTCAATTCACAATAGCTAAGACCTGGAACCAACCTAAATGCCTATCAGTGGTAGACTGGATAAAGAAATTATGGGATATGTACTCTTTAGAATACTATGCTGAAGTAAAAAACAATGAAATCTAGTCATTTGCAACAAAATGGAGGAATCTGGAACACATCATGCTGAGTGAAATAAGCCAGTCCCAAAGGGACAAATACCATATGTTCTCCCTGATCGGTGACAACTGACTGAACACCAAAAAGGAAACCTGTTGAAGTGAAATGGACACTATAAGAAACGGTGACTTGATCAGCATAGCCCTGTTGTTAATGAACAACTTAATATGTTATCCCTCTTAGTATTTTTTTGTCTGTTCTACTTAATACTTTTGGTTGAATACTGTAATTAATACATAGTTATTCTTAAGTGTTGAAATTTAACTGAAATGTGATCCCTGTTAAATATAAGAGTGGGAATAAGAGAGGGAAGAGATGTACAATTTGGGACATGCTCAAGCTGACTTGCCTGAACGGTAGAATTAGAAACATACCAGGGGATTCCAATTTAATCCCATCAAGGTTGCATGTACCAATGCCATCTCACTAGTCCAAGTGATCAATTTCTGTTCACAATTGATCATAATGAAAGGACTAAGAGTCAAAGGGATCACATAAACAAGATTAGTGTCTGCTAATACTAACCGATAGAATAAAAAAGGGGAGAGTGATCCAACATGGGAAGCAAGATACTCAGCAGACTCATAGAATGGCGGATGTCCTAAACAGCACTCTGGCCTCAAAATCAGCCCTAAAGGCATTCGGATCCGGTTGAAAAGCCCACGAGAACATTTTAGGCATTGAAAGCCAAGACACTCTGGCAAAAAAAAAATGACCTAAATGAAAGATCTCTGTGAGTGAGATCCCAGCGGAAAGAACAGGTCATCAAAGAAGGAGGTACTTTTCTCTGAAGGGAGAAGAGAACTTCCACTTTGACTATGACCTTGTCTAAATAAGATAAGAGTCGGTGAACTCAAAAGGCTTCCATAGCCTTGGAAACTCATGACTGGAGCATAGGGAGATTACTGATGCCATAAACAGGAGTGTCAATTTGTAAAGTCAACAGGAGTCACTGTGCACTTACTCCTCATGTAGGATCTCTGTCTTTAATGTGCTGTACATTGTGATTTAGTGCTATAACGAGTACTCAAACAGTATTTTTCACTTTGTGTTTCTATGTGGGTGCAAACTGTTGAAATCTTTACTTAATGTATACTAAACTGATCTTCTGTATAGAAAGAAAATTGAAAATGAATCTTGATAAGAATGGAAGGGGAGAGAGAGCGGGAAAGGGGAGGGTTGCAGGTGGGAGGGAAGTCATGGGGGGCGGAAGCCATTGTAATCCATAAGCTGTACTTTGGAAATTTATATTCATTAAATAAAAGTTAAAAGAAATAACTGCAAGTTGTTCTTTTGCAAACTGATAGTTAATGCAAACATTTCAACAAAACTTTGGGTCTCATTCAACCTCCTACATTAAGGTACTATCCCTCCGTGGTGTCATGGTTAATGAATTTGTTCAACAAATTTAATAGGGGCCAAGTGCACTGCTCTAAGTAAACAAACATATACATGAGAGGGAATGCCATGTCATCTTTAGCTGGATTGGAAGTAGAGGAGCGGGGACTAGAACCAGCATCCATATGTGATGCTAGCACTGCAGGCAGTGGCTTTACCTGCTATGCCACAGCACCAGCCCCACCATGTCATCTTTTTACTCCCTGCTACTGCACCTGGAAAAGCAGCAGAGGATGGCCCAAGTGCCTGGGCCCCTGTCACCTGGGTGGGAGACCCTGATGAAAGTCCTGGTTCCTGGCTTCAGTCTGGCCCATGGCTGGCGGTTGTGGTCATGTAGGGAGTGGACCAACAGATGGGAGACCTTTCTCTCTCTCTGTAACTCTGCCTTTCAAATAAATCAGTAAATCTTGAGAGAGAGAGAGAGATCACTATTTCTGTGACAGTTTTATCTCCATTTGAACGTGTCTCACTGTAAGAGAATTTTTCCAGTATCACTTCTTCCCAATGACTGAACACATCCACTGATTACAAGGAGTCCTACACACTGGCATCTGCAGTCCTGGTTCTCTCTTCACAGACAGAAAACATCCAATGTAGCGCTCATGTAACGGTCTTAGTTGGTTTTGTGTTGTTAGGATAAAATAACCCAAGGCTGGGCAATTTATTTATTTATTTTTAAAGATTTATTTTTTATACATTTGAAAGTGTTACAGAGAGAGGTAGAGACAGAGAGAGGTCTTCCATATGCTGGTTCACTCCCCAGATGGCCACAGTGGCTGGAGAGCACCGATCCAAAGCCAGGAGCCAGGAGCTTCTTCCAGGTCTCCTGCACAGGTGCAGGGGCGCAAGGACTTGGGCCATCTTCTGCTTTCCCAGGCCATCAGCAGAGAGCTGGATCGGAAATGGAACAGCCTGGTCTCAAACCAGCGCCCATGTGGGATGCTGGCACTTCAGGCCAGGGCGTTAACCCGCTGTGCCACAGCACCGGTCCCATGGGCAATTTATTTCTAAAAGGATTCACACAGTTCTCGAGGTCTAAGAGCATGGCACCATGACTTTGTGGCTTCTTGAGAGGGTGTGTGTCACATCGTAGTGGAGAAGTGGAGAAGGGAAGTGGACCTGTGCAGAGGAGCAGGTGCAAAAGGCAGAGGCAAAGGGGGAGGCTGCCAGGCTGGCTGCAGAACAACCCGCTGTGGGGGTAAACTCATCCAGTCCTGAGAGACTAACTCCCTCCCAGAGACCTACTCAAGAAAAACATCAATCCACTCCTGAGGGAGGTCCCCTTGTGACCTAATCACTTCCTGCACCCCTTAAAGGTTCCGCCCCCTCTCAGCAGTGTTACATTGGGTGCCAGGCTGAGATACACTGTATCCAAACCCCACAACATTGAAGGAGAAGGGGAACTGCTCCCCATTATGAGTCTGCAGTGGACTTCTATTTCAGTTCTTCCCTTGTCCCCTCTTCCTTCGCCACAGCCCAAATTAGAAGAGCTGGTACTAGAGTTGTCATTCATCAAGTAGGATCACAGGCCAGTAAGTCCAAACCCAGTCACTGACTGCACCTCTCTCTCTCCCACTGGTGCCAGGGGCTGGTCCTTTACCACCCGCAGTCAGATGCAGAAGGGAGAAGAAACTGTGCCTTGACATAAGAATAGTGTCACGGGGGCAGGCACTGTGTGCAGTGGGTTAAAGCCCTGGCCTGCAGCGCCAGGATCCCATATGGGCATGGGTTCGAGTCCCGGCTGCTTCACTTCCAATCCTGCTCCCTTCTATTGCACCTGGGAAAGCAGTGGAGGATGGCCCAAGTCCTTGGGCCCCTGCACTCATGTGGGAGACCCAGAAGAGGCTCCTGGCTTCAGATCAGCTCAGCTCTGTCTGTTGTGGCCATTGGGGAAAGAAGCAGCAGATGGAAGACCTCTCTCTCTCTCTCTCTCTCTCTCTGTATGTGTGTGTGTGTGTCTGTAACTCTGTTTCAAATAAATAAAATAAATCTTTAAAAAGTGTCATATTCCTGGCTTTAATATAAATGTCTATTTCATGGTTTTAAATTCTATTTTTCTTAATTTATTTGGAAGGCAAATGCAGAGAGAGAGAGAGAGAGAGAGCGAGAGAGAGAGCGCTTCCATTTTTAGTTCACTTGCCAAATGCCCACAACAGCTGACTGAGTCAGGCTGAAGCCAGGGACCTGGAACTCACTCCAGGTCTCCTACATAGTTGTCATGGGCCGTCACCTGTTGCCTCCCAGGGTGTGCATTAGCAGGAAGCTAGGTCAGAAGCAGAGGAACTGAAACCCAAAATCACTCTGATATGGGATGCAGGCACCCTATGCAGTGTCTTAGCTCTGCCGGACTCACGCCCCTGTTTCATGGTTTTATGTAAGTGATGAGAAGCCTAATTCCTTTGGGTGTTATTAATTTCCCGACTATCCTTTGCTTCCTGTTAATGTAACAGGCACTTAAATGTGTCACAAACAATGTTTATGAGCACCCTAAGTTGCCTTGTTGAATCCTAACCCTTGATGTGATAGTTTTAATGTGGGTGAAGGGGTATTAATATTTTTTTACTCCAGGCTCTTATCATGCACAAAGACAGGCACCCAAAGTGATGAAATTCACGTGAAAGGTTTGAGAAAGTGAACACACACAGACACGGGAGCATGGATTGCCCCACACAGAGAAATATTAGTCCTGAGCAGGCAGTGGGCCAGAAGAATTGCCCAAAAGGAGAAGGGGTGGGGAGGGGAAACAGAGAACATCTGGAGCCCCTCCAGTGGAAGAGAGAGCCCCCCTCCCACTGTTGGCCTCCTTGGGGGGGGAGTTAGGAATGCCTCTCCAGGTGTGAAGCCACCTGGGAATTATATGGCACCTCTGCAAGTTCCACGAGGAGCTCAATGGCTCAATATCCATGTTTTCCTTTTTTTTTAAGATTTATTTATTTATTTGAAAGTCAGAGTTACTCAGAGAGAGAAGGAGAGGCAGAGAGAGAGAGAGAGAGAGAGAGAGAGAGAGGTCTTCCATCCACTGGTTCACTCCCCAGTTGGCCACAACAGCTGGAACTGCACCAATCTGAAGCCAGGAGGCAGGAGCTTCTTCCACGTCTCCCACGTGGGTTCAGGGGACCAAGGACTTGAGCCATCTTGCACTGCTTTCCCAGGCCATAGCAGAGAGCTGGATCGGAAGTGGAGCAGCCAGGACTCGAACTGTCATCCACATGGGATGCCGGCTCTGCAGGCGGTGGCTTTACCTGCTACGCCACAGCCCTGGCCCCAAACATTTGCTTTTCTATGGCTGTAAAACTCTAAGTTGTGGTTGTGTTCTCCAACGACAGTGATGACAGCAATGACCCCCAAAGAACAAAGAGTGGAAGGCCCCTTGAACTGCTGGTTGCTCCCAAGGTGCACCTGTTGACCCATGGCCCTTGCCCACCCTTAGCTGCACCTGTTGTTCTAATCATTCTGTTTTCATATCTCCAGGTTCACTTAGTTTACTCACTTTCAGACATGTTGCCTTTGTCATTGTCTAGTTTCTGTTGTTTTCTCTTAGTTTTAATAACTGGTTTATTTTATTCTCCCTTCTATGGATCCTTGGTTTTTAAAATTAAAATCATGCCTGGCTTTTACCACGTCTTATGTTTTTATATCTCTTCTGTCATCTCAGCTTTCATTACATATTGCTTTCATCTTGCTATTTGGGCTTTTGAATCTATTATGAAGACACCCCGGGAACCCTGGAGTTGATAGGAAGTTTATTTTATGCTAGAGACATTTGAGATTCAACAGATGTAGACAGAAACCTTGGGATTTCTTTTATCTGTCTATAGGCTGCAGCTTCTGGGAAGCAAGGCTGCAATAAATCCCCTCCTGTTGGAGTGTCAAGGCCAGGAACACAAAATGCTACTTGGACCTGCATGAACAAACATCTTCATAAACGTTCTTATCTCCAAACAAAACCTGTTTATTCTTCCCCTGGAAGCCATTCTTCTGCCTTCTTTTGACCATCTTTGCAATGTAAGTTCCTATCTTAACCATTGAATGAAGTAGCTGATTTTTTTGACAGCTCCCTCATGTGTATGAGTAAGGCTTTTAATCAGTCAGATCCTGTTACTCTGTCTTTAGTTTGTTCAATACCTACGTCCCTGGACACCTAACCCAGGAGGACATAGGAAAAGATTTCCCTACCCAACAGTGTTGGTCAGGCAGTTTTGTAGATTTTTTTTGTGTCTTACTTTCTAGCCAGCTCAAAAGCAAGTGAGGGGGTGCTGTGGCATACAAGATAAAGCTGCAGCCTGCAGTGCCGGCATCCCATATGGGTGCTGGTTCAAGCCCCAGCTGCTCCTCTTCTAATCCAGCTCTCTGCTGTGGCCTGGAAAAGCAGTAGAAGATGGCACAGGTCCTTTGGCCTCTGCACCCGAACGGGAGACCCGGAGGAAGATCCTGGCTCCTGGTTTCGGATCAACACATCTCTTGCTGTTACGGCCAACTGGGGAGTGAACAGCAGATGGAAGATCTCTCTCTCTCTCTCTCTCTCTTCCTCTCCTTCTCTCTTTGTAACTCTGACTTTCAAATAAATAAATCTTTAAAAAAAGGAGGAATTGTTCCAAACTGCTATTACTAAATTACATTAAATTCTACAAATGTGCACTGAATGCACACTATAGCCAAAACAATTTCCTAAGTGCTAGAAAACAAATCGTAATTGCTTAAGAGGCCTTTAGAGGGCAGTGGATGTGACAGGTATACATAAGTGGTTAGTATAAGACTGACCAAGCAGAGCAGGTGTTTTTGGCCTAGCGGCTAGAACACTCATATCCCACATTAGAGTACCTGGGTTCAATACTTGCCTCGAGCTCCTGGCTCCAGTTTCCCTGAAGTGCACACCCTGGGAGGCAGCACGTGATGGCTCAAGTCATTAGGTTCCTGCCACCCACGTGGGGGATCTGGATTGAGTTCCTGGCTTCAACCTCAGCCCAGCTCTGATCATTGTGGGCACTTGGCCACAGTCATGAGGATGCCCCCAGCCCATACTGAAGGGCCTGGGTTTGAGTCTTGCCTCTGTTTTCCATTCTAACTTCCTGTTAATGGGCACCCTGGCAGGCAGCAGGTAATGGTTCAAGTACTTGGGTCCTTGCCATGGGCATGGGGAACTGGGATTGAGATCTAGGCTCCTGGCTTTGGCTTGGCCCAGCCCCAAGCAAATGGGAGATCTCAGTTTCTCTCTGTCTCTGTCTCTGACTGACTCTCCTTTCTGCTTTTCAAATAAAATCAATCAAGAAAATTACTTTGTGGCCCATCTGTTTGAAAATATTGTCTTAGAGATTATTCAGTCCAGTGCCTCTGTCTGCTTATTTTCCAACCCTTCAGTCTTATGGAAGAGAGAACCAAGGCTCAGAGAGAGGGCTTGGCTTACCTTGGCCACACACTGGCCCTGGATTTCTCCCTATTCACTCCACTTAGAGCCCACAGTCCTTTCCCAGTGCTTCGCATGGCAACCTGCGGGTCCTTTCTGCACGTCGTGTTCTTTGTCTGCAGAGGTCTCCAATCCATTTCGCATTTGCGTCTCTCTCCTCTTGTCCTCAGTCACAGCCCAGTTAGTTCATCCCCTCCATGGTCTAACCTTCCCTAACCACCCCGGGGGCCATCAGTCACCCCTCTTCTTTACCAGGGATTATTTCAAAAATCAGCCTTAAAAAGATACAATTTACTCACGGTGGAATGTGCTCCTTGCACTGTATGGGTCAGTGAGTTTTCCCACGTATACAGGTGCATATTCCCCACCATAATCAATGTTTAGAGAACTCCCCTTACTCAGAAAGTTCTGTCTTGCCCTTTCCAGTTAATCACTCCACCTCTATCCCAGCCCTCAGCAATCCCTGACCTGCCTTCTCTCACTATAGATTAGACTGGTGTTTCCCAGAATTTTCTAGAGACAGGATCAAACAATAGCTGCTCTCTTGTCTCTGGCTTCCTTTGCTTTGCGTTAACAGTTTTCAGGTTTCTCTATGTTGCTGTGTGGTTCAATAGTTTATTTTGGTCTGAATGAAACACTGATCATTGAGCTATTTACCTGCTGTTGGATACTGGGCTTGTCCCCACTTTTTAGGGCCTACTGTGTACTTCCTCTGTGTTTCACATGGACTTCCACTATGGTAACTTTTTGTATCAACTGTCATGATCATTTGGTGTGTCCACCACACATATATATGGGCTACAGTGGGACATTTGAACACACGTATACAATGTGTTCTGATCAAACCAGGGCAACCAGCAGTTCCTTTTCTTTGAAATTGTTTTATAATTGGAGCCTTGGAGAATCTTTCTTCTATTTGTTTTTTTTTAAAGTTTATTTAAATTACACAAATTTTATGTATTTCATGTACATAGAACTAGGAACATAGTGATACTTCCCACCCTAACGTCCCTCCCTCCCATGACCCCACCCTTCCTCCTTCTTCCTCTCCTATCCCCTCTCTTAATTTTTACAATGATCTACTTTTTTTTTTTGACAGGCAGAGTGGACAGTGAGAGAGAGAGACAGGGAGAAAGGTCTTCCTTTTGCCGTTGGTTCACCCTCCAATGGCCGCTGTGGCTGGCATGCTGTGGCCAGCGCACCGCACTGATCCAAAGCCAGGAGCCAGGTGCTTCTCCTGGTCTCCCATGCGGGTGCAGGGCCCAGGGACTTGGGCCATCCTCCACTGCACTTCCGGGCCATAGCAGAGAGCTGGCCTGGAAGAGGGGCAACCGGGACAGAATCTGGCGCCCCGACCGGGACTAGAACCCGGTGTGCCGGCACCCCAAGGCGGAGGATTAGCCTATTGAGCCACAGCGACAGCCTACAAAGATCTACTTTCAATTTACTTTTACTCATAATATTAACCCTACACTGCCGTCTGGATATATTATCAAGACAGGAACACTCCCCAAAGGAAGCTGTAGCCTGAGATGCCATGACTGTGTTAGGACCTAGGAGTCTGAACACATAAAAAGGGAATGGCAGGTTGTGTTTTTCAAGGAGCACATGTGTAGGAATCCATGAGTTGTGCTGTAGTCACTGATACAGGTTCATGGGAACTGACAAATATTCAGGATTTTGCAAGCCCTTGTTGAATTCTGTGGGTAGCCTGAAACAGGCACTGTGAGAGGTGTTTACAGCACAGAAGATGACAGTCGTGGACGATGAGGCATTATTTGGGGTTGGCTTGTTTTCAATGAACCAGTCTAGTGCAGTCGCAGGTGGAGTAATTCTATCCATCAGGAGTGGCAACCCTCAGAGAGCCATGTGCCATAGTGCCACTGAGGGAGTGCCATCTGACATTCCCCAGAGCCTGGGTTTGGTATGCCTTGGATCCTCTTTGCTTCAGGTCTGTGCTCACAGAACCAACTTCTGCTTGGAGAAAGCATGTCACTGCTAAAAACAAAACACCCCAATAACGTTTGAAGATACTCGTGGAAGACTAGAACTTTTCATTTGCTATAAAAGCACACTCCTGCTGAATAACAGATTATTATGAAGGGTGGAAGGCAGCCATTCGTGAGTTTAGCCAGCAACGATTAGTTTTACAGAAAAGGATAAAGTTGGGATGCATCTACTAAAAAGCCCAATGCCGTGGCTAACCGTGTTAACCATCCGTGAGACATCGCTATTCAGGAATTTGTGCCATGGCCATCAGCAGGCCGTGCTCTCTGACAGATCTCTCTCTCTCTCTCTCTCTCTCTCTCTCTCTGCCTTTACCTCTATATAACTCTGCCTTTCAACTAAATAAATAAATCTTTAATGAGAGAGAGAGAGAGAGAGAGAGAGAGAGAGAGAGAGGTCTCCCATCCTCTGGTTCACTTCCCAGCTGGCCGCAATGGTCGGAGCTATGCTGATCCCAAGCTAGGAGCCAGGAACTTCTTCTGATTCTTCCACACAGGTAAAGGAGCCCAAGGACTTGGGCCATCTTCTGCTGCTTTCCCAGGCCATAGCAGAGAGCTGGATCGGAAGCGGGCAGCCGAGGTTTGAACTGGTGTCTATACGGGATGCCAGTGTTGCAGACCCGGACTTTAACCCACTGCGCTACAGCGCCGGCCCCTGACAGATCTCTCTTAAAATGGATTGGCTGGAAATATTCTGTTTGTTACAAGGAGACTGGAAAATGAGTCAGCCAGGTGAGCTGGACTCAAGTCATGGGATTCTTTTTTTTGTCTTTTACAATGGCTTCACTCCTGATTACAACAGTGACCTTGTGTTCCTTATAACAACTTACAAAACTAGGGAAGCTAAAAGGAGAAAGCAAAAGCCATTTCTCTACCATGTAAAGACAGCTGTTCTTACTTTGGGTGCACAGATGGTACCCGAGCTAAGATGGGTGGATGTTTCAACTTTCTGGTTGTGCAAATGTGGTAAGGGCTGAATTGAGTCCCTAGTTTGAATTTTGAGGCTTGACCCTTCCCCACATAGGGATCTGTATGTGATACACTGTATCCTCTCTGCAGATGCTGGCCAGTGGCAGTGAGTGCAGCTCCCAGGCAGCCCCAGGGTCACCTGTGGAAACCACGGACATCCTACAGTGTGCTATGTTGGCTCAGCCTGTGGTTGGAATTCTTTCATCTATAAATCCTGTTCCTTTGTGGTATAGGGGAAACCAAGATATTTTCCCTCTTCAGTGCTTTCATCACACTTGTAGTTCCCCAAATTCTGGAGCTCCGCCCCCTGCCATACACCAAGAAATTCTCCTTTTCTGGCAGACATTTAGAATTTAACTGAAAACTAACATTTTTTCACCTGGAGGTACTGTCAAATTCCACAAGAGGCCAGTCCTGCAAGCAATAATTAACAGCATATCCAGGTTGTTTTCATGTTTCTGTTTCATCAACCACAAATCAAAGGGTCCCGGGGTGGGGACCGGCACTCTGGCATATCAGGTAAAGCGGCCACCTGCAGTGCCGCCATCCCATATGGACACCAGTTAGAGTACCGGCTGCTCCACTTCCAGTCCAGTTCTCTGCTATGGCCTGGGAAAGCAGCGGAAGATGGCCCTAGTGCTTGGGCTCCTGCACCCATGTGGGAGACTTAGATTAACTTCTTGGCTCCTGGCTTCAAGCTGGTCCAGCCCTGATAGTTGGGGCCCGTATGGGGAGTGAACCAGTGGATGGAAGATCTCTCTTTCTCTCTCTCTCCCCCTACCCCCTGTAACTCTGACTTTCAAATGAATAAATAAATATTAAAAAAAAGAAAGTTCCAGGGGATGTATTTCCAGCAAGTTACATTGACATAGCAGTACAATAATTTGTCTGCCACCCAGTGAATCATGGCTGTGCACTCTTCAAATTCTGGATTTTACCCCAAAGGAAATGACATAGAGAATAAATAAGCCCCTTCATTTTTTGATTAATGATTGTCCTGAACTCTAGAATCAAAATATGGTCTGTGGTATTCCCATCTAAAGATATAGAGGGAAAAACCAACTCAAACTGACACTCCATTTTCCTATTATCCTTCGGCAAGAAAGATCATGTCTTCTCTTAAAAAAAAAAAAAAGGAGAGAGAGAGAGAGAGAGAAATACCTAGAGAGGGAGGGAGAGCTCCCATCTGCTGATTCATTCCACAAATGCTCCAAGACCTGGATTGGGGTAGGACCAGAGACGGAAGCTGAAACGCCACTTGGGTCCCCCATGTGGTGGCCAAGACCTGAATACTTAAGCCATCACCTTCTGTCTCCTTGACTGAACATTAGCAGGAGCTGGGATCACAGCAGAGCCTCATCTCAAACCCAGACACTCTGATGAGGGTTGTGGCTGTCTTTGTCAACGCCTTAACCAGTAGGGTAAATGCCCACCCCAGTCCTCTGTGATTTTATGGCGCCTTCTTGGACAGACATGATTGAAGCATGGGCAAAGATGTGGATTGAAGATCTCTTTCTCTGTCTCTCCTCCTCTCTGTCTGTAACTCTGCCTCTCAAATAAATAAACATTATTAAAAAAAAAAGAATGGGAGACTAATCACAGAGCTTATGGGGCATATATTCAATAGATAATCACATAGTGAGTACATGCCAACAAGTAATAGCTCAGTTAGGACAGAAGAAGGCCTTTGTGGAAGATAAAGTCGCATGAATTGTTCTCGGGAGATGTGTCATCCAACTCAGGAGACTCACGAAGGTCCCCTGACACTTTTGGATGGGGGTGTTGTTAGCAAGCTTTACATGAACCCTGAGACCAATGGTACTTGGAAAACTAGGTGACAGGGTGTGGGCTGACACCACCTGAGCCCTCCGTGTGCCAAACTCTTGCTTTTACATGCATTTTGAACTCCAGTAGGTGTGGTCAGCAGCTCACATAGAGGACCTGAGAAGCGGTAATGTATCCTTCCCATTGGGAGAGACTGTTCCTGTCACGTTCCTACACGTGGTGTTCCAGAAGCTGTGAAGTCACATTGTCCAGGGGAGGGTGAGTACTCCCAGCTCTTGCCACAGCAAATGGTAAGTCACTCACACAGCAAACTATGCGTTTGCAATCATTTCCAAGCTACCTAAGTCTGCTATTTACCTAGCTGTGTGTAGTAGTCTGGGCCTGAGTCCTAGCTGTTAAACCACATTAACAATGCTTTACTGAAGAATTCAGATTCTACACACACTCACACATGATTTTTTTTTTTAAGATTTTATTTATTTGAGAAGTCAGAGTTACAGAGAGAGAGGTAGAGACAGAGAGAGGTCTTCCATCTGCTGGTTCACTCCCCAAATGACTGCCACAGCCGGAGCTGGGCTGATCAGAAGCCAGGAGCTTCTTCCATTTGGGTGCAGGGGCCAAGCACTTGGGCCACCTTCCACCGCTTTCCCAGGCCATTAGCTGGGGCTGGATTGAAAGTGGACCAACTGGGCTGCAGGCTGGGGCTTTAACCTGCTGTGGCACAGTGCCAGCCCCCAACACACATAAGGCTTATTGCGGGCTGATTCGTTTAGGAACAGTTCTTTAAATACATTTCTCATAGATCACATATATTGTTTTTGCACAGTGTTCAATAGTCTCACCTAGGTGCTCTCAGATACTGCCTTTTCAGATTGTGTAGCGCGGGGGCCGCCGTTGTTGAAAATTCAATCCCGTAACCTACCTGTGGGCGCTCAGGACGCGGGAAACCAGGGTTTACAAAATGGCAGTCTCTCGTGCATCTGCAGGGGGCACGCTGCAATGCACTGTGAGTCTGCTTTAATTCTGTTTAAGCCGGCCAGCGCCGCGGCTCACTAGGCTAATCCTCCGCCTTGCAGCGCCGGCACACTGGGTTCTAGTCCCGGTTGGGGCGCCAGATTCTGTCCCGGTTGCCCCTCTTGTGGCCCCGGAGTGCAGTGGAGGATGGCCCAAGTGCTTGGGCCCTGCACCCCATGGGAGACCAGGAAAAGCACCTGGCTCCTGGCTCCTGCCATCCGGCCATTGGAGGGTGAACCAACGGCAAAGGAAGACCTTTCTCTCTGTCTCTCTCTCTCACTGTCCACTCTGCCTGTCAAAAAATTTAAAAAAAAATAAAAAAAATTCTGTTTAAGCCAAATGGCAAGAAAACATGAAAAAACCTCGCGGCTCTCCGCTGAACTCCTGTAGCCGGCGGCAGTGGATTGACTGCGTACCCCCCCACCCCCACCCCGGCCCGCGGCCACCATAGACAGCAGCACAAAAGCCAAACAAAGTCGCTGTCACTGATTCCCCCTCTCCCCTGGCACATGGCTCTGGCTGCCCAGGAGCCATTCCCCGTGCGGGGGCAGCGGCCAGCGCCGCAGGGCCGTCTTTGTGGTCCACGTGGGCACACAGAGAACAGGTCAGCCAGCTGTAGAGCACCCGACACCCCAGAAATGAGGCTGGGCCGCACGGTGCCACTGCGTGCTTCTCCAAGGTGCTCCGCAGTGCTATCGCCAGGTCCCGTCCAGCCTCTCCGGGGTCTCCTCGGGGCCGTGGGGGGAGACCAGGCGGGCCGCAGGGAGCGCGGAGACCCCCACTTCCCCCTGACAGCGACCCCGCCCCAAGCTGGATGCATCACGTGGTGAGAGTGATTTCTGCCCGGGTCACTGGGGGTGGCCGGGTGGGCGCCGGCCTAGTTCTGGGAAAAGGCGGGGAGTGGGGTGAAGCCCTTGTTGGGGGCGCACAGAGAGGGGAGGGCAAGAACGTGGGGAGCCGCACCGCGGTCCGGTTCGGTTCGGGCGGTGCCCAAGCGCATGCGCGGCTGCAAGTAGCGAAGCCCGGGGTCGGGGGAGATGCGCGCGCTGCCAGTTCTCCCGCGCGCCTCTGCATGCGTGCCGCGGCGGTTGGCCTCTCAGAGTGCCCGCCCGGTTTCCGCGTACGCGCCTCCGGGTCGGCCGGCCGAGGCGTGAGGTGGGCGGGGCGCCGCGCTGACATTGCCGGGGTGCGGGCAGGTTCCGCCGTCTCCGCCGCTGCCTCGCTGGCCACCGGGCTTTGTATGAAGACAGCGGGCGGCGGGCGGCGACAGATCCGCGTGCGCCCAGCGAGCAGCCGCCCAGCGCCCGGCGCCCAGCAGCCCGGTGCGGCGCTCGGCGCGGCCCCCAGCCAGCGCCCCCATCCGGAGCCGGTGAGCGCCCCGGCCGCCGCCCCTCACCTGACAGGTCGTGTGTGACGCGCGTTTCCCGCGGCGGGGCGGCGGGGCGGCGGGGCGGCGGGGCGGCGGGGCGGGGGGCGGGGGACGGCCCGGCGCGGGGCCTGAGGCGCTGGCCCTGCCCGGCGCCCCCGGCCGGCCGGCGAGACGCGGCGCTCCGCGGGGCGGGCGAGGTGGGCGCCTGTCGCCGGCTCGGGAGCCCCAGCCGCACGGCCGGGCCGGGATGACAGTGCAGAGTCTGGCCGCAGCCGCCGGCCGGGGTTGCGGGTTCGCAGCGGCGGTGGAACCCGAACGCAGAGGCTCTGCTGCCGGGGCCCCGGGACGTCTGCATCGCTGGGTTCTCGTCCCGGGAGGTGCTGGGCGAATCCCTGTGCGTCTGGACAGCTGAGCCCACTTCCCGTTCCCGCGGCTGGCTCCGGGCCTGACGCGGACATTCTCTTTTGCAATACGGCACTAATTCTGTGTGCATGCATGCTTTTTATTTATTTTTCTTCCCTACCCCGCGCTTTTTTTTTTGTTCTGCAGGAGTTCAAAATTGTAGGAACGTTTGATTCCAGTGCAATTCTTACTTATAAGTGACTTCAGTCTTTTTCATCGCTCGTTTTCACTTTCCTTATTGTAAACCGTCAATACTTTCTTTGTTAACCTCGGAATTATTCTTAGAAATTCTCTCTCTCTCTCTCTCTTTTTTTTTTTTTTTTGGAAAACCAGAAAGTTATTTTTGTGATTGTGCTGTGGAATGTTTTCAGCTCTGTAAGTCAAACCAGTGATTTATTTTAGGTGCTTTACATGGTACCTATTTTAAAAACATGTGCCAAATGTTGAAACTACACAGACCCTGGAGAATCCACCCTTAGGCATCTCCCGTGTAGAGTGACTGTCAGATCATGCTGGCTTATCCACACCTTATTTGTCACCCTTAAGGCAGAGGGTTTTTTTTTTTCTTTTATTTATTTTAAGTTTTTACCGATGTATTTTGGAAGACAGTTCGCATCCAGTGGTTCACTCAAATGCCGGTTAACAGCTACGGCCGGGCAGTACTGAAACCTGGAACTCGCAGCTCCGTCCAGCTCTTGCAAGCACTTGAGTGGCAGAAATCTAGCTGCTCTTGCCGTCATCACTGCCTTGCCGGGGTGTGCCAGAGTTCTTACATGACTTGTTCAGTTTCCCGTTCCTCTTCTTGGGAGGCAGATTGCACGGTGAAGTTATAGGTTCATTTAAACGCCCTCTAAATTCTGTCTGCAATAGAGCCATCCCCGATGCACTCTAAACTGGGAAATAAAGGGGCAGTCTTGAAACTACTATGGTATCTGGTGGACATTGCAGAAACAGCCAAGTGTATTAATGCAATGAAAACTTTGGTGGTAGCAACTTGGAGAAGCTGTTCCAACTGGCTTGAGTCATTCATTCTCTTTAGAGAAATCTAGCTGAGCTGAATTGCCATGTAAGAATAGGTTTACCTCCATTAGCAGAGGGAAGAGGAGGTCCAAGATGTGTGATGTGTGGTACTTGTCTGTGTACTGTAGTGTGGTAGCCAAGGTTGGGCCTAGAGCCAGAGTGAGTTTGAATCCTGCCTTAGTTTTAGGCGATGTATTTATCCTCTTTGCACTTCAATTTTCTCAACTCCGAAAATGGGATAATAATGGTGTGTATCCTTAAGGTGATCTAGAGTGTTAGATGAGTCTAGCCCATAGTGCCTGGTAAATCCCATGTGCTTGATACCTGTCAGGGCTGCTGCTGCTTCTCTTTAGTCTTCCAAAGGATACACCAGGCTGCAGACAGGTTCATTTCATTATCATCCATTTGCTTCTGTGGGACTGAGAGCTTAGCATCACTGGCCTGCCTTGGCACCTGTGAGGCAGTTTTAAATAGAACAGTTTAGACTCTGCTGGGGGTGCCCCTGTTGCTAAAGAAGTGCTGAAATACCCCTGTCTGTCTCTTCTGACAGAACCTTGGACCATTGGCCAGTGCCTTGGCTCAATAGGCTAATCCTCTACCTAGCAGCACCTGCACACCGGATTCTAGTCCCGGTGGGGGTGCCAGATTCTGTCCCGGTTGCCCCTCTTCCAGGCCAGCTCTCTGCTGTGGCCCAGGAAGGAAGTGGAGGATGGCGCAAGCGCTTGGGCCCTGCACCCCATGGGAGACCAGGAGAAGCACCTGGCTCCTGCCTTCGGATCAGCAGTGTGCCGGCCGCAGCGTGCCAGCCGTGGCGGCCATTGGAGGGTGAACCAACGGCAAAAAGGAAGTCCTTTCTGTCTGTCTCTCTCTCTCACTATCCACTCTGCCTGTCAAAAAAAAAAAATTAAAAAAATAAAATAAAATAAAAAAAAGAACCTTGGACCGCCTCTCTCCTGTGCGTGAAGGCTGCTATTTTAATCGTCTGGAATTGAGTTTGTTATTGGGTGTTTCTTTGCCTGTTGTGTACTGCTAACAAATATAGTGTCTATCGAACTATTAATTGGTATGTTTGTGCTTACTTAATCAGCATAGTACATGTTTCTAGAATACATGCAAAATGACTTTCATCTAATGATCTTTTATGTTGCATAGAATGAGGTTAGTTCTGATTTGATTTTGTGTTCATTTTCAGCTTTTGTGTAATTTTCCTTAGAAAGTTTTTTTCCATTAATGATTTTATGTACTTGCTTTTCTTCTTGCTTTGCTGTGTCTGATACAGGTTGAGTATCCCTTGTTTGTAATGCTTGGGATTTTGGATTTTTTAAGATTTTGGAATATTTGCATATCTGTAATAAGATACCTTGGGAATAGGACCCGGGTCTAAACACAGAATTCATTTATGTTTTGTATTCACCTTATACATGTAGCCTGAAGATAACTTCATAGCATATTTTTGGTATGGCTATGTCCTTAAGGTTTTTTAGAAAGATGTACTTATTTATTTGAAAGGCAGAATTACAGAGAAAGGGAGAGACGGAAAGATCTTCCGTCCACTGGTTTACTCCCCAAATGGCCACAGTGGCTGAAGCTGGGAGCCTGGAACTCCATCCTGGTCTCCCAAGTGGGTGGAAGGAACCCATCTTCCACTGCTTTCTCAGGTGCCTTAGCAGGAGCCGGATTGGAAACAGTAGCGGAGACTAGAACTGATGCTGGCATCACAGGTGGTGGGTTAACTCGCCACGTTCAGTGCCAGCCCCGAGTGTGGCTGTGTTTTGATTGTGTGAGATCACGTTTGAAATTTTCCACCTCTGGAATCTTATGGCCCCTCCAAGCATTTAGCATCCTGGAGCATTTCCGGTTTTAGATTTTCAGTTGCAGAATGCTTAACCAGTTTTAATTCTCTGTCCTTTAAATCAGATGTTTGCAAACCTTTGGTCTTAGGACTCCTTTACCTGCCTCAAAAATTAGTGAGGACCCTGAATGAGCAACTGGTGGATTATATGTGTATGTTTACTGTATTGTAAATCAAAGTAAATATAAAATTTTTTTGTTACTTCACTAGAAATGGCATTTGTAAACTCATTATGTATGAACACAAACAGCATATTCTTAATGAAAAATGACCTTTGAAAACAAAAATGGTAGTGTTCCCACTCTTTTTTTGTGTGGTTTAATAGAAACAGCTGTATTGTCATATTGGCTTCTACAAGTCTGTTGCAGTCAGTTCTCGAGGTTGAAGTATGTACAAGCATCAGGAGAAAATCCAGCCTCACACAGTTAATGCCTGGGAAAGGCAAAGACGTAGTAATAGCCTTCTCAGATAATTGTTGTTGTTCTTGTTTGATTTTATACCAAAAACTCAATCAACTGTACTTTCTAAAGGTTATGTGGTATGGAATCTGAAGTCGTTATCAGTGGACTTTTTTTTTTTCCATGGTGTGTTACATGAGAAGTCCTCACAATAGTGATTTTATTAAATTAGTTGCTTTGTAAAACATTGCAGATGTCATAATTGTTAACATAACAATTTACCAAACCCTAGTTAACTGGTGCAGTTTGCTGAGCATGTTTTATAAAGAAAAGAAAGTGCCCAAACCCTGGTAAAGTTGTTCCGTTGCAGCCTGGGACAACAAGAGAGAGTGGTTTCTCAGACACTTGAATCAGGCAAATGAAAACAAGCAGCATTTCCCTTCCTTACCTGGAGCACTCCATCAGTAGAAATAGTCTGATAAATACAACTAGACGGTTTGTGCACTCAAGAGATTCCACAACTTGTACTGCAATAATGGAGAGGGTTACCTTCTTCAGCTTCAAAGTTGGGGGGGGGGGATTGGTCGTTTAAGCATCAAACCAGAGCTTTTTCAGCCGCAGTATGTTCACTGTGAGATAAGCAGTCTCCTTCACAACGTATTGCTAATATCCTCATGCTCAGTTTAAGACAAAGCAATTTTAATACTAGGCGCACATCACATGCCCTTGCAGCATCTTCCAAATACTGGAATAGTTCTTTGTACAGCTTTCAAAGACAGTCACACTTATTAATATTAATATGATTTTTTTCTCAGAATTCTGATTTTGCCTAAAAGCTTACAGTTTATCATTGGCAACCAGTAAGCGGCAGTTGTTTCCTTAAAGGGACAGTAGACTCACTTCATTTCAGAGAAAACCTCTGCCAGTATGCCCAATTTTTTTTTTTAAGATTTTATTTATTTACTTGAGAGGCAGTGTTACAGACAGAGACAGTATACCCAATTTTGAGAAACTGTAGCCGTCCGTCATTCTCTCAAAGTGATGTTTGTTTCATGAACAGAGAGGCTAGTTCAGGCTCTCAGTTCCGTTAGAGAAGCACTTTGCCCTGAGATAACGTGAATTACAGTGTCTGGTACAAGTGTTTCACACACATGTCCTTTCTGCCACCCAGAGCATTAAAAGGTTTTGTATTTGTATGCCGAGACTTAGGAGAATTAGTAACTTGATTATTCAAGGACATTGTGTTAAGAAAACTTGCATTTGCTTTCTTTTTTTTTTTTTTAATAACTGCTGGTGCTGGGGAATGACAAATAGAATGACTAAAATTACAGCTAGGTGTTACCGCCTTTATTTTTTCCAAAATGCTAGTAATTTTGTATAAAATTATTTATACAAATTTAGTATATTAAATTTAGTCTGAAATTTAGTCTAAAAATAATTTGATCTTGTAGGGACCCTAAGAGAGTGTCAGGACTCATGGAGTCATGGGCCATGCTTTGAGAACCTGTAGATTTAAATTATAAAAAGGATTTCCACAAGACTTTGAATAGGAAGGGAAATGGTACTGAGGATATCTAGTCTTTCCTGCATCAGACTTTGGGCTCTGGGGAAGGCCTTATTAAAAAAAATACTAATTACAATAAAGGTCATTCACAGATAATTGAGAGATTTTGTAATGGTTGTAGTCAGGAGCCGACTGACATGGAGGAATTACAATAATCTGAAATGACACTGTCTAACAATAAAAACCAGATTTGGTTGTACATTTCTGTTGACATGTGCAAATTAAGTATTAAATACTGAACACGCAGTATGAAAACCTCAACTAATCTCTAGCTCATAAACTAAAAGAAACCTACTTTGTTTCCCCTTTTAATCTCCATTTACTTCTCATTTATTTTCTCAATTTATGATGAGTGTGAGCTATTTTAGGGAAAGGTGCCCAGCACTCGCTGGCTTAGCCTCATATCTTTTCTATTATTTTAAAAAGATTTATTTATTGAGGAGGGGCAAGATGGCGGAATAGGAAGGGAGCACACTGATAGTCCGGGGAGAGACAGTTTAATAAAAAAGTGGAGATACTGCAGGTTCAAGGAAGAGTATGGGAAGAAACAGCAGAGGAAACTCTTCCTGAACTAGTGATTCACAGTGGACCTGCGTGGAGAGCATGGGAGTCCACAGTTCGGGACACCAGCGGCAGACTCAACACACCAGCGCTGGAATGCGAGGTGAGCCGATCCTCAATAGCCTGAGACACCGGCAGGCAATGGAAAGAGGAGACGAGAAGGAACGAAGCCTGAAACCCCGTGGGGAAAAGTTCACCAGGCTAACTAGAAGAGAGAGAGAGAAAAAAAAAGTGACCGATATGGACACGAGTTTCTCTCCCTCCACTCACCTCTCAAAGGCGAGCAAAACAAAGTGCAGGCGCCATCTTGGACATACGTCATAAGCAGGGTGACCTCAGGTCTGCACCGGCCCTGAGCCTAGCAGAAAAACCTGACTCAGGTGTGTGTGTGTGTGTGTGTGTGTGTGTGAAATAACAGGAGATTAGGACCTAGTGAATGTGTGGTGCTACTGAACTGAGACTGTGAATAAAGAGATGGTGGGGAGAGATAGTCCGGGGAGAGACAGTTTAATAAAAGTGGAGATACTGCAGGTTCAAGGAAGAGTAGGGGAGGAAACAGCAGAAGAAACTCTTCCGGAACTAGTGATTCACAGTGGACCTGCGTGGAGAGCGTGGGAGCCCACAGTTCGGGGCACCAGCAGCAGACTCAACACACCAGCGCTGGAATGCGAGGTGAGCCGAACCTCAATAGCCCGAGACACTGGCAGGCAAGCGGAGAGAGGAAACTAGAGGGAACAACCCCCCCCGGGGGGGGGGAGTTCACCAGGCTAACTGGAAGAGAGAGAGAGAGAAAAAAAAAAGGTGACTGGTACAGACACGGGTTTCTCTCTCTCTGCTCACCTCTCAAGGGTGAGCAAGACAAAGAGCAGGCGCCATCTTGGACATATGTCATAAGCAGAGCGACCTCAGGTCTGCACCGGCCCTGAGCCTAGCAGAAAAACCTGACTCTGGGCGGGGCGAATTAACAGGAGATTAGGACCTAGTAAATTTGTGGTGCTACTGAACTGAGACTGTGAAAACAGACGGTGGAGAGAGAACTCACAGAATTCACGTAATTACTCTCCAGAGATGCTACAATTCGGTAACCTTGGCAACCCAGTGGGAGACTGCAGGAGAATTTGAGCCCACATGGAGGGCAGAACAGATTCCCTGTGTGGTCCTTGGAAAAGAGCTTCACATCTCTGGCTCCTGTGGGTATATCATTCACCTGCTAACTACCTCCAATTCCATTCAGCTGTGCAGAATTACCTCCCTTTTGAATCAAAAAAAGAAAGAAAGAGATTTACCACGCCTAACCTGGGAGTGTCACCTTTGGCACACGCTTAACCCTGAGGAACCAAACAGAGCTCTCAGGCCACACGCATCTCAAGCCTCTAAGGCTCCATCAAAAGCAGAAAGTCCGCTTAATCTAGAATCATAGTATAACAAGAAAAAACACCACAGTGAAGAAACCAAAGAATATCTCCAGTATGCCAAACAACAAATGCAAAAACTGAGGTAACAAGAACAAGGAAGACACTATGACGCCCCCAAATGAAAAAGACACCCCAATTCAAGATTATGAAGATGATGAGATAGAAGAAATGCCAGAAGCAGATCTCAAAAAATTGATAAGAACATTAAGAAGTTCTCAAAAACAAATTCTTTAACTACAGAAATCCTTGATGGACAAGATAGAAAATCTTTCTTGCGAAAATGAAATATTAAGGAGTAATCAAAATGAAATGAAGCAACTAGTAGAACATGAAACTGTGATAGTGATGAGAAATCATAATGAAATGAAGAACTCAATAGATCAAATGACAAACACATTAGAGAGCCTTAAAAACAGAATGGGTGAAGCAGAAGAGAGAAGAGCAGACTTAGAAGACAGAGAACAGGAAAATATACAGTCAAACCAAAGAAAAGAAGAGGAAATTAGAAATCTAAAAAATATTGTGGGGAATCTACAGGATACTATTAAAAAGCCCAACATTTGGGTTCTAGGAGTTCCTGAAGGCATGGAGAGGGAGAAAGGATTAGAATGCCTTTTTAGTGAGATACTAGCAGAAAATTTCCCAGGTTTGGAGAAGGACAGAGACATCCTAGTACAGGAAGCTCATAGAACCCCTAGTAAACATGACCAAAAGAGATCCTCACCACGACAGGTTGTAATTAAACTCTCCACAGTGAAATAGAAAGAAAAGATCCTAAAATATGCAAGAGAGAAACGTCAGATTACTCTCAGAGGATCTGCAATTAGACTCACAGCAGACTTCTCATCAGAAACACTACAGGCTAGGAGGGAATGGCGAGACATAGCACAGGTGCTAAGAGAGAAAAATTGCCAGCCCAGAATATTATATCCTGCAAAGGTCTCATTTGTGAATGAAGGTGAAATAAAGACCTTTCATAGCAAACAAAAATTGAAAGAATTTGTCGCCACTCATCCAGCGCTGCAAAAGATGCTTAAAGATGTGTTGCACACAGAAACACAGAAACAGGGTCATCAATATGAAAGAAGGTAAATGAAGGAAACCTCACAGCAAAAGATCACAGGACGTTCAAAACATATATTAGAAAATATCTTTGGCAAATGGCAGGGCAAAGTTACCACTTATCAATAGTCACCTTGAATGTTAATGGCCTGAACTGTCCAGTTAAAAGACACTGATTGGCTGATTGGGTAAAGGAACAAAACCCATCTATTTGCTGCTTACAAGAAACACATCTTTCCAACAAAGATGCATACAGACTGAAAGTGAAAGGCTGGAAAAAGATATATCATGCCAACAGAAATGAAAAAAAATCGGGTGTATCCATCTTAATATCGGACAACATAAACTTTAACACAAAAACTGTTAAGAGAGACAAAGAGGGGCACTATATAATGATTAAGGGATCAATTCAACAGGAAGATATAACAATTATCAATGTATATGCACCTAATTACAGGGCACCGGTTTATTTAAAAGATTTGTTAAGGGACTTAAAGGGAGACTTAGACCCCAATACAATAGTACTGGGAGACTTCAACACTCCACTCTCAGAAATAGACAGATCAACAGAACAGAAGATCAACAAGGAGACAGTAGATTTAAACGACACTTTAGCCCAAATGGATCTAACAGATATCTACAGAATTTTTCATCCTACACATAAAGACTTTACATTCTTCTCAGCAGTACATGGAACCTTCTCTAGGACTGACCACATACTAGGCCATAAAGCAAGTTTCAGCAAATTCAAAAGAATTAGAATCATACCCTGCAGCTTCTCAGACCATAAAGGAATGAAGTTGGAAATTAGCAACTCAGGAATCCCTAGAGCATATGCAAACACATGGAGATTGAACAACATGCTCCTGAATGAACAATGGGTCATAGAAGAATTTAAAGAGAAATCAAAAATTTTCTGGAAGTAAATGAGGACAACAGCACAACATACCAAAAATCATGGGACGCAGCAAAAGCAGTGTTAGGAAGAAAGTTTATATCAATAGGTGCCTACATCAAGAAATTGGAAAGGCACCAAATAGTGAGCCTTCACTGCATCTCAAGGATCTAGAAAATCTGCAGCAAACCAGACGCAAATCTAGTAGGAGAAGAAAAATAATTAAAATCAGAGAAGAAATCAACAGGATTGAATCCAAAAAATCAGCCAAACGAGGAGCTGGTTTTTTGAAAAAATAAACAAAATTGACACCCCATTGGCCCAACTAATTAAAAAAAGAAGAGAAAAGACCCAAATCAATAAAATCAGAGATGAAAAAGGAAATGTAACAACAGACACCACAGAAATAAAAAGAATCATCAGAAATTACTACAGGGACTTGTATGCCAGCAAACAGGGAAACCTATCAGAAATGGATAGATTCCTGGACACATGCAATCTACCTAAATTGAACCATGAAGACATAGAAAACCTAAACAGACCCATAACTGAGACAGAAATTGAAACAGTAATAAAGGCCCTCCCAACAAAGAAAAGCTCAGGACCAGATGGATTCACTGCTGAATTCTACCAGACATTTAAAGAAGAACTAACTCCAATTCTTCTCAAACTATCCAGAACAATTGAAAAAGAGGGAATCCTCCCAAATTCTTTTTATGAAGCCAGCATCACCTTAATTCCTAAGCCAGAAAAGATGCAGCATTGAAAGAGAATTACAGACCAATATCCCTGATGAACATAGATGCAAAAAGCCTCAATAAATTCTGGCCAATAGAATGTAACAACACATCAGAAGGATCATCCACCCAGAACAAGTGGGATTTATCCCTGGTATGCAGGGATGGTTCAATGTGCGCAAAACAATCAATGTGATTCACCACATTAACAGACTGCAGAAGAAAAACCATATGATTATCTCAATAGATGCCGAGAAAGCATTTGATAAAATTCAACACCCTTTCATGATGAAAACTCTAAGCAAACTGGGTATGGAAGGAACATTCCTCAATACAATCAAAGCAATTTATGAAAAACCCACAGCCAACATCCTATTGATGAGGAAAAGTTGGAAGCATTTCCATTGAGATCTGGTACCAGACAGGGATGCCCACTCTCACCACTGCTATTTAACATAGTTCTGGAAGTTCTAGCCAGAGCTATTAGGCAAGAAAAAGAAATTAAAGGGATACAAATTGGGAAGGAAGAACTCAAACTATCCCTCTTTGCAGATGATATGATTCTTTATTTAGGGGATCCAAAGAACTCTACTAAGAGACTATTGGAACTCATAGAAGAGTTTGGCAAAGTAGCAGGGTATAAAATCAATGCACAAAAATCAACAGCCTTTGTATACACAGGCAATGCCACGGCTGAGAAAGAACTGCTAAGATCAATCCCATTCACAATAGCTACAAAAACAATCAAATACCTTGGAATAAACTTAACCAAGGACATTAAAGATCTCTACGATGAAAATTACAAAACCTTAAAGAAAGAAATAGAAGAGGATACCAAAAAATGGAAAAATTTTCCATGCTCATCGATTGGAAGAATCAATATCATCAAAATGTCCATTCAGATTCAATGCAATACCAATCAAGATACCAAAGACCTTCTTCTCAGATCTGGAAAAAATGATGCTGAAATTCATATGGAGGCACAGGAGACCTCGAATAGCTAAAGCAATCTTGTACAACAAAAACAAAGCCGGAGGCATCACAATACCAGATTTCAGGACATACTACAGGGCAGTTGTAATCAAAACAGCATGGTACTGGTACAGAAACAGATGGATAGACCAATGGAACAGAAAGAAACACCAGAAATCAATCCAAACATCTACAGCCAACTTATATTTGATCAAGGATCCAAAGCCAATCCCTGGAGTAAGGACTGTCTATTCAATAAATGGTGCTGGGAAAACAGGATTTCCACGTGCAGAAGCATGAAGCAAGACCCCTACCTTACACCTTACACAAAAATCCACTCAACGTGGATTAAAGACCTAAATCTACATCCTGACACCATCAAGTTATTAGAGAACATTGGAGAAACCCTTCAAGATATTGGCACAGGCAAAGAATTTCTGGAAAAGACCCGGGAGGCACAGGCAGTCAAAGCCAAAATTAACATTTGGGATTGCATCAAATTGAGAAGTTTCTGTACTGCAAAAGAAACAGTTAGGAGAGTTAAGAGGCAACCGACAGAATGGGAAAAAATATTTGCCAACTATGCAACAGATAAAGGGTTAATAACCAGAATCTGCAAAGAAATCAGGAAACTCCACAACAACAAAACCAACAACCCACTTAAGAGATGGGCCAAGGACATCAATAGACATTTTTCAAAAGAGGAAATCCAAATGGCCAACAGGCACATGAAAAAATGTTCAAGATCACTAGCAATCAGGGAAATGCCAATCAAAACCACAATGATGTTTCACCTCACTCCGGTGAGAATGGCTCACATTCAGAAATCTACCAACAATAGGTGCTGGCGAGGATGTGGGGAAAAAGGGACACTAACCCACTGTTGGTGGGAATGCAAACTGGTTAAGCCACTATGGAAGTCAGTCTGGAGATTCCTCAGAAACCTGAATGTAACCCTACCATACAACCCAGCCATCCCACTCCTTGGAATTTACCCAAAGGAAATTAAATTGGCAAAAAAAAAGCAGTCTGCACCTTAATGTTTATCACAGCTCAATTCACAATAGCTAAGACCTGGAACCAACCCAAATGCCCATCAACAGTAGACTGGATAAAGAAATTATGGGACATGTACTCTATAGAATACTACGCAGCAATCAAAAACAACGAAATCCAGTCATTTGCAACAAGATGGAGGAATCTGTAAAACATTATGCTGAGTGAATTAAGCCAGTCTCAAAGGGACAAATATCATATGTTCTCCCTGATTGGCATCAACTAACTGAGCGCCAAAGGGGGAAAGTTGTTGAAGTGAAATGGACACTATGAGAAACAGTGACTTGATAAGCTCTTGTCCGGACTGTTGATGTACAATGTAATACTTTATCCATTTTAGTATTTTCTCTTTGTTTTTTTCTAGTACTATTGGTTGAACTCCGTGATTATCACACAATTATTCTTAGGTGTTTAAATTTTAACTGAAAAGTGATACCTCTTAAATATAACAGTGGGAATAAGAGAGGGAGGAGATGTACAATTTGTGACATGCTCAATTGGACTTGCCCCTTACGGTGGATTTAGAATCGTGCCAGGGGAGCCCAATACAATCCCATCAAGGTGGCAGGTACCAATGCCATCTCACTAGTCCAAGTGATCAATTTCAGTTCACAATTGATCACACTGATAGGTCTAAGAGTCAAAGGGATCACACCAACAAGACTAATGTCTGCTAATACTAACTGATAAAATCAAAAAGGGAGAGAACCATCCATCATGGGAAGCGGGATACACAGCAGACTCATAGAATGGCAGATGTCCTAAATAGCACTCTGGCCTCAGAATCAGCCCTTAAGGCATTCAGATATGGCTGAAGAGCCCATGAGAGTATTTTACGCATGGAAAGCCAAGACACTCTGGAAAAAAAAAAAAAGAAGACCTAAATGAAAGATCTCTGCAAGTGAGATCCCAGTGGAAAGAATGGGGCCATCAAAGAAGGAGGTACCTTTCTCTGAAGGGAGGAGAGAACTTCCACTATGACCCTGTCGGAATAATGTCGAAGTTGGCAAACTCAAAAGGCTTCCATAGCCTTGGCTACTCATGACTAGAGCCTAGGGTGATTACTGACGCCATAAAGAAGAGTGTCAATTTGTTAAGTCAACAACAGGAGTCACTGTGTACTTATTTCTCATGTGGCATCTGTCCTTAGTGTGTTGTCCAATGTGAGTAGTGCTATAACTAGTACTCAAACCGTATTTTACACTTTGTGTTTCTGTGTGGGTGAAAACTGATGAAATCTTTACTTAATATATTCTAAATAGATCTTCTGTATATAAAGATAATTGAATGGGAATGTGAGAGGGAGCGGGAGATGCGAGGGGTGTGAGTGGGAGGGAAATTATGGGGGGGGGGAAGCCATTGTAATCCATAAACTGTACTTTGGAAATTTATATATACTAAATAAAAAAAATGAAAAGAAAAGAAAGTCGAAAGACCAGTGTTCCACACAAGTCTGGGCAAGGGCTAATAAACAATAATAAAATCACACAAAAAAGATTTACTTATTTATTTTAGAGGCAAAGTTACAGACAGAGGGAGAGATAGAGAGATCTTCCTCTGCTGGTTCATCCCCCAAATGGCTGCAATGGCCAGAGCTGGGTTGATCCGAAGCCAGGAGTCAGGAGCTTCTTCTGGGTCTCCCACACGGGTGCAGGGGCTCAAGAACTTGGGCCATCTTCCACCATTAGCAGGGAGCTGGTTCAGAGTGGAACAACCAGGATTTGAAGCAGCCTCCACTGTGGAGGCAGGCATTGCCAGTGGCATCTTTACTTGCTACGCCACGATGCTGGCCCGGTATTGCCAGAGTCAGCTTACCTGTGCCGCAACACTGGCCCCATATCCACTTTTGATGTTAGTAATTTGGATCTTGCTTAAGGTTTGCCTTTGTTTTAGGTGGTGGCTTAACCCACTGCACCACCTTACCAGCCTCTCTGTGAATTTTTAGATCTAGTTAGATTTAGTTGCCAATTCCTATATTTCTTTACTTTTGCCTGGTTGTTCTGTTCTTATTGCGGGTGGTGGTTGTGGTGTATCCAGAACCCTAACTATTGTTGTAGAACAACTTCTGCATTTTTAAAATTTTTTAAAATTATTTTATTTAACCATTTTTATTAACATGAAATACATATATTATATATATATATATAGGGTACAGTGCAATATTTCAGTGCATACACACTGTGAACCAAGCAAACTAGGAGGTCAGTTTCCTTATCTTTGTTCTTAAATCCTGCTAGCTCCTCTATTCCAGTTTATTATAATTCATATATATTATTGTGAATTAAAGTTGTCCCACTGTGCTTTGGAACACTAGAACTTGGTACTTCTGTCTGACTTACTTCAGAACCCATTATTTAGCTCCTTTTTATTCCTCTACCCTTTCCAGCCTCTAGTGAACACTGTTCTAAGTTCAGATGGACTACTTAAAAAAAATTAATGTATTGATTTGAAAGGCAGAATGGTGGTGGTGGGTGAGTGGGTGGGTGGAGATCTGTGTGCTGGTTCACTCCCCAGATGGCCACAGCAGATAGATGTAGGCCAGGTTGAAGCCATCAGCCAGGAACTGCATCCTGGTCTCCCACCTGGGTGGCAGGGCCACCTTCCGCTGCCTGATTGGAAGCAGGGCAGCCGGGATGCCGCTCTCTGATGTGGGGTGCCGCATTGCAAGTGGTGGCTTTTACCCGCTTTAGCTTCCATATATATGTGAACCTACAGTATTTGTCTTTCTGCAGGTGGCTTGTTTCACTTAACAGAACGAGCTACAGTTCTGTCTACATAGCTGGAAATGTCAGGATTTCCTTCCTTGTTATGGTTCAATAGTATTCTATTGTGACATATACCACGTCGTGTTTATCCGTCAGTGGGTATCTGGGCTGATTCCATAGCTTCCCTGTTGTGAGGAGTGCAACTGTCTCTTTCATGTGCTGATTTTGTTTCCAGATCTTCTGTTTCCCTTTTTAATTCTGACAATTTTTGCTTTGTATATTTTGGTGTCTATTATTAGATGCATAGGTTAACACTTATACCTTCTTTCTGCTGAACCATTTGGTAATATCTTGTTTTATTAATGTATTCTTTGTCTCTGGCATCCTTGTTTATTTAAAGCCATTTTGTCTGATACTAGAGTAGACACTGCTGCCCAGTTTTGGTTACTGTATGCATGGGGTATCTTTTTCCGTCCATTCCCTTTGAACCTTGTGCCATTGACTCCAAAGTCAGAATCTTACAGGTGACATTTAGTGGAATCGATTTTCTTTAATCTACACTCTTCCAATGTCTGTCTTTTGGTTGGCAAATTTAGTCCATGTACATTTCATTACTGATAAAGAGAACATATTTCTGTTGTTTTACTACTGTGATTGCTTTCTATATGCCTTATTGCTTTCTTATTCCTCATGTCCTGAATATTTGGATTTCTACTGGGACTGATTTTGAGGTATGGTATTTCCCATAAAAAATTTTTATTCATTTTAATGGGTCACCATCATAGGTTAGAGGCAGAGAAAATTTCAAGTTAAGAATTTTAATCTGGGGCGGGCGCCGTGGTGCAGTAGGCTAATCCTCTGCCTGTGGTGCAGCATCCCATATGGGTGCCAGTTCTGGTCCTAGCTTCTCCATTTCCCATGCAGCTCTCTGCTGTGGCTTGAGAAAGCAGTAATAGACGGCCCAAGTGCTTGGGCCCTGCACCCACATGAAAGACTGGGAAGAAGCTCTTGGCTCCCGGCTTCGGATCGGCCCAGCTCTCACTGTTGCAGCCAACTGGGGAGTGAACCAGTGGAAGGAAGACCTCTCTGTCTCTCCCACTCACTGTCTGTAACTCTGCCTCTCAAATTAACTTAATTAAATCTTTTAAAATATTAATTTTAATCTCATGCATCATTCATATATAGACTTAGGATTTTAGCATTGTTTAAGACTGAAGGCAGTCATTTGAAATCTGGGTTGAGGAAAAACTTTTTAAACTAATTAAATTGAAGTGTAATGAGATACTTTCTCTTGACATGAGGCTCCATTTATTTGTAATAAAATGTCATAGAGGAAAAAAAAAGTATGTGAAAATTTTTTGTGGAACAGGTTTGAACCATCCATCCAGACTTACTTGATTTCCATTAGGATGCAAGATCAGGAAAGAGAAAACGTAAAAGCTTCTTTTTATTTTGTAGATTGACTCTTACCTTTTTTTCCTAAAAATGATGACAGTAATCTAGGTAAACTAAATTTTCCTGTTTGCAGATTGGGCTAAAAATTCATAAATCAGTCAGTGGATGTCATATGAGTAAGGTAACTAGATGAAAATGTGTACCTCACTACAGTAATTTAGACAAGGTTAATATCACTCAAACCCTCTCCAGTGTTTGTATTTCTTTCTTAAACATTAATCTAAGGTAGTACTCTCCATGACTGTTGCTAGAAATGGTAGTTGTCTTTCTTTAGATTACCGGTGTTATTTGCCTCTTGTGCTCAAGATTTCTCACTTTTTTGTTAGTGATGTTGTCAAGGGCATCTTCTTTGGGTTGCTTCTTATTAAATAAGCTGGATTTGCAGGTCTGCCTTTCCTTCGTTCTTTCCTTCCTTCCCTCCTCCTTTTTTTCTTTTAATCATCTATTTGTTTGAAAAGCAGTGTTAGAGGGAGACACAGAGAGATCTTCCATCCACTGGTCACTTCTCAAGTAGCCTCAAAGGCTGAGGCTGGGCCAGGCTGAAGCCATGTGGGTGTTTGGGCCATCTTCTGTTGCTTTCCTAGGTGCATTAGCAGAGAGCTGGACTGGAAGTGGAGGAGCCAGGACTTGAACCAGTGCTCATACAGGGTGCCAGCATCACAGGCTGTGCCATGGATTTGCCATTTTGCATTTCAGTGATAGAGCTGGTATTGGGGAATAGTGAAATGGTGCTTTCCTTTGAGTGTTCCTAAAAGTGATTTCCTTTCTGATCATGAAGTGGTGATGAGAAGTTGACAGAAGGTGATGACTTCTCAGTGTTCTTATTTTCTCCAACCAGCTTCCAGGATCTTCAGCTGCAGTTGTCCACAGTCCAGCCAGGGAAGTATCTAATATTTTACAGTCAAGCTTATCACTGTTCAGTAGACCAATGTTCTGCAGATGTTTTTCAGCACTGGAAACTTTTTGTCTAATGGTATTTGGCAGGGAAATCCTTGTGTAAATAGATGAGCATAAAATAGTGAAGTTGTTGTGGTGGAATGAGAACTGGATCAGGGCGTCTAAGCAAAGACAATGAAAGAGCATGATAGTTTCTCACACTGAACCTATTTAAATGATTTAGATTGAACTTGCAAGCGTGAGCTGTGTGTTTCTTTGTATTTTTTAGCAGTTTATTTAACTTAAAAACTTGTGTATGTGAACTAGTCATGTAATTAGAATATACAAGTTGAATTTTAGTGTAGGCATCAGAATTTCTTTGACTTTTCTGCAGAATGAAAATTAGGACAACTTAAGTGTGTGAAATTCTAATACCTTGTGTGTGCACACCAGTGCCTGCTGGCTCTCTGATGGGCTTGATTTCAGTCTTAAGTCGGTGAGACCAGAACAGTTTTTAGATCCGTCATGCTCTGGAACTAGCTCCAGTTGAGAGCAAAAGATCAGGATAACCTCAAAAAATGTGACCTTTTTTTAACACTAGAGCAGACAAAATTGTTTGCTTTTTGTTAGGTGCTTTTTGTCAGGCTATCTAGAGCAGACTGATACTGCTTTCATGATTTTCTGCTGTTAAGGTCAAATTCCTGTATTAACAAGTTTTAAATGTATTTACTTTTATCTGTACTTGTATTTGAAAGTCAGAGAGGGCAAGAGAGAGAGGGAAAGAGAGAAAGAATTAGGTAGCTGGGGCTGGCCAGGTTGAAGTAGGAGGCTGGCACTCAATACAGATCTACCCTGTGGGTGGCAAGGACTCAGGTGCTGGAGCCATTCCTTGCTGCCTTCCAGGGTGAGAGTCAAGGTGAAGCTGGACTGGAAAGTGGAGGAGGGGCTAGAGTCCAGGCACTCTGAGGGGGCGTGTGGCCGTCCCAACCTGCATCTCAGCTGCTGCACTCAATGCCTACCCCACATTTAATTCTAGCATAAGCCACCTCTAAATATATAAAAAATCAACTCATACGTTAGCGACATCCCACTTTAGGGAACTGTACACGTGAATCTTTATGTAGAAGTATGGATGGAGGCTGGCACTGTGGTGTGGCAGGTTAAGCCGCCATCTTGAATGCTGGCTTCCTGTATGGGGACTGGTTCAAGTCCTGTCTGCTCCACAGATCCAGCTGCCAGCTAATGCACTTGGGAAAGCAGCAGAGGGTGGCCCATGTGCTTGGGCCCCTGCATCCATGTGGGAGACTGGATGGGGTGCCTGGCTCCTGGCTTTGTTCTGGTCCAGCCCTGGTTGTTGCAGTTATTTGGAGAGTGAACCAGCAGATGAAAGATCTTTCTGCCCTCTCTCTCTCTGACTTTCAAATAAATAATAAATAAATCATAAAAAAACATGGATGTTTCAGTGAGGCTCTGCACCTCTGCTGGATAATTCGGAGTTCATCTCCAAGGACCTTGTGGGTTAGTAATTCTGCTTTTGTTTTGCATTGTATTGTATCATAGGAGGCAGACTCTGAGGCAGCATAAAGGAACATTTGAATTATTAAAGTTCCCACATAGACTGTTAAGTTCTGTTGAGGTATAACTTACATACCATACCAATTATACATTTATAGTATACAGCATAAAGTATACTTTTTTAAAAAAAAGATTTATTTATTTTACTTGAAAATCAGAGTTACACAGAGAGAGAAGGAGAGGCAGAGAGAGAAAGGTCAGCCATTTGCTGCTTCACTCCCCAATTGGCCGCAACAGCTGGAGCTGTGCTAATCCGAAGCCAGGAGCCAGGAACTTCTTCCAGGTCTCCCACATGGGTGCAGGGGCCCAAGGACATGGGCCATCTTCTACTGCTTTCCCAGGCCATAGCTCTCTAGCAGAGAGCTGGATTGGAAGTGGAGCAGCAGGGACTCAAACCGGTTCCCATATAGGATGCCAGCGGTGCAGGTGGAGGATTAACCTACTGCGCCACAACACCGGCCCCTCACCTCCTGCTTCTTAAGGTCTCCATTAGCAGGAAGCAGGATTGGGAGTGGGATCAGGATTGAACCCGGGCACTCTGTTGTTGGAGGCAGGCATCCCAAGCAGCATCTTAACCACTGTGCCAATATTTAAGTTCTTTGCATCACCAACTAATATTCCTTTGTAAGGACATACATTTGAATTGTTTTCTCTCTTTGGCTATTATGAATAAAGCTTTTCTGAACATTCATACAGGTTTTTATGAGGACGTATGTTTTCATTTCTTTCGAGTATATGCCTAGGAGTGGACTAGTTGAGTCGTATGGTGGGCACTTTAAATGAAACTTATTTATTTGAGAGATGGGGCAGGGAGGGTGGAGAGCTCTGAGAGAGCTCCCATCGGTTGGTTCACTCTCCAAATGCCTAGAGCAGCAGCCTGGAACTCAGCCCACATCTTCCACATGGGTAGCAGGAATCTCACTGAGTCCTTATTGCTGCCTCCCAGGGTATGTATGAGCATCACGCTGGAGTCAGGAACCAGAGCTAGACAATGAACCAGTACTCTAGTGTGGGATGTGGGCGATTTTTTAAATGTTCTCTTTTTTTTCTTTTAAAGATGTATTTATGGCCAGCTGCACGACTCACTAGGCTAATGCTCCACCTGTGGTGCCAGCACCCCAATGTCTAGTGCTGGTTGGGATGCCGGGTACTAGTCCCGGTTGCTCCTCTTCCAGTCCAGCTCTCTGCTATGTCCTGGAGTTCAGTGTGGTTCACAGATGGCTTCTTCTTGCTAGGGGAAAGCCAGATCTTCTGGTTTTCTTTTTATGGGTATTGATCCCATTCATGAGGTCTCTACACTGATGACCCAATTATCTTCTTCTCAAAGACTCCACCTTCTCATACCTTTACTAATGTGTTTTCCTCCAGAGTTTTAAAAGGGCCACTCAGGATGTTGTATTAAGAATCAAATGTGGGGGGTCAAAGGTAGAAGGCTTGACTGTGGTTAGTAGGTAGTGAGGTGATGAGATTCTGGGTATGTTTTGAAAGTAGTGGGAGTCAGGACTTTCTGATGGATTGGTGTGGGTCTGTGGCAGGAGACAAACAAGTAAGGTCTTGAGCCGAGCAGCTGGGGAGGATTGTTTGTGACTCTGGAAGAGCTAGGGGTGGAGCACTGTTGGATTGATTTTGAGTTGGTAATATTGTTAGGAGATCCAGGTGGAGATGTTTGAGTTGTCAGGAAGCTGGATGATGTGACCGGCGAACAGACTGTAGGTAGAAGAGGACAAGAAGGACCTGAGCCTTGGGCATTCTGTAGAGGAGACTTTGAAGTGACCTGTGTGGTAGGCAGCAAAGAGACTACTGCCAGGAGAGAGTGTTTGCAGGAAGAAGGTGCATTTGCTGCTGCTGGTAGGACGCATGAGAAGAGGACTTGTCATGGACCATCAACGGGTTGCATAACAGGAGGTCGCTGGTTGCTGACTGACATGGGCAGAGCCTGCCTGTAATGCACTCACTAGAGAAAGGGAAGACAGGGCTGTGGACACTGTGAGTGAGTAACTGCTTTCAGGAGGAGAGAAAGGAGACTCCATTTGGATAGGGGCAGTGGGAGGAAGAAAGTTTTTTTCTTTAAGACAGATTTTATGGTGATGAAAACAGTCCAATGATGTGGAAAGAGTAGATTGTGTCTAAATTTAGTGGTTGGTTACTGTAATCACTCCTCTGCTTATGCTTGCAGCTTCTTTGTCCCTGTCTTGTCACACTTGCTTGGCAAAGCCTTGAACTCGGTGAGATACAAGGCCTCTGTTTCTAGGTGCCCAATATTACTGCACCATAGTGCAGTGATCACAGACATTCACAGCATAAGGAAGCTTTTTATTTACTCTAAAGTGCTCTGGCTTCCAGCTTCAGCAATTGAAAGCTGTAGTACACAGTGGATTAGCCCTAGGATAATAGGATTGAAAGCTGATCTTTTTTCCCAGCTAACTCTAAAAGTCCCAGAAAGTAGAATTCTCTGAGGTTGTCGGTTTCATTGGTGAAAATTGTTTGCCAGGAGTTACATATTTAGTGGCTGAGAATTTTCCATAATGGTGAGGCTGGAGATATGGAGGAGCTAAGAAGTTATTTGCAATCAGAAATTTTTAGGTAGCTCTGTTTCATGGTCTCTTTCTCTGTTGTCCTGGACATTTCCCGAGTTCGTGGAGTCTCAGTTTCCTGGATTCTGGGCAGAATACCCGTGCTTCTGTGCCCCTTCCTTTTCTTTTTTGTCACTGTGGACTTAAACAGAACTTTATTTCTTTATTCTCTGCTATTTTTGTTAGTCTTTCTGGAGAGAGAGAGAGAATGTTGTTAACTTGTATAGTGACTTACAAATTGAATAACTTCTTAACTGTAGAAATAGAGTTTTCTATGGCAAGTACCCAAAATTCGCCTTTATAGTTCTAATAAAATTTGCAGTGACCTTTTCATGATATGCGCTGTTAATGTAGTTTTAGAAAAAGTCTTAGCACTCAACAAGTAGAAATGACATAATTTGTGTTTATGACAGCAAGAGTGCTTTTGAAAACACATATGATTTTCCCCCCTACCTTTAGGTATATAGTGATTCTTAATACTTTAGAAGCTGGGAAAAGTTACTCTGAATTTGTAGTCACTTTAAAAAGATGAGTCTATTAAAAGAAAGAATAAGTAGCAGTGTAAAATTCCTCATGGACTTTAAAATGTGCTAATTTTTGTGCATGGTCCTAAATACCTATTTCCTTTGCTTTTCAGTTGTATTTTGTTGAAAAGTTCTTATTGGAAGAAAAATTACAGATTCAGAAAAAATTCTGAAAAAAGTTAAGCCATTTCAAGTCTGCTGTTTTCCATGTTTGTTGTGGTATAAATATAGCATTACTAAAAACAGGGTCATTGTTTCACTTTTCAGGACACCACAAAACTCTTCTTTTCTAAGCATTGCTATATAAAAGTAAAAGACATTCAGGTGTTTTTTGGTGAATAGAACATTAATCTGAACAATAATAAGAATTGTGTGTCTTGCTATTGAAGGTTGTTTAAAGTGTACAAAGTGTATTTTCTAAATATGGAGGGAAAATGTGCATTATGTACATTCAGCAAGATAATGATATAGGTTTTTTTTACTCTGTTGAATCAACCTGTTACTAATTGAAAGTGTTCTCGTATAGAAATAATCATACTTAAATAAGTATGGCCATTGTATGAATGGCAAACAATAAGTACATTGATCACAGGATGCAGTGGTTAGTTCAAGTATTTTAAGGTGGAATATTAGAACAGTAAGAATGTCTCAAAAGAATGCCTAACAGCAGATCACAAACTGCATTTTTGTAGCACCAGGATTTTGCTAATGTCCTCCTGGCTGATTTTAGGTATTTTAATCGTCAGATGTTCCACATCGAGGTGACCCACCAGAAGCACTTAAAAAACCCTTTTGGTTTCCAGTGCTGTCTTGTGTTGCCGACAATGAAAATTTTTTGTTGCCTGGCTTTTATGACATCTTTTTTTTTTTTTTTTTGACAGGCAGAGTGGACAGTGAGAGAGAGAGACAGAGAGAAAGGTCTTCCTTTGCCGTTGGTTCACCCTCCAATGGCCACCACGGCCAGCGCACCGCGCTGATCCGAAGCCAGGAGCCAGGTGCTTCTCCTGGTCTCCCATGCGGGTGCAGGGCCCAAGCACTTGGGCCATCCTCCAGTGCACTCCCGGGCCATAGCAGAGAGCTGGCCTGGAAGAGGGGCAACCGGGACAGAATCCGGCGCCCCAACCAGGACTAGAACCCAGTGTGCTGGCGCCGCAATGCGGAGGAGTAGCCTAGTGAGCCATGGCGCCCGCCTTATGACATCTTAAAAATAGAAAACACAGTTGTGTAAGTGTTTAATGTCATTAACATTTTTCTTTCAGATTACCTGCAATGATGAAATGAAGTAACTCAAGATGAGCAAGTTAAAAGTTGTATCAGAGAATAGGTAATTCTAAATATTTATATATATAGAATATATATAATTGTTAGAAACTCATTACTTACAAATGCTATTCATGTTTAATAGTATGTTTATATTATTTTGTTAGTATTTATTAATATTAAGGCAGTAGTCAGTACACTATGACTCATGGCCATGTAAGGCCTCTCTCTCTGTTTTGTGTGGCCTGTGACCTAAGAATGGGTTTTATGTTTTTAATTGCTTTTAAAAAGTCAGAATAATACTTTGTGACACTTGAGAACTGAAGGAAATTTGGGTTTGAGTTCTGTGAAGAGAATTTTATTGGAACACAGCCATGCTCCTTCCATGCTGCATTTGCATTGTGGTTGCCAAGTGGAGGAATTTGACAGACTGTGGCTCACAATGCCTAAAATATTTGTTATCTGGACCTTCGCAGGAAATGTTTGACTTAGGAATAAGAGCTCATTATATCATCTCTGTGAAAGTTCTTAAGTGCCAAGGAATTGTCTGAAGTTTGTTTAAAATCAGGCAAACTGGTTCCATGTTCAGGTTTTCTTAGCTGTACAGCCTTGAACAGTCTGCTTAACTGCTACACCTCAGTTTTGTCATCTATAAAATTAGTTCAATGATAATACTGTTATAATAAGGATGTGAAGATTAAATAGTGCCTGGCTGACTCAGTAAATGACAGCTTGTTAATATCAATAGTAACCAACATTTCTGTTTTTTTTTTTTTAAGATTTTTTTATTTATTTGAGAGAGTTACAGAGAGAGAGAGAGGGAGGTCTTCCATCCACTGGTTCACTCTCCAGATGGCTGCAATGGCCAGAGCTTGGCCAGTCTGAAGCCAGGAGCCAGGAGCTTCTTCTGGGTCTCCCACATGGGTGCAGTGGCCCAAGGGCTTGGGCCATCTTGCACTGCTTTCCCAGGTCATGGCAGAGAGCTGGATCAGAAGTGGAGCAGCCAGGTCTTGTACCAGCACCCATATGGGATGCTGGTGCCCCAGGTAGTGGCTTTACCCAATACCTCACACTGCCGGCCCCAACATTTCTGTGTTATGTTAAAATAACTCATTTACCAAAGCAAACATATTTAGTAAGAAGAGTGACATAGTTTTACAACATTTTTGTAGATCTTTGTTATGTTTGGCTTAATGGAAGAAAGAAGTCTCTTATCTGCTTCTGAGTTCAAACTGTTGTGACACAAACACATACAGAGATGAATGCATACACACATATATGTACACACACACATATACAAGTTTTTGTGTGGTGTTATGGTTGACAGATGGGTCTTAGGAGTTCCAGAATGTGTGGAAAGAGAGAAAGCATTAGAGGGCCTTTTTAGTGAAGTAATAAGAAGAAACTTCCCTCATTTGGAGAAAGAAAGGGACATCCAAGTAGAGGAAGCACATAAAGCTCCTAATAGACATGACCAGAAAAGATCTTCATCCGACACATTGTAATCAACTCTCCACAGTAAAACATAAAGAGAAGATTCTAAAATGTGCACAAGAGAAATGCCAGATTACTTTCAGAGGATCTCCAATTAGACACACAGCTGACTTCTCATCAGAAACCCTACAGGCTAGGAGAGAATGGTGAGATACATTCCAAGTCTTAAGAGAAAAAAAAAAACTCAACTCAGAATACTACACCCTGCAAATCTCTCATTTGTGAATGATGGTGAAATAAAGACTTCTCATAACAAACAGAAATTGACTTTGTCACCAGCCATCCAGCCCTGCAGAAGATGATTAATGATGTGCTGCACACAGAAACACAGTCATCACTATGAAAGAAGGTAAAGGAAGAAAATCTCCAAGGAAAAGTCAAAGGAAGTCCAAAGTAAAAAATAGGAATATTTTTGGAAAAATGGCAGAGCAAAGTCGTTACTTATCACTAGTCGCCTTGAATGTAAATGGCCTCAACTCTCCAGTTAAAAGATACAGACAGACTGAATGGATCAAAAAACAAAAACCCAACCATTTGCTGCCTACAAGAAACATATCTCACCAACAAAGATACATGAAGACTGAAAGTGAAAGGATGGAAAAAGGTATTCCATGCTAACAGAAACCAAAAAGCTGATGTAGCCATCCTAATATAGGACAGAATAGACTTTAACACAAAAACTGTTAAAAGACTCAAAGAAGGGCACTATGTAATGATTAAGGGATCAATTCAACAGGAAGATGTGACTATTATAAATGTATATGCACCTAATTACAAGGCACCTGGCTATTGAAAAGAAATGTTAATGGATCTAAAGGGAGACATAGACTCCAATACAGTAGTAATGAGGGACTTCAGTATCCCACTTTGACCAAGGGACAGTTCAACCAGACAGAAAATTAGCAAGGAAACAGTAGAGTTAATTGACACTATGGACCAAATGGACTTAACATATCTACAGAACCTTCCACCCTACAGCCTTCAAATACACAGTGATCTTGTAGTACTGACTTTACCGTTGGTTCAGAATGTATCCTGATGTTAGATAACATTTGCTTTTCTTTTTTTTTTTTTTTTTTTTTTTTAGCCTTACCAATAATTCTCGGATTGTGGGACTCCTGGCTCAGCTGGAGAAGATAAACACTGAATCAGCAGAATCGGATACTGCCAGATATGTCACATCAAAGATTCTTCATCTTGCTCAAAGTCAAGGTAAGCTTGAGTCTCTCCTTTGCTTGTTGGAGTGCTTTCTAAAAGTTATTTCAAAGTAGATGCTAGGAATGTTCAAACTTGATAATTCTGTAATTTTCTATAAAAATTGAACTTTATTAAATTGGTTCAACAAGTAGAAAACTGAAGAACTTTGAAAGAGACTGATCCTCAATAGATTATTTTTTTTCAAGATTTATTTATTTGAAAGTCAGAGTTACACAGAAAGAGGAGAGGCAGAGAGAGAGAGGTCTTTCATCCACAGGTTCACTCCCCAATTGGCTGCAATGGTCGGAGCTGAGCCTTTCCAAAGCCAGGAGTTCTTCCAGGTCTCCTACATAGCTTAATATTTACTGGCAATACTTTAATGGCATTTCTGTTAAAATTAAGGCCCAGACAATTCTCAATGTTTAAAAAAGATTTATTTATTTGCAAGAGTTAGAGAGAAAGAGAGGAAGATGCAGAGAGAAAGAGAGAGAGAGAGAATTGGTGCCCATATGGGATGCTGACACTGCAGGTGCCATAGTTCAGGCAGGGGCCCAATTCACAGTTGTTAAAAAAGTTATTTATTTGAAAGACAGAGTGATACACAGATATGAACCAACCAAAAGGGAAAGAGATCTTCCTGTCCGCTGGTTCACTCCCCATTGGCCGCAACGGCTGAGCTGCGCTGATCCAACGCCAGGAGCTGGGAGCTTCTTTCAGGTCTCCCACATGGGTGCATGGGCCCAAGCACTTGGGCCAACTTCTGCTTTCCCAGGCCACAGTAAAGTGCTGGATTGTTAGTGTAACAGCCAGGACTCGAACTGGCACCCATATGGGATGTCAGCACTGCAGGTGGCGGCTTGACCAGCTACACCATCATTCTGTGATGACTCAGGTGATTGGGTCCCTGCCACCTGTGTGGAACATGTGGACTGAATTCCCAGCTCCCAGTTTTGGCCCTGGCTCAGCCCCTGTCATTGCAGGCATTTGTGGAGTGAATCAGTAAATGGGAGCTCAGTCAGTCTCTGTCTTTGCCTCTGATAATTAGATAAAGAGGTAAAGAGATGTATTTGATTGAAATAAAAATAAAAGCATAAGAATGTTTGGAGCCAGTGCTGTGGCATAATGGGTAATGCTGCTGCCTTTGATGCCAGCATCCCATATGGATGCTGGTTTGAGTCCCTGCTGCTCCACTTCTTTTTTTTTTTTTAAGATTTATTAATTATTTGAAAGTCACAGTTACATACAGACATTAAGAGAGGCAGAGAGAGACAGAGAGAGAGAGAGAGGTCTTCCATCTGCTGGTTCACTCCCCAGTTGGTCACAATGGTTAGAGCTGCACTGATCCAAAGGCAGGAGTCAGGTGCTTCCTTTGGGTCTCCCACGTGAGGGCAGGAGCCCAAGGACTTGGGGCATCTTCTACTGCTTTCCCAGGTCATAGCAGAGAGCTGCACCGGAAGTGGAGTAGCCAGGACATGAACTCGCACCCATATGGGATGCCAGCACTACAGGCAGTGGCTTTACCTGCTATGCCATAACATCGGCCCCTGCTCCACTTCTGACCCAGATCCCTGCTAATGCACTTGAGAAAAGAGCGGAAGATGGCCCAAGTCCTTGGGTCCCTGCACTGACATGGGAGACCTGGAAGAAGCTCTAGCTCCTGGCTTTGACCTGAGCTAGACCCAGCAATTTCAGTCACTTGAGGAGTGAACCAGTGGATACCCACCCCTTTTAACTCCACCTTTTTTTTTTTTAAGATTCATGTATTTTATTTGAAAGTGTTATAGGCAGAGAGAGAGAGAGAGAAATAAAGGGAGAAAGGGGGGTCTCTCATCCTCCCATCTGCTGGTTCACTCCCCAGATGGCTGCGACAACAGAGCTGTGCCAATCCAAAGCAGGAGTTTCCTCTGAGTCTCCAACATGGGTGCAGGGGCCCAAGGACTTGGGCTGCTTTCCCAGGCCGTAGCAGAGAGCTGGACAGGAAGTGGAGCAGCCAGGTCTTGAACTGTGCCTGAATGGGATGCCAGCACTGTAGTTGGGGCTTAACCACTATGCCACAGTGCCAGCCCCAACTCTGCCTTTCAAACAAAGAAAACCTTTTTTTTAAAGAAAGATGTTGATAGTATTTATTGCAGTATAATTTGTAAGATCAAAGATCAAGAGACAGTCTAAATATCCATCGAGAGAATGGTTAGATAAATTTTAATATAGCCAAACTAGACCTTGATAGCCATATTATGCAAGTGTTATCAATAATAAATCAAATATGATGGGTCTTGTAATCCTAACACCCAGGCTCACCCACAACCAATTTAATCATCATTGTCAATGCTTTCCAGGTGTCTCCAAAATTGAAAGCCACTGCTCTAAAGCAGAGAGTGCCAAGCTTACCAAGTGAAGGGCCAGATAGCATATGTGTTGGGTTTTGTGGGCCATATAGCCTTTGTCACATTTACTGCACTCTGCCCTGTAGCACAGAAACAGCCATAGATGATACATAAATGGACAGGTATTGCTGTGTTCCTATAGACTTTATTAATGGACACTGAAAAAAATTATCATGTGGATATGAATTGTCCTGGAGGCCTACATGTAATATATTGAATAACAAGCAAGTCCCTTTGGTTCATGTAACTCTGTAGGTATAGTCTTGTTTTTGTACAGAATCAGTGATTATATGTGATGTTTGCAAGAACAGGCTGTGCCCACACACATAAAGGAAAGCTACCTTACACCTTGTTGGCAATATTGTTGCACCTTATTGGAATCAGTGGACTAGATATGGAGAGGAATGAAGTGTGAACTCTTGCTTTGACTTTAGATGTTGTATACTGTTAGAATTGTTACAGCAGGCACACATGTGTATTTAAATGATTAAAAGAGCAAAACGGCTGGCGCTGCGGCTCAATAGGCTAATCCTTTGCCTGCGGCACTGGCACCCCAAGTTCTAGTCCTGATCGGGGCACAGGATTCTGTCCCAGTTGCTCCTCTTCCAGGATAGCTCTCAGCTGTGGCCCGGGAGTGCAATGCAGGATGTCCCAAGTGCTTGGGCCCTGCACCCGCATGGGAGACCAGGAGAAGCACCTGGCTCCTAGCTTCGGATCAGCACGGTGCGCCGGCTGCAGTGGCCATTGAGGGGTGAACCAATGGAAAAGGAAGACCTTTCTCTCTGTCTCTCTCTCTCACTGTCCACTCTGCCTGTTAAAAAAAAAAACCAACTCCTGCAGTGCACCTTATTCAAATGGTTGAAACAAAATTTCCACAGTTTGCTCTTAGAGTTTCTTGGATTCATTACATTTTCTGTCTTTATTGGATTACTTATTTGCAGTATGCACAATACCTCCTGTAATTTGTCCTTATTTTTTGCTAAAAGCATTTAATTATTTCATGCAAATATTCTAATTTTAATTCGTTGGCAACATTTTCTTATTATTAGTTTCTACAGAATGGCAAGGGCTGTCCCCTCTTCATTCCTGATTTTGGTAGTTTGATTCTTCTCTCTTTTTTGCTGGGTCTGAATAACCAGGGTTGATTTTGTTCCATTTTTTCCCCCAAGGGGACATTAACAATGTTTGGAGACTGTTCATAAAATGCTTTTTTGGGTGTTGCAACTGGAAGCTGTTGGATAGAGATCAGAGATGCTGTTAAACACTATACAGTGTATTGCACGCCTCTCTGCTCCCCCGGCAAGAGAGGATTATCTGCTTAAAATGTCCACGAAGCTGAGGCTGAGAAACCCTGGTATAGCCAAATGTCAGTATTATATGAAAGAACCAATGTCTGGTTTATTGATTTTCCCTGCTTTTCTGTCTTATTGATCTTAGGTTATTGGTTCTGAGACTTTTCTTTTGTCAACAGTGATTTGAGTGCATTCTCTAAGTGATATGATGTGTTTTTGTTTGAATCTGTTCAAAATATGTTTATGTTTGTGGTTTCTCTTGGACTCATGGATTATTTAGAAGTGTGTTAATTTCCTAGTATTTCAGGATTTTGCAAATTTCTTTCTTTTTTTAAAGATTTATATATTTATTTGAAAGTCAGAGTTACAGAGAGAGAGAGAGAGAGAGAGAGAGGATCTTCCATCTGCTGGGTCACTCCCCAAATGGCCACAATGGCAGGAGCTGGGCTGACCTGAAGCCAGGAGCCAAGTGCCAAGAGCCAGGAGCTTCTTCCAGGTCTCCCATTCAGATGCAGGGGCCATCTTTACTGCTTTCCCCAGCCATAGCAGAGAGCTGGATGGAAATCGGAGGAACCAGGATTCGAACTGAGGGCCATATGGGATACTGGCACTGCAGGTGATGGATTTACCCATTACACCACAGTGCCAGCACCCCTCCCCCATTTCTTTTTGTTGATTTTTAATTTAGTTTTATTATAACTACATACTGTCTGATTTAATGAGATATTATGATAGTGATGAGATATTATGATAGTGTATGGTCTTCTTTGAAGAATGCTCCATGTATACTTGAAAAGAATGTGTGAAAACAAAACAAACAACCCACTTAAGAGATGGGCCAAGGACCTCAATAGTCATTTTTCAGAAGAGGAAATCCAAATGGCCAACAGGCACATGAAAAAATATTCAAGATCATTAGCAATCAGGGAAATGCAAATCAAAACTGTCGCTCCCCGTTTTCGTGGAGGAACGACACAGGACCCTGCGCTGTTCTTTCGTCTGCTCGGCCCTCCCCGGGTTTGCTGCTGGTTCTTCCCGGGTTGGCTACTGTCCCTTCCACCTCCGTGGAAGGGTGGTTCCCCCTAGCCACATTCCCCACTTCCGCGGGGGAGCGGCACACCGCCGGCCGGCTTTCTCGGGGGCTGCACGGGTTCCCTTAGATGTTCCCCATAGATGTTCCTGGTGCATGCCGTCTCTCTCCTCCTTCATAGTCCTCCTCCGCCAATCCTAACTCGGCTGCCCACACGCCGAGCACGTTGCTCTCCTCCAATCAGGAGCAAGTCCTACAGTCTATTGGCCGAACTGGAGGCAGCTGTGCGGAAGCTGTTTACTTCTCTCCCAGCGCCATATTGTGGGAGAGCAGATGCACAGAATAAGTCTCAATTCCAGCAACTCAGTCCAGTCCAGGCCGCTCCCCACAAAAACCACAATGAGGTTTCACCTCACCCCGGTTAGAATGGCTCACATACAGAAATCTACCAACAACAGATGCTGGAGAGGATGTGGGGAAAAAGGGACACTAACCCTCTGTTGGTGGGAATGCAAACTGGTCAAGCCACTATGGAAGTCAGTCTGGAGATTCCTCAGAAACCTGAATATAACCCTACCGTTCGACCCAGCCATCCCACTCCTTGGAATTTACTCAAAGGAATTTAAATTGGCAAACAAAAAAGCGGTCTGCACCCTAATGTTTTTTGCAGCACAATTCACAATAGCAAAGACCTGGAACCAACCTAAATGCCCATCAATGGTAGACTGGATAAAGAAATTATGGGATATGTACTCTTTAGAATACTATACCGCAGTAAGAAACAACGAAGTCTAGTCATTTGCAACAAAATGGAGGAATCTGGAACACATCATGCTGAGTGAAATAAGCCAGTCCCAAAGGGACAAATACCATATGTTCTCCCTGATCGGTGACAACTGACTGAACACCAAAAAGGAAACCTGTTGAAGTGAAATGGACACTATGAGAAACAGTGACTTGATCAGCATAGCCCTGACTGTTAATGAACAACTTAATACATTATCCCTCTTAGTATTTTTTTTGTCTGTTCTACTTAATACTTTTGGTTTAATTCTGTAATTAATACACAGTTATTCTTAAGTGTTGAAATTTAACTGAAATGTGATCCCTGTTAAACATAAGAGTGGGAATAAGAGAGGGAAGAGATGTACAATTTGGGACATGCTCAAGCTGACTTGCCCGAAATGCTAGAGTTAGAAACATACCAGGGGATTCCAATTCAATCCCATCAAGGTGGCATGTACCAATGCCATCTCATTAGTCCAAGTGATCAATTTCAGTTCACAATTGATCATAATGAAAGGACTAAGAGTCAAAGGGAGCACATAAACAAGTCTAGTATCTGCTAACACCAACCGATAGAATAAATAAAGGGGAGAGTGATCCAACATGGGAAGCGAGATACTCAGCAGACTCATAGAATGGCAGATGTCCTAAACAGCATTCTGGCCTCAGAATCAGCCCTAAAGGCATTCGGATCTGGCTGAAAAGCCCATGAGAGTATTTTAGTCATGGAAAGCCAAGACACTCTGAAAAAAAAAAAAAACCTAAATGAAAGATCTCTGTGAGTGAGATCCCAGTGGAAAGAACAGGTCTTCAAAGAAGGAGGTACCTTTCTCTGAAGGGAGGAGAGAACCTCCACTTTGACTATGACCTTGTCTAAACAAGATAAGAGTCGGAGAACTCAAGGGGCTTCCATAGCCTTGGAAACTCATGACTGGAGCATAGGGAGATTACTGATGCCATAAACAGGAGTGTCAATTGGTAAAGTCAACAACAGGAGTCAATGTGCATGTAGGATCTCTGTCCTTAATGTGCTGTACATTGAGATTTAATGCTATAATGAGTACTCAAACAGTATATTTCACTTTGTGTTTCTATGGGGGTGCAAACTGTTGAAATCTTTACTTAATGTATTCTAAACTGATCTGTAAAAAAAAAGAAATTATCAATTCCCAACTTGACTCTCACTGGGATTAAACATGACAAGAAGTCTGATCTGATTTCATCATCATTTAAAAATCATCTATTATTTTTCACTTTATGTTTCTGTGTGGGAGCAAACTGTTGAAATCTTTACTTAATGTATGCTAAACTGATATTCTGTAGATAAAGAGAATCGAAAATGAATCTTGATGTGAATGGAAGGGGAGAGGGAGTGGGAAAGGGGATGGTTGCGGGTGGGAGGGACGTTATGGGGGGGAAGCCATTGTAATCCATAAGCCGTACTTTGGAAATTTATATTCATTAAATAAAAGTTAAATAAAAAGAAAAGAATGTGTGCTCTGCTGTTACTTTATCTGCTGTGTGGAGGACTCTGTAAATGTCGGGTCAAGTTGGTTGATGCTGCTGTTCCTCTATACCCTGTTCATTTTCTGTCTGGGTGCTCTGTGAGTTCTTACGAGCTGGGTATTGAATTCTCCACCTATTACTGTTGAACTCTTTTTAACTTTGGCAGTTTTGGGCCCATTCCTTCTGTTAGACTCTGCTGTTGGCTATGGATACATTTGTAGATCTTTCATCTTCCAGCCGCTTTGACTCTATCATTGTGATGCAATCTCTGTCTTTGTCTCCAGTAGTATTTCTAGACTTAAAGGCTGTTTTGCCAGATAAAAATATAGCCAGTCCAGCTGCCTCCGGATTCCCCTTTGCATGTTACACTCTCTCCATTTTACTTTGAACCTGTTTGTACTTTGCATCCAAAGTGTGTTTATTGAAGATAACATATTATTACATCTTGCTTTTTATCTAGTTTGAATGTTTGGTGCTTTTAATTGAAAGTACTTATTGATATGATTGAAATTATGTCTGCCATTTTTGATATTTGTTTTCTAAATGTTTTAGGTCTTTTAAATTCTCATCCTTTGCTCCTTCTTTTGTGTTATGTGTTGAATTTTTTAACTTGAAATTTTTAGTTCTTAGGGATTAAAATATGCATCATATTGCAGTGTATTTCAGCCTAATTCCAATAAACTATGGAAATTTTCTTCCAGTACAGCTTTCTTTGCTTCTCACTCCTTTATGTTATGTTATTAATGCTGTGTGTATTCCGTCTGTACATGTCAGAAATCCAATAATGGAGTGTTATAATTATTGCTTATATTAACTATGCCTTCTAAAGAAGCCAGGAGAGAACAGTGGGAAGTCAAGTACATAGTTCTGAAGGGAGGTCTGGATATGAGCCAGTGGATTGGGAGTGTAATGCAGTTATCTGGGAGGAAATATCCCAGAGTGAGGAAGGAGAGGTTTGTGTCCTGGGAACTATCCCAGTTTTAGATATGGCTGTGAGAGGTGTCTTATGAAGATATTAATAGGCAATTATATTTATGATTTTTATGTTTTATTGATGTTTACCCTTTTATCACTAGGGGAAGTTCCTTCTTATTACTGGCGATTTCCTTTATTTTGAAATTTATTTTGTCTGATACTAGTATTAAAGGATGAAACTGCTCACAAGAATGTCACCTTCCCACCCCTACCGTGGTCCCTCTCTGTCTAGCCCCTGCAAAACTGCTTGCAACACTAGATAAGCAAAAGGCTTCCAAGGCTTCTGGAGAGCCCCTGGTACCAAGTTCCCTTGGCAACCAGACCAGATAAAACTCACCAAGTCTCTTCGCAAGAACAGACCATTGCCCCTGTTTGCTTCCATTAGTGACCTGTCTCTGTAGAGTTCCGCTCTGTATTTTACCCAGTCACGCATATTTTAAAGACAATAAAATGAAGGGTAGTTTTTTGTTTACAGAAATATTTACCTTATCTGTCCCTCTGCCTTTCAAATAAATGAAAAATAGACAATAACTTTCTCAATTTCTTTAGAAAAGATAAAAGAGGCCAGTGCTGTAGCCCAGCAGGTTAAAGCCATGGCCTGCAGCGCCAGCATCCTATATGGGCGCCGGTTCGTGTCCTGGCTGCTCCACTTCCAATCCAGCTCTCTGCTATGGCCTGGAAAAGCAGTAGAAAATGGTCCAAGTCCTTGGGCCCCTGCACCAGTGTGGGAGACCTGGAAGAAGCTGCTGGCTTCGGATCAGCTCAGCTCTGGCTGTTGTGGCAATCTGGGTAGTGAACCAGTGGATGGGAGACCTCTCTCTTTCTCTCTGGCTCTACCTCACTCTGTAACTGTTTCAAATAAATAAAATAAATCTAAAAAAAAAGAAAGATAAAAAAGTTAAATGCCATAGTTAAAGTGAAGGTTTTTTTTTTTAATTTAATAATGAACAAACTGTTGGCCTGAACAAGCGCACATTCAAGTGGTAGGGTGAGATGTAAGGTAAGGGTGTAATGTAAGTGGTGCTGAATTTACAATGGGGATTGTAGAGGGCTTGTTGACAGCACTCCACTGAGACAGAAAGGTGATGGGAGTAGGGGAGGAAAGGTAGACTAAGGTCTGGTAAGTAGTGGGATAATGGAAAACCTGGCAGGGAGTGGTCAGCACGTGGGTGGAGGCTGAAGTGACATGTCCAGGTTCATGGGAATACGGAAAGGATGGATCCAGAGCAGGTGAACAGGCCTTCATGACCCTCACTGTGGTAGGATGTGATCCAGAGCAAGGTGAGCTGGCCTTCATGACCCTCACTGTGGTAGGATGGATCCAGAGCAAGGAGAACGGGCCTTCATGACCCTCACTATGGTAGGATGGGATCTAGAGCAAGGAGAACGGGCCTTCATGACCCTCACTGTGGTAGGATGTGATCCAGAGCAAGGAGAACGGGCCTTCATGACCCTCACTGTGGTAGGATGTGATCCAGAGCAGGTGAACGGGCCTTCGTGACCCTCACTATGGTAGGATGGGTCCAGAGCAAGGTGAGCTGGCCTTCATGACCCTCACTGTGGTAGGATGGATCCAGAGCAAGGAGAACGGGCCTTCATGACCCTCACTATGGTAGGATGGGTCCAGAGCAAGGTGAGCTGGCCTTCATGACCCTCACTGTGGTAGGGTGTGATCCAGAGCAAGGAGAACGGGCCTTCATGACCCTCACTCACATCCTCTCCTGTCCACAAACTGTGGGCGTGGAAATAATGGGCATTATGTGTACAGTGTTATCTGTGTTACCCAATTACTTATTTTCAATGCCCTAAGGAGAAATGTAGGTGCTGAGTGTTTGGAATTGAAGTCCAGAGATATAAGAGGGAGGACTGAGGACTGATAGAAATTTTGGACTAGCTCTAGGCAAAGCAGATTGGACGGTGACAGATAGGAGCTAAGATTTTTGAAAGAACAGTTTTATGTCCACAAGTGGAGCTGGGTTTTCTGAATTTTTCATACTAACAGCCTTAAATTGGGAGAAGAAATTCTTGTGGGATTATTTTTACTGATTTAGGAGTACAGAATTAATTTCTGCTTAAGGGATTGTAATGGGAGGGGAGGAGTTGGACTCTAAGGTATAGAGGAGACTGATACAGTAAGGGAACAATATTGATAAATAAGTTTCAGTGAAGGTGACAGGTTGATATTTCTTATAAGGGGGCTGGCGCTGTGGCATAGTGGTTAAGGCCACCACCTGTGGTGCCGGCATCCCATATGGGTGCTGGTTTGAGTCCCAGCTGCTCCACTTCCAATCCAGCTCTCTGCTATGGCTTAGGAAAGCAGTAGAAGATGGCCCAAGTGCTTGGGCCCCTTGCACTTGTGTAGGAGACCTGGAGAAGGCTCTGGGCTCCTGGCTTTGGATTGGCCCAGCTCTGGCCTTTGTGGCCATTTGGGGATTGAAATGGTGGATGGAAGACCTCTTTGCGCTCTCTCTCTCTCTCTCTCGCTCTCTCTCTCTGCCTCTGTTTCTGTGACTCTGCCTTTCAAACAAAAATTTTATCTTTAAAAAAAATTTCCTAAAAGGGAACGAGGACTAGGGACAATAGAAGATTCTGATATGAAAGTGGGAGATTAGAGGTTAATGTATCAGAGCTGGAGCACATTGAGTTCCTGAGAATGACTGTTGAGAGGGTTCTGTTCATCAGCTTTTTGTTACTTTATAAATCCATGAGAGGAATAATTTAGGAGGAAAGAAGGTTCATTTAAATTTTACAGTTTTGGAGGTTCACAGTTCAAGATCAGGTGACCTCATGTGTGGAGGAAGGATCCCAGGGTGAACCACAAGGCAGAGAGAAACACAGGGATTGGGAGCCAGCACTGTGGTGTAGTGTGCTAAGCCTCTGCCTGCAGTGCTGGCATCCCATGTGAGCACTGGTTCGAATCCTGGCTGCTCCACTTCCAATCCAGATCTGCTATGGCCTGGGAAAGCAGTAGAAAATGGCCTAAATCCTTGGGCTCCTGCACCCACATGGGAGACCTAGAAGAAGCTCCTGGCTCCTGGCTTTGAATCGGTGCATCTCCAGCTGTTGTGGCCATTTGGGGAGAGAACCAGTAGATGGAAGACCTCTTTCTCTCTCTCTCTCCCCCTCTGTCTGTCTGTCTATCTGTAACTCCACCTCTCAAATAAAAAAAAAAGAATCACAGGGAGCACACTCTGCTTACAAAGCCAGTCCTCTCATGAGAAACCCTCAGTGACTTTCCCCTTGGACCACATCAGATGCTGTAATTATGTTGTCTCTACACTTAACTCACTGACATTCATCCTCCAGGTGTTAACCCTGATAGCACTAACATAGTATGTGGGACGTTGGGAAGCCAAATACTGTTCACACTGTAACAAGGATTCTGTTTTTATGAGGTCAGGAAACTTGTAAGTAGGGACTTGATTGGATTATCCACACTGGCAAATGAATGTAGAGTAGAAAATGGTTGGTGGAACACCTGCTTTTCATTTAGTGGAGGCAGTAACAGATGATGCTGCCTGTTGGTAACAAGGGGAGTTAGAGGCTATGCTGTTTTATCTTCAGAGGAAGAGAGTTTTTCTCCCGTGAAGATGAAATGTGTGAATTTCTTAGTAGTAGGGGCCTCTGTCTTTTGAATATTTTGTGATATTAATATTGAAAATGATTTGACTTTTTTATTAAATCAGTGATCTTTAAAATAGGACATTGAGGCTGACGGAGCGGCTCACTAGGCTAATCCTCCGCCTGCAGCACTGGTACCCTGGGTTCTATTCCCGGTTGGGGTGCTGGTTCTGTCATGGTTGCTCCTCTTCCAGTCCAGCTCTCTGCTGTGGTCCAAGAAGGCAGTGGAGGATGGCCCAGGTGTTTGGGCCCTGCACCCACATGGGAGACCAGAAGGAAGCACCTGGCTCCTGGCTTCGGATCAATGCAGCGCACCGGCTGTGGCGGCCATTTGGGGGTGAACCAACAGAAGGAAGACCTTTATGTCTATATCTCTCTCTCACTGTCTAATTCTGCCTGTCCGAAGAAGAAGAAGAAGAAGAAGAAGAAGAAGAAAAAGAAGAAGAAGAAGAAGAAGAAGAAGAAGAAGAAGAAGAAGAAGAAGAAGAAAACAAACAACTGATGATTCCCTGTGATTTATGAGATAAAGTATAAATGCCCCTTTTCAGCACCTTAGGTCAGTCCTATCTGACCACAGTGTTTTCCAGCCTTGCTCTAGCCTCCATTCATACACACCCTGTATTCCACTTTCATGGGACTTGACATCCCCTGCATACCTCGGGTCTTTTCCCAATTCCAGGTCCCTACACAGTTTTGTTCTCTTTGATAAGAATATGCTTTCCTCACTTTCCTGATCCCTACACCTTCTACAGGACTTAATTCCATGGAGAAATACTCAAAAATCATTCAGGTTAGTTAGAATTAGTCCCTTCTTGATTATAATCATTGTGTCAAAAATAGTTTTTTACATGTAGTTCACTTTTTTTTTTTTGACAGCCAGAGTGGACAGTGAGAGAGAGAAACAGAGAGAAAGGTCTTCCTTTTCCGTTGGTTCACCCCACAATGGCCGCTATGGCCAGTGCACTGTAACTGGTACACCGCACTTATCCAAAGCCAGGAGCCAGGTGCTTCCTCCTGTCTCCCATGCAGGTGCAGGGCCCAAGCACTTGGGACCTCCTCCACTGCCTTCCCGGGCCACAGCAGAGAGCTAGACTGGAAGAGGAGCAACCGGGACAAGACCGGCACCCCAACCAGGATTAGAACCCGGTGTGCCGGCACCGCAGGCAGAGGATTAGCCTATTGAGCCGCAGCACTGGCCAAGTTCACATAATCTTAAAAAATTTAAAATATACCCTGAACTAAAAAATATGAATTATTAGCATTCACCTGCAGTTTACCAATATCTACTATCACATCTGGTACGAGAGTAAGTCAGCAAATTTTGAGTGAATAAATAAAATGACTTACTGATAGCACTAACATAGTATGTGGGACTTCACACCTCTGATGAAGAAATGAAATATTTGGCCTGTTGAAGATTCTACAAATACTCAGATATCATCAGAATGAACCATATCACAAAAAATGATTCATTCAAGGTTTTTTCCTATGTACCAGCCTAAATTCTCCGTACTTTGCTGAGTTGATTATAAACAATTTTCTTCTCTAAATCAATAATAGCTGATCTTCAGAACTGAAGAAATCTAATGGACATGAAGAATAGAATTAAATTCTTCACAGTTTATTCGTTCAATTATTAAGTAAAAAATACCCTTCAAATGCCTCATCTGTACCTATCAACTTCAAAAACGAACCCCTGGAATTAGCCAACTCTCATCACAAAGGAAACTGATATAATACTCAGGAATGCAAAGGAGTTTGGAGACAAGAAGGAAGACAGGTAAGTGCATGTGCACCTGCTCCCCATGTAGGACCTCTGTCCTTAATGTGTTGTACTACGTGAATTAACAGTAAAACTACTACTCAAACAGTACTCTATACTTTGTGTGTCTTTGTGGGTGCAGCCTATTGAAATCTTCACTTAGTATATACTAAGTTGATCTTCTGTATATAAAGATAATTGAAAATGAATTGTGATGAAGAATGGGAAGGGAGAGGGAGTAGGAGATGGGATGGTTGCAGGAGGGAGGGAGGTTATGGGGGGGAACTGCTATACTTCAAAAGTTGTACTTTGGAAATTTATATTTATTAAATAAAAGCTAAAAAAAGAATATTTCTCATTTTCCTCTGAAATCAGAGCACACTCATCGTCTTCTGAGCAACTGAGAATCATTTGTATTTTACTTCACCTCTTTTGGACACACAAATTTAGGAGTGCTATTTACTATTTGGTCAAAGAAATGGGGGTAGCTGTGCATATCACTTGTTTTTTTTCCCCCCCTTTGGCTTTTTTCTTTTTTTTTTAACTTATTTTAATGAATATAAATTTCCAAAGTACGGCTTATGGATTACAATGGCTTCCCCCCGCCATAACTTCCCTCCCACCTGCAACCCTCCCCTTTCCCTCTCCCTCCCCCCTTCCATTCACATCAAGATTCATTTTCAATTCTCTTTATATACAGAAGATCAGTTTAGCATACATTAAGTAAAGATTTCAACAGTTTACACCCACATAGAAACACAAAGTGAAAAATACTGTTTGAGTACTAGTTATAGCATTAAATCTCAATGTACAGCACACTAAGGACAGAGATCCTACATGAGGAGTAAGTGCACAGTGACTCCTGTTGTTGGCTTAACAAATTTACACTCTTGTTTATGGCATCAGTAATCACCCTAGGCTCTTGTCATGAGCTGCCAAGGCTATGGAAGCCTTTTGAGTTCACCAACTCTGATCATATTTAGACAAGGTTGTAGTCAAAGTGGAGGTTCTCTCCTCCCTTCAGAGAAAGGTACCTCCTTCTTTGATGACCTGTTCTTTTCACTGGGATCTCACTCGCGGAGATCTTTCATGTAGGGTTTTTTTTTTTTTTTTTTGGCCAGTGTTTTGGCTTTCCATGCCTGTAATACTCTCATGGGCTTTTCAGCCAGATCCAAATGCCTTAAGGGCTGATTCTGAGGCCAGAGTGCTATTTAGGACATCTGCCATTCTATGGGTCTGCTGTGTATCTCGCTTCCCATGTTGGATTGTTCTCTCCCTTTTTTATTCTATCAGCTAGTATTTGCAGACACTAGTCTTGTTTATGTGCTCCCTTTGGCTCTTAGTCCTATTATTATGATCAATTGTGAACAGAAATTGATCACTGGGACAAGTGAGATGGCATTGGTACATGCCACCTTGATGGGATTGAATTGGAATCCTCTGGTATGTTTCTAACTCTACCGTTTGAGGTAAGTCAGCTTGAGCATGTCCCAAATCTGTGCATATCACTTGTAATATTTAACTGGAGTCACTAATCTTTTTAAAAGTTAATTAATTAATTAATTTTGAAAGAGTGAAACACAGAGGGACAGACACAGAGACATATATTCCATCTGCTGGTTTACCCCCAAATGTCCACAATAGCCAGAGATAGACAAAACCAAAACTAGGAGCCAGCACTCTATCAGGTTCTGCCATGTGGGTGGCAGAAACCCACAGAGTTGAGCATTCATCTACTATCTCCCAAGTACATTGGAAAGAACATGGATCAGAAGCACAGAGAAGTTGGGACTCAAACCAGGCACTCCAATATGGGATGAGGGCATTCCAAGGGATGGCTTAGTCCAGTGAGTCACAACACCTATCCCTGGAGTCACTGATGTTATACAATGGCCACAAATGGTCCCTGGAAAACTTTGCTTTTGACATTGACTTTCCATCTCTAAAATTAATTTTGAAAACTGGGTAGGATTTATATCATTCATCTCAAATACATTTTTATCTACATTGATGGTCGTCACTTTTTTTTTATTTACAGAGAGGGAGGGAGGGTGGGAGGGAGAAAAGAGAAGAAAGAGTAAAAGGGGAGAGAAAGGGGGAGAGGGAGAGGGAGAGGGAGAGGGAGGGAGAGAGAGAGAGAGAGAGAGAGAGAGAGAGAGAGAGAGAGAGAGACTTTCCATCTGTTGGTTCACTCCCCAAATAGCCACAACAGCCGGGGCTGTGCCAGACTGAAGCCAAGAGCCTGGGACTCCATAAGAAAGGGTGACAGTACTTAGGCCTTCTCCCACTGCTTTCCCAGGTGCTGGATCGGCACTTTTATGGTATGCTGTGGCATATTTATCTGCCACACAATGATGCCAGCCCCATCAATGGTTCACAAAGCATGTTCTGGGAATCCCTAGTGGACCCTGACACTATCAAGGGTTCTTTTGTTTTCTTGTTTGCTTGTTTTGTTTTAGTGAAAACTACTTTCATGGAGCAGGTAGTTAAGATGCGTGTATCCTAAATTGGAGTACCTGACTTCAGCTTTCTGATAATGCAGATCCTGAGAGGTAGTAGTGACAGTTCAAATAACTGGGTCCCTGCTACCCACATGGATTGCATTCCCAGCTCTCAGCTGTGGTGGAATGAGAAGGCCATGCCAAGATGGCTGCTGGCAAGCGAGCATCAGTTACTCAGGAATGGCTTTGAAACCCAACTGGCAACAGGCTGTGATTGGTTAGGTCATAAACCGCCCCTTGACCGGATTGGCTGCCTTGGCTACCTAAGCCCTGTACCAACTGAAATAAATGAATCTGCAGGCTGCTCACCTCTGGCCCACTTTCACCCAACTCCCGGGCTCTTTGTGATGACTCGGCGCCTCTTGCCCCCACCACACTCCTCCTCTCAGAACGAATCTACAGCAACATCTGGCACCCAACGCCCCAGCCCAGCTCTAGCTATTGAGGGCACTCGGGGTGTGAACCAGTAATTGGGAGTGCTTTCTCCTTCTCTCTCTCTCTCTCTTCTTCCCTCTCTCCCTCTCATATAAATATGTAAAAAAATTATATGAAAAATAAGATGCATATGTATGGGAGTTTTCCAGACTGATTTTACAACAGGCTGAATACAGAAGCAGGTAAGAGAATCAAGCAATCTTTCTTTGTGCCAGACATTAGAGATTTGCAAAAATATAAAATAATGGTACTTTCCTCATTAAATATGTTTTAGAAAATAGCTATTTTGATTAAAAGTGTTATTTATGGTAGCATTTAATAGCTGTAGTTTAAACAAATTCATAAATTTTATGTTTGTCACTCTTAATTTCTGTATGTTTAATAATAATAGGCATACAAAAAACCATAAGTTCTTATGGGCCTCAATTATTTATAAGACTTTTAAAGAGTATTGAGAACAAAAAAATCCTGAATTTATGATACAGTTTTATAGTAAAAATGTTTCCTTTTTAGTTTTTAAGTATTACAGACAATTAATAATATATTAAGAGTAAATTATGGGTTACCATTTAAACTAATTTACCATCCAAATTAATGCTTTTTCTTCCCAAGAAAAGTTATCTACTATTGATTTAGATTAAACATTGAATTAAACAGGAGTAGAACTGGCCATTTTTGATACTCATTCCAAATTATTCAAATTACTCTCAAAATACTTATGGCCAGGAGAGCGTCTTTAAAAAAAAAAAAGATTTATCTTATTTATTTGAAAGACAAAATTACAGAGAGAGGCAGAGCCAGAGAGAGAGGTCTTCCATCCACTGTTTTACCTCCCAGATGACCACAACGGCCAGAGCTGAGCTGATCCAAAGCCAGGAGGCAGTGGCCTCCTGTGGGTCCCCTACACAGGTACAGGGGCCCAAGAACCTGGGCCATCCTCCATTGCTTTCCCAGGCCACAGCAGAGAGCTGGATTTGAAGTGGAGCAGCCAGTACCCAAACCAGTGCCCACATGTGATGCCAGCGCTGTAGGCTGGGGCTTTAACCTGCTGCACCACGGCACTGGCTCCAGGAGAGCTTCTTAAAAGATCTAGATTTCAGGATCTGACTGTTTCATTAACTTACTGGGTAACCTCAGCAATGTCAATATGTTGTTTGAGCATAATGATTTTGTTGCCTGTAAAATGAGACTAACAGTAATAATAAAGCTTACTGAGTAATACTAAGTAACATTTTTCTCAGTGCTTTGTATTTATTAATCACTTAGTTCTCATGGCAGCCCTATTAACAAAGCATTTATTATCTTATTTTGCAGAGAAGAAAATTGAACCATAGAAAAATAAACTTATCCAAAACAATTAGAATGGGGATTTGAACCCATAAATCAGAGTTTTTATATGATTATATGAGAGCACTTCAAAATGTTCGTGGAAAATGTATAGTATAAAAAACTGCATGGACTTCAAATATTTTTCTACAAAAATAAATTTATCTTTTAATTCCATTGTCCATGAACTTTTTGGAGGACCCTTGTATGATGGTTCTCTGATTCCATCAGCCCTATGTAAAATGACAGCTTTCTCAACAATGCATGCCATGTATGCTGAATAGTAATCTACAGGATTCCAGCTTTAACTTCACAGACCCTGTATCCCCAGATTCCTTTTCTTTTAGCTTTCCTATACCCCTCTTTTTTTTTTAACAGGCAGAGTGGACAGTGAGAGAGAGAGACAGAGAGAAAGGTCTTCCTTTTCCGTTGGTTCACCCCCCAATGGCCACTGTGCCTGGAATGCTGCGGCTGGCGCACCATGCCCGCTCTTCTTATAACTTACTTCTCTGATATTATTTTCAAAATATGAGCCTTTGTATATATAGAGAAAGTGTTAATCATGTTACTCTCAAGTTACCTTAAATTCCCCAATATGTACATTTCCAAATGGACTAAATAAAATATATCTATGAGCTGAATGTATGTAACCCATAAGCAGTCATTATGCAAGCACTGACAGCTAAACCAACTCAATCTTACTTCATTTGATAATTATATTATCACATATCATGTGATATGAGACCAAAAATGTTGAGAAAATTAAGCAATGATTTTAAAAAAGAATACTACTACTACCATGTTACAGAATGAGTCTACTTGGACAGAACTATTCAGAGAACATATTATCTGAAATAATGACTCAGAAACCCTATGGAAAAGCTGAAGGTTAGGCATGTGAGAAAGTACAAGGGAGTATATTATGTCACTTTCCAACTCAAAGCACTCTAGTGACTTCTAAATATTAGAAAGTTATAATAAAAAACACCTCCAAATCTCAGTCTAAAAACTTCCCCCAGTCTTCCCTCCTGATACTCTTACCATAATCTGTACACTTTGGCCATGCCTGCCTCTTTTCCTTTTTTTTGATATATTTCATTTCATTTCATTTCATTTCATTTCATTTCATTTCATTTCATTTCATTTCAGGGCCTTTGGATTGTAGTTCCCTTAGACGTTGGATATCTCCTTTCCCAAATCTTCAGGTCTAACTCACTTTGTTTAGGAGGCCTGTCCGTAGTACCTGTTATAATTAGCACCGCAAATGCCACTCACTACAGTATTGTAATCTCTCATTTAGAGTCCGATGCTGTGGCGCAGTGGGTTAATGCCGTAGCCTGAAGCGCCAGCATCCCATATGGATGCTGGTTCAAGACCCAGCTGCTCCTCTTCAAGTATAGCTCTCTGCTATGGCCTGGGAAAGCAGTAGAAGATGACCCAAGTCCTTGGGCCCCTGCACCCACGTGGGAGACCTGGAAGAAGCTCCTGGCTCCTGGCTTCAGACTGGCACAGTTCCAGCCACTGAGGCCAACTGGGGAGTGAACCAACAGATGGAAGACCTCTCTCTCTCTGTGTAACTCTGACTTTCCAATAAATTAACAAATCTTTTTTAAAAATCTCATTTAATTGTTTCTTATGATTTATATATACTAGTTGTATTCTTTTTTTTTTTTTGACAGGCACAGTTAGACAGTGAGAGAGAGACAGAGAGAAAGGTCTTCCTTCCATTGCTTCACCCCCGAAATGGCCGCTATGGCCTGTGTGCTGCGCTGATCCGAAGCCAGGAGCCAGGTGCTTCCTCCTGGTCTCCCATGTGGGTGCAGGGCCCAAGCACTTGGACCATCCTCCACTGCCTTCCTGGGCCACAGCAGAGAGCTGGACTGGAAGAGGGGCAACTGGGACATAATCCGGCACCCCAACTGGGACTAGAACCCGGAGTACCAGCACCGCAGGCGGAGGTTTAGCCTAGTGAGCCACTGCGCCGGCCAGCTGTATTCTAATTTATTGGTTTACTTGTCCATTTTCTTTCTTCTCCTGGCTTGGATCCACGTAGCTCTGGCCATTGCAGCCAACTGGGGATGGAACCAGTGGATGGAAGACCCCTCCCACCCGCCTCTACCTCTCCTCTCTCTGTGTAAATTCGACTTTCAAATAAATAAATAAATCTTAAAAAAAAACTGTCCTAAAGAAACTCATATTTTATCTCGGGAGAATGTTAGACAAATAGAACTCTAGTTCTATCTGTTAAGCATATTTTTTACATGCAATAAATCTGAACTTTGACATCCATTTCATTTTTTCTTGAGGAGCACTCAATCCAGTGCCCTTCTTATCACAGAAACAAATTATAACCTAATCTGGAAAATCAAACATCTCTATCCCCATGTCAACATTATTTTTGTTTCAGGAATTAGCAAATATTTAATACAAGGCCAATCACTGCATTGTTTTTATTAAGAGGTAGAAAGAGATAGAGAGATCTTCCACTGGCAGGTTCACTCTTCAGATGGCTGCAACAGCCAGTGTGGAGTCAGGTCCAAGCCAGGAGACAGGAGCTTCTTTCTGGTCTCCAAAGGGGGTGGCAAGGGCCCAAACACTTGGAACATCTTGTACTGATTTTCCCAGGCTATTAGCAGGGAGCTGCATCAGAGACTTGCATGAGCGCCCATATGGAATGTCAGCATTGCAAGCTGCTACAGCTTTATTGGCTACACCACAATGCCATAAAATCTCCCATATTTTAAAGTTACCTGATAAACCACCTGAATCCCACCTGGAAATTTAATTTACTTAAGCAGTGTAAAGCAACGTAAACACAGGTTCCAGAAATTAGGTTTGGACATCTTTAGGAAGCCCTTAATGTGCCTATCACATGGTCTGAACACCTTGAAACTGTCAGATTCAGTTAAAAGGCTACGAGAAATACAACTTATTTTTATTTAGTTAGTTATTTATTTTTGAAAGGTCGAGTGACAAAGGGAGCGATCTTCAATCCACTGGTTCACTCCCCAAACAGCCACAATGACTAGGGCTAGTTCTGGACAAAGCCAGGCACTCAAAACTCCATTCAGTTTCCCACTTGGGTAGCAGGAGGAAAAGCACTTGGGCCATCCTCTCCTGCAATCCCAGGCACATTCACAGGGAGCTGCCTAAAAAGCAAAGCCACTGGGACTCAAATCATTGCTCCAGTATAGGATGCCAGAGGGCATTTGGCAGCCAGTTCACTGTGTCACAATTCTGGCTCCTAAAAACCTATTTTAAATATAAGGCAGGGGCAGGTGCCATGGTGCAGCAGGTTAATCCTCTGCCTGTGGCGCTGGCAACCCATATGGGTACCAGTTCTAGTCCCAGCTGCTCCTCTTCCAATCTAGCTCTCTACTGTGGGCTGGGAAGGCAGTGGAGGATGGCCCAAGTGCTTGGGCCCCTGCACCCATGTGGGAGACCAGGAGGAAGCACCTGGCTCCTAGCTTCATACTGGCATGGCTCCCACCATTGCGGCCATTTGGGGAATGAAACAAAGGAGGGAAGACCTTTCTCTCTGACTCTCCCTCTCACTGTCTGCAGCTCTACTTCTCAAATAAATAGATAAAATCATTAAAAAATATAAAGTAATACATTTAAAATAAAAGTTAGAAAAACATAAATCACTGTAATCAAAAATCTGGGCACAGGGAAGAGATGGCAACAAAATGGCCAATGAGAATTCTGGGGAGCTATCCCTCCCCAGAAATATGGAAAATCCATCAGATTAAAACACATTGGCCCTCTGGAAGCTAGCAAAGATATACAGCCACCAAGCAAACACATAACCAGGAGCAAAAGCACTGAAGCACTGCACAGAGCATTAGGACATGCTAGCTTACCCTTGCCCCTTTCCACACCCCAGCACAATCCTAGTTTTGAAGGTCTCAGAACAGCTAGTTTAAAATAGTTTGAAAAATTCACTAAAGAAACCACACCTACAACTCACAGTCATAACAACAACTAATCCTAGAGAAACTTGAGGAATCTGATTTCCAAAGTTACCTCAAAATATCCACTATTCAAATGAAAGAAATACAAGATATGCCAAGAGACAAGACAGTATGGTTAATTCATAACAAATAAGAAATTAACAGATTCTCCCTAGGAGGTACAGATACTGGAATTACTAGAAGACAATAAGTCAATTGTTAGAAATATGTTCAAACAGATGAAAAAAAGAACTAATGGAAATCAGGAAATAGATATCAACAAATAAAGAATATCAGTAAAATGAAGTTATGAAAAGGAACCACATAGAATTTTTGAAACTGGAATGAACAACTGAAATAAAAACTCACTAGAGAGGTTTAATTTCACATTTGTGCAAGTAAAAGAAAAAAACATTAGTGAACTTGAAGGATTCCTAATTAAAATTATCCTGTCTTAGGAGCAGAAATAAAAAAAAGCTAGATTATCTCTGTTAACCATCTATGTTAATTATACAGAAAGTAAACTTTAGAAAAAAATAATGTTACATACAAAAATGAGAATCATGTCATAGTTTTTCATTTCAAGAAGGGGCAGTAAAGACATAGAAGGCTTGAACACAGTAGCAAACCATTTGACAGAATTAACATGTGTAGTATACTTCACAAATCAATAGAAGAAGGTACAACTGCATGGCCAAAATTAAAAAAAATCACAAAAAAGTTAAAACTTCGAGTTAGATGAAGTATATCCTCCTACAATAAAAAAGTATTAGAATCAATACCAAAAATATGAAAATACATGAACACCTAGAAATTGAATGTAATCTTAGAATTAATGAGGAACTCAAAAGGAAAATTGGGAGGTATTTTGAGTGGAATGAAAAGCAAACACAAAACAGTGAAATTTATGAGATACAGTTATAGCAGTGGAGATAAATTGTTAGCTCTAGTTGTCTATATCAGAATAGAAAGTTCTCAAACCAGGAACCTTAGCATTCTACCTTAAGCAATTTTTAAAAAGAGTATCAAAGTAAAAGGAAGTAAATAAGTAAAAATGAAAGAAATCACTGAAACAAAAAAAGCCAAGAAGAAAATCAGTGAAACATCTTTTTATGGGCATATAATGACACATGATAGCAATATATCAAATACAGAAGTCAGATTGAAGTAAGTAGCTAGAACTGTCACATCAAAATAAATATTGACAGCAATAGGTTATATTGAATCAAAAGGAAACCAAGAGTCTATGCAGATAAGAATAGCAAATAAGTAAATATAAAATCTGATGTGGAATGGTATATTTTGGTTTTGAAATGAGGCATTTATCTTTATTGGGAATGTTTAAATTTTGACTCAGAATGTGAACACACACAACTAACACAATGAAACATTCATTTCATAATTCAGGGTTTTTTTTTTTTTAAAAAAAACAACGTTTATTTATTTGAAAGGCAGAGTTACAGAGAGGCAGTGTCAGAGAAAAGGAGAAAAGTCATCCATCTGCTGGTTCACTCCCAAAATGGCCACACCAGCTAGAGCTGGGCCCATCTGAGCCAGGGGCCTGGAGCTTCTTCTGGATCTCCCACATGAGCACAGGGGCCCAGGACTTGGACCATCTTCTACTGCTTTCCCAGGCTACAGCAAAGAGCTAGATAGGAAGTAAAGCAGCCAGGACTTGAACCGGTGCCACATGGGATGCCGGCACTGCAGGCGGCAGCTTTACCTGTTAATGCCATGGCATAGGCTCCCCGAAATTAAGTTCTTGACCTGAAACATCTTAAAGTCCCTGTGGGGGTTATGTGGTACACTGTGAGCATTCTACATTTCACTGCCCAGCGTGCTTTTTCTGTCTTAGCCATATAGTAGCTGACTAGCTTTGGGGAAAATAGAAGTAGTGTACAATGAAACTTTCATTAGTTGCTTATATGCCCCAGTGTTATTACTTGGTTATGGGAATATAAAAGGAAGAGTAAATAGAAGAAGGAGGAACTACTTAAAATTGGAAGAGTTTACAGTGAGGATAAGCAAGCCATTAGTTTCAGTGGTTTAAAATTAAGAGAATTCACTACTGAAATAGCTAACTACATATGTCTATAGCTTATCTAAGAAAGCTGAAGAAAAAGTAGTAGGCAGCAGGCAGAACCTTAGGTTAGGAAATGATCAAACATTTAGGAAATCTTCATCCTGTCTGGAATGGGATAAGGTTATAAGCAAGTAAAATTATTAACAAATATGGTAAGCAAAACATTGTTTTTAAAAATTAGAAACTAATCAAACACCAACAAAAGGAAGAATATTCTATCACTTAATACATGCTATTATAAAATATTATTCATGAAAGTACTTTTTAAGAGCATAGTAAATGAGCATAAAAAAATTAGCAAGGAGCTGATGCTGTGGCATAGTAGGTTAAGCATCTGCCTGCAGGGCTGGCATGCCATATGGACACTGGTTCAAGTCCTGGCTGCTCCACTTCCAATCCAGCTCCCTGCTGATAGCCTGGGAAAGCAGTGGAAGATGGCCTAAGTGCATGGGTTCCTGCCCACATGTAGGAGACCTGGAAGAAGCTCCTGGCTTCAGACCAGCCCAGCTCTGGTCCTACCATTTGGAGAGTAAACTAGCGGTTTGAAGACCTCTATCTGTCTCTCCCCTTCTCTATAACTCTGCCTCTCAAGTAAATAGATAAATCTTTTAAAAACAAAAAAAAAATTAGCAGGGCCAGGGCCGTGGTGCAGTAGGTTAATACTCTGCCTGTGGCGCTGGCATCACATATGGGTGCCGCTTCTGGTCCCGGCTGCTCCACTTCCAATCCAGCTCTCTGCTATGGCCTGGAAAAGAGCAGAAGATGGCCCAAGTCCTTTGGGCCTCAGCACCCATGTGGGAGGTGGGGAAGAAGCTCCTGGCTCCTGGCTTCAGACCGGCACAGCGCCAGCTGTTGCAGCCATTTGGGCAGTGAACCAACGGAAAGAAGACCTTTCTCTCTGTATCTCCCTCTCACTGTCTGTAACTCTACCTTTCAAACAAAATTTCAAAAAAAGCAAAATCTGGAAAGAACCAGCAAAATGTTAAGAACAGTTGTTCTGAGTAATTCTATTTTCCAAACCCTGTGAATTTGATGAATATTACTTTCTTAAAAATAATGAAAATAAATCAGTCGGAGTTAACAACTCCCACCTAACAAGGAGCACCAGCCCTCACTACATGTGTGACTATCTCAGTACCCACATCACTGGAAGTAGTTGTCTGAGATTCTGTGCCCTGTAAAATGCCTATCTGTGGAACAGGCCAACCTTGGTCTTGCCGTCCTGGCTTCTGAACGTCATGACCGAAGGTTCTGCTTCCACCCTCAGGAGTGGGCCTTGTCTCTGCCCACTGACCCTAGGCCTCGGAGTTCCCAGGTAAACCATTCCTTACAAACAGACTTCCGCAAGCCGTGACACCCCGCCACAGACGCAGTACAGGAGTGAGAGGGGAAGCTGCATACCGGAGCAGCACCCTACCAGACTCTGCCGGGTCCCCCAGCAGTGGACGAAAGCACCTGCTGGCTCCTCTGAACACAAGCAGCGGCGGGCGAGCCCCGCAGTCCTGCTCCTGGGAGGACGGCTCCTAGTGTTCGGACTGGTGCTCGGACGACGGACACCGTCCTGCTGGCCCGCGCAGGCGCTGAGGGCACTGGGCCCTCTGGGGCCTGGCAGAGCCCATGTGGTGACAGCCCATTATCCTTGAAGGGGAGGAAATTACAAGGTTGTTGGAGGGATAGGGAGAAAATTTAAAGTGGTTTGTAGTTCCTGAATAGGTTAAGCATTGGTACATGAGGGTACAGACTAGAAAGGGAAAGAGTAGAATGTCAAACTGTATTTTTTCGGGCCGGCGCCGTGGCTCACTTGGCTAATCCTCTGCCTGCGGCACTGGTATCCCATATGGGCGCCAGTTCTAGTCCCGCCTGCTCCTCTTCCTGTCCAGCTCTCTGCTGTGGCCCAAGAGGGCAGTGGAGGATGGCCCAGGTGCTTGGGTATCTGCATCTGCATGGGAGGCCAGGAGGAAGCACCTGGCTCCTGGCTTCAGATGAGTGCAGCGCCAGCCGTAGTGGCATTTTGGGGGGTGAGCCAATGGAAGGAAGACCTTTCTCTGTCTCTCACTGTCTAACTCTACCTGTCAAATAAGTAAAAAAACAAACAAACAAAAAAACTATTTTTTCAAAAGGCAGAGGTACCTATTGATTATTTCTAGAGAATTGGAATAACTACCTGGAATGGAGGCTAAAAGCACGAGAGAAGGATTAGACAGAGACCACGTTATTAGATGTTTTGTCCATCTGGATAAGAGGGCCCCCAACTGCTTCTGCCCTCTTTAAGCACTGTGACCAAGGCCCATCCCAACTCTTTTCCCTCCCAGAACCTGAACAGAATCAGCATTCTTCCTGCATCTCTAAGCTTCAGTCAGTGTCCTCACTCTAACAAAAACAGAAATGCAGGAGAGAGAATGCTATAGTAAAAATCTGCTTTGTTGTCATTTTGTCACCCAGCATTCACTTACTTTTGGTAAATATTCTTTCTATTGCCCTTTGGGGAACTAACTCCATTCTGTTTCAGATCATGTGCAAGTAGAATTGTCTTTTCCTGATACTCTTATTTTAAGGATAACTTTGGACAAAAAGTTCATCCCCTGTTTTGGGCAACAGTGACTGGTTAGATGTGTGTATGTTAGCACATTTGAAGGAACTAATACAAGAGACAACCCATTTTTAATTATGCTGAAGGTTGAAGGATATAACTGTGAAACTTCCAGACACAAAGACATAGTGAAGCCAGCCTAAATATAGCCAAGAAATGCTAGAAAATGAATCCTTATGGTATCATTAGGCCAGCATGAACCCTGCTGCCCAAGGCCATTCTCATTTCCAGACTTTTTCAGGTACCCAAGTCAACAGCTTCTCTTTTTTGTTGAGTTATATTTGCTGTCACTTACATCCAAATTCTTTCTCACAACAGGAGGAATCTCTCTATTCTTGGCTTCTTCTTCCATGTTTGCCCTCTAGATATTCATAAATATTACCTTTTCTCTCAAATTGTCTTTCTATACAGGGGGATAAAGTTAATGATTTCATACTGTTCTAAGTATTAAATGGAATAATTACAGAAATGACAAATTTGTTTCACAACACTAAACTATGGCACAGAGTACTTAATTTTTCTATATGAAATCTGGCTCAAAGCCTCAATTTTAACAGGTGGGAAAATATCCAATGTGAGTCACTCCTGGGGCCTTTTGTCTACTTAGATTAGTATCCAATGTCAAACAAAGATACTAAGGTTGGCCAATGCAGTGTTTTGCTGCAGCTCCCAAACAATGGAGCTTGAACATTAGTCATCTCAGCAAACATCATTTCATTCCTTAGGAACCGCTACTGCCTCCTAAACGACTTCCACACAGGACTCATCCACTTAGAACCTGTCTTTACAATACTACTGTGAGGCAGCTCTCCAACTTTCAATCCCTTACCTCATCTTCTTCAACCTCATCTTCTCTTCCTAGGAACACCTAGATGAATGCCACTCCATATGAGAAGTTGGATAGCACTATACGAAAGATGTGTCATGTGGAAGCATGAGAACCAAATGTCAGATGGGTGTGCTATATCACATGTATTTGTAAGATCAGGAATTAAATTTAATTAATTAGAAATCAAATGTAAAGATTAGAAATTAAAGGAATAAATGAATGTAAAATAAAATTTTTACTTTTTAATTCTTAATTGGATTAAGAATTAAAAAATGGCAACTAATTGGGTAATTACAGTATATGCATAAGTGAAATGAATGTGATAATGAATAGGAAGGAGGAATTGGGAAGACTTTATCATAAGATATCTAAACTACCTGTAAAAATTTAGTTATTTGAAAATGGACTTAGATGACTTGTGAGTGTATATTACAATCTCTAATGCAGGCACTGAATTATTTTGGAAGAAATGTTATTGGTAAGCTGAGAAAGGAGAAAAGATTGAATCACATGAAATTTTATTTAAAATATTATCAAATCATAAAAGAAGAGTAACGGCATAACAAGAAAACCAGAAAACAATGAACAGATGGCAATAGTAAATTCTTATATATTGATAATTATTTTAAATGTAAGTGGATTAAGTTTTTCCATTAGAATAGAGTGGCTGAATGAATAAAATAGCAATATCCAACTTTATGCATGTAAGAGACTCACTTTAGCTTTAAGACCACACAAAGGCTGAAAGTGAAAAGGTGTAAAAAAATATTCCATGCAACCAGTAACCAAAAGAGAACAGATGTAGTTATTTCAGACAAAATAGACTTTACTCAAAGGAATGCATTAAGCACCTCATAAAGATACCTGCACCTCCATGTTTATTGCAACATTATTCACAATAGCCAAGATATGGAGACAACCTCAGACTCCAGTAATTAAAAATGGATAAAGAAATTGTGAGAGTGGAAGTAAACACACATGACATATTTTGAAAAATTCACAGAAAATGGAATTAACGATAAGTATTTGGCACAAAAAGAAATCTATGCAGTTTCTTCATAATTTGCATTTTCCAAAATTTTTTAAGTGCCTTCATAGTTAGAATTACAGAGACCTTGAAAAAGAAGAGCCTTCCTTTTGCAACAACAGCGATGCAACCACAGGACATTATGCTAATGGAAATAAGTATGACACAGAAAGAAAACTACTATGTTATCTCACATAGAAAGTCTAACAAGAACATTTAAAAGTTGAATACATAGAACAGAAAATAGAATGATAGCTACCAGTGGTGGGTTTGGTAGGAGGAGAGGATAGAGGTCAACATACACAAAGTTGTAGTTATGGAGGATGAAGAAGTCTAGAGAATGAATGTACATCATGAGACCTATGGTTATGGTTAGTAATATTGTATTATGTCCTGGAAAATTGCTAAGAGAGCATATTTTTGAATGATCATGAAACAAAGCAAATTACAAAGGAGTAACAGATTATGACTATGTTAGTTACCTAACATAAATATTTGAAATAATGATTTCATTATGTATGACATGTCTTCAAAAAGTTGATGGAATTGCATATTATAAAAAGAAAACTTGGGGCTGGCGCCATGGCTCATTTGGTTAATCCTCTGCCTGTGGTGCCGTCATCCCATGTGGACGCTGGTTCTCCTCCTGGTTGCTCCTCTTCCAGTCCAGCTCTCTGCTATGGCCTGGGAAAGCAGTAGAAGGTGGCCCAAATCCTCAGGCCCCTATACCCACCTGGGAGACCCAGAAAAAGCTCCTGGCTCTGGATCAGCACAGCTCTGCCTATTGCGACCAACTGGGGAGTGAGCCAGTGGGTAGAGGGCCTTTCTCTCACTCTCTCTGCCTCTCCTTTCCTACCTGTGTAACTCTGACTTTCAAATAAATCTTAAAAAAATAAATCTTAAAAAAGGACTTGTGCCATCTTCTGTTTTCCCAGGCCATAGCAGAGAGCTGTATTGGAAGTGGAGCAGCAAGGACTCAAACAGGCACCCATATGGAATGCTGGCACTGCAGGCAGCAGCTTTACCTGCTACGCTACAGCACCAGCCCCACCAATCTATCTTTTACTTTCATTTTGCACAAACCTTTTGAAATATCCTCCTATATCAAAATGTATTGTATACCTTAATATATCATCTAAATCAAAGAGAGAGTAAATAAAATATCATCTAAATAAAAGATAGAGTAAATAAAATCATTGTTGAAAATCACAAAAGACAGACAAAAGTTGCAATGACTAGTCAACAGTTCCAGACATGGTAGATAATCCAAGTCTGAGAAAATCGCCTTAAATGTAATTCATCTAATTTTACCTACTGAAAGATAATTTATTACCTACAATACACTCATTTTAAATATAAAGACAGATGGAAAGTAAAGAGATAGTGGAAAAAACACCATGCTCACACTAATTAAGAAAAGGAGGGTAACAATATAATTTCAGACAAAGCAAACTTTAGAACAAGGAAAATTATCAGGAATAAAGAGCAGAATGTACAAAAGGGCCAATTATCAAGAAGTAATAGCAATCCTTAATAGGTATACACTTAAAAACAGAATGTCAGAATACAAATATATGAAGCAAAAATAAAAACACAGGAGAAACAGCTGAATCCACTTTTGAATGTTGGAGATGTCAGTGTGGGGAGCAGGGCCCAGTGGGGAGCAGGGCCCATCGCCCGGGAGACAAATAAGTACCAAGACTATGGACAAATAAATACTGAGGATAAATACTGAGATTACCGAGACTAGACTAAATTACTGGAACTGCTAAGACTAACTCTATGCATCTGATCTCCCACCATATGGTGCTGAGAGAGAGTAAACAACTTCCACACAGCTGCCTCACCAATTCGACTAACAAGCTGCGGGAGCTGATCCTGCTCCTGATTGGAGGAGAACAGCGTGCTTGGCGTGTGGGCAGCAGAGCACGGATTGGTGGAAGAGGACTATAAAGGAGGAGAGAGACAACATGCAATGGGAACACCTGAGGAACCCCTGAGAGAGCCGGCTGGCAGTTTGCCGCTCCTCCGCGGAAGCGGGGGAAGCGGCGGGGGTGCCACCCCTCCATGGAGGCGGGGGTGGGGGGGCAGCAGCTAATCCGGGGAGGACCGGGGAAAGAAACAACAGCAAATCCATTGCCGCCCCTCCGCGAGCCTGCGGAGCGAGCGACATGTCAGCAAGTCTCTGTTAGTAAGATACAGATTCAGCAAGCAAAAAATCATAAAAACATTGTTTATCTGAACAGCACCATCAATCAACTTGACCTAATTGGCATTTATCAAATATAAGTTGCACAGAGAGAGGAGAGGCAGAGAGGGAGAGAGGTCTTCCATTCATTGATTCACTCCCCAATTGGCTGCAATGGCCAATTGATCCAAAGCCAGGAGCCAGGAGCTTCTTCCTGGTCTCCCACGTGGGTGCAGGGGCCCAAGGACTTGGGCCATCTTCTATGGCTTTCCTAGGGCATAGCAGAAAGCTGGATTGGAAGTGGAGCAGCCAAGTCTCAAACCGGCACCCACTTGAGATGCCAGCACTGTAGAATGCAGCTTTACCTGCTATGCCACAGTACTGGAACAAATAGAAATTTAAATCTACTCTTTGACTGCAGTGGAATAAAACTAATATTTAGTAACAAAGACAGCTAGAAAATCCCAAAATACATGGTGATTAATCAACACAATATTAACACATGGGTCAAAGATATGTCAGGAGGAATTTTAAAATATTTTAAAATGAAAATTCAACTTAGGAAATTTTGTAGTATCCAGCAAAAGCAGTTCTTAGAGGGAAATTGAGAGCATTAAATTCCTGTGTTAGAACAGAAGAAAGAGCTAAACCCTCTTAGTAGCTCTGGTTTACTCACCTGATTGATGCCTCTGTTCCAAGAATATTAGAAAACATAGACTCCTCTTTACTAATAGAAGGCAAAGCACTACCCAGGAAATCAATGATAGGAATACCTTGGAAACCAAGCTGTATCCCAGCCATGTTTCAGAAAAGCCCTTCTGACAAAGAACATGGCCCACATGATCAGAAACTGGACACTAAGAGTATACCTTGTAGACCAGATTTCCAGGCCCACATCACAAAGCTTTAGTTCAAGAGGTTGGGAGAAGGAACAACATGGGGGATATGAATTCCCAGTCCTATCCCCCCTACACACTAGATGATCTGTTCATCCTCCTGGGGTCCTTTAGATCCCTCCACACTACCTTCCAACCATATCGTTCCATTATACCATATTGTTACCTAGGCATTAACTCAAGACCTCATGTAAGTTTTGAACAAAAAGTCTAATATGCCCAGGGACTTTTACCCTCAACATCCTCTGTTCTGAAATAAGGCTTTCTATATATACAATGTACTTCTAACTCTACTGTGGGGAGCAACTCGGACTAGACTAAGTTACTGGAATTAAGACTTAGTCTATGCATCTGCTCTCCCACAATATGGTGCTGGGAGAGGAGTAAACAACTTCTACGCAGCTGCCTCTCGCCAACTTGACTGATAAGCTGCAGGAGCTGATCCTGCTCCTGATTGGAGGAGAGCAGCATGCTCGGCATGTGGGTAGCAGAGTTGGGATTGGTGGAAGAGGACTATAAAGGAGGAGAGACACAACATGCACCAGGAACATCCGGATAACATCTGAGCAGCCCCCGAGAGAGCCAGCCGGTGGTGTGCTGCTCCTCCGCGGAAGTGGGGAAAGTGGCAGGGGGAGCCACCCCTCCGCGGAGGTGGAGGGGTCGGCAGCCAACCCGGGAAGGACCAGCAGCAAACCTGGGAAGGGCCGAGCAGACAAAAGAACAGTGCAGGGTCCTGTGTCGTTCCTCCGTGAAGAGGGGGAGCGACACTCTACAGAATCAGTAATAGACTCAGCAACAGCCCCCTCCCCCTTATTTCCTCAAAAGGATTCATGTTTGCTAAAGACCATCACTAAAGAACAGAGTAGCCTGTACCAAAGAGCACACACCCCAATAAAGAGGAAGATGAGGGCATGGCATATCTACCCATGGCAACAATTTAAACATCTTTTAGTATTCTTTCTCCTAGAATCCCTTTGTGGCTATTCTGTTCCTGAATGCTCTCAAATCTTGTTCCCTCCACAGAACCTGCTCTGCTACTCCATCCTTCTTCCAAATTCCCTCTCTTCTTCCCAGCATATTTTTATTCTGCCTTGACTTTTTTTTTAAGATTTATTTGTTTACTTATTTGACAGGTGGAGAGTTACAGAGAGGCAGAGGCAGAGAGAGAGAAGTCTTCACTCCCCAAATGGCAACTATGGCCAGAGCTGTGCCAATCTGAAGCCAGAACCACGAGATTCTTCCAGGTCTCCCATGTGCATGCAGAGGCCCAAAGACTTCAAGGTTCATTCTTGTTGTAGCACTCATTAATGTTTCCTTTTTATGGCTGAATCGTATTTCATTGTAAGTGTGTGCCACACTTTGCTTATCCATTCATCAGTTGATGGACATTTGTGTGGTTTCCCCATTTTGGCTGCTGTGAATGCTGTTGCTGTGAATATTTATGTGCCATTTCTGTGTGCTTAATTTTTAATTTCTCTTGTGTATGATGCCTAGGAGAAAAATTGCTGGCTTAAATGGCAACTCTGTGTTTAATTATTTTAAGGAACTGTCAAACTGTTTTCAAAAACACACCATTTTCATTCTCTCACTTTTTTTTAACTTTCATTTAATGAATACAGATTTCCAAAGTACAGCTTATGGATTACAATGGCTTCCCCCCCATAACTTCCCTCCCACCCGCAACCCTCCCCTTTCCCACTCCCTCTCCCCTTCCATTCACATCAAGATTCATTTTCGATTCTCTTTATATACAGAAGATCAGTTTAGCATACATTAAGTAAATTATTTCAACAGTTTTCACCCACACAGAAACATAAAGTGAAAAAAATACTGTTTGAGTTCTAGTTATAGCATTAAATCTCAAGGTACAGCACACTAAGGACAGAGATCCTACCTGAGGAGTAAGTGCACAGTGACTTCTGTTGTTAACAAATTGACACTCTTGTTTATGGCATCAGTAATCACCCTAGGCTCTTGTCATGAGCTGCCAAGGCTATGGAAGCCCCCTGAGTTCACCGACTCTGATCATATTTAGACAAGGCCATGGTCAAAGTGGAAGTTCTCTCCTCCCTTCAGAGAAAGGTACCTCCTTCTTTGATGACCTGTTCTTTTCACTGGGATCTCACTCACAGAGATCTTTCATTTAGGTTTTTTTGTTGTTGTTATTGTTGTTTGTTTGTTTGTTTTCCAGAGTGTCTTGGCTTTCCATGCCTGAAATACTCTCATGGGCTTTTCAGCCAGATCCAAATGCCTTAAGGGCTGATTCTGAGGCCAGAGTGCTGTTTAGAACATCTGCCATTCTATGGGTCTGCTGTGTATCTCACTTCCCATGTTGGATTGTTCTCTCCCTTTTTTATCCTATAAGCTAGTATTTGCAGACACTATTCTTGTTTATGTGATCTCTTTGGTTCTTAGTCCTATCATTATGATCAATTGTGAACAGAAATTGATCACTGGGACTAGTGAGATGGCATTGGTACATGCCACCTTGATGGGATTGAATTGGAATCCCCTGGTATGTTTCTAACTCTACCGTTTGAGGTAAGTCAGCTTGAGCATGTCCCGAATTGCACATCTCTTCCCTCTCTTATTCCCACTCTTATATTTAACAGCAATAACTTTTCAGTTGTTTCAGCACTTAAGAATAATTGTGTATTGATTACAGTATTCAACCAAAAGTATTAAGTAGAACAAACAAATATACTAAGAGGGATATCATATTAAGTTGTTCATCAATAGTCAGGACAAGGGCTGATCAAGTCACCGTTTCTCATAGTGTTCATTTCACTTTAACAGGTTTCCTTTTTGTTGTCAGTTAGTTGTCACCTATCAGGGAGAACATATGGTATTTGTCCCTTTGGGATTGGCTTATTTCACTCAGCATAACGTTTTCCAAATTCCTAACAGGGATGACTGTTCAGTTAAAATTTAAAAACCTAAGAATAATTGTGTGTTAATTACAGAGTTCAACCAATGGTACTAGAACAAGGATCCAAAACCAATCCCTGGAGTAAGGACAGTCTATTCAATAAATGGTGCTGGGAAAATTGGATTTCCACGTGCAGAATCATGAAGCAAGACCCCTATCCTTCACCTTACACAAAAATTCACTCAACGTGTATTAAAGACATAAGTCGACAACCTGACACCATCAAATTATTAGAGAGCATTGGAAAAACCCTGCAAGATATAGGTACCGGCAATGACTTCTTGGAAAATACCCCAGAAGCACAGGCAGTCAAAGCCAAAATTAACATTTGGGATTGCATCAAATTGAGAAGTTTCTGTACTGCAAAAGAAACAGGAAAGTGAAGAGGCAACCAACAGAATGGGAAAAAATATTTGCAAACTATGCAACAGATAAAGGGTTGATAACCAGAATCCACAAAGAAATCAAGAAACTCCACAACATCAAAACAAACAACCCACTTAAGAGATGGGCCAAGGACCTCAATAGACATTTTTCAAAAGAGGAAATCCAAATGGCCAGCAGGCACATGAAAAAATGTTCAAGATCACTAGCAATCAGGGAAATGCAAATCAAAACCACAATGAGGTTTCACCTCACCTCGGTGAGAATAGCTCACATTCAGAAATCTACCAACAATAGATGCTGGCAAGGATGTGAGGAAAAAGGGACACTAACCCTCTGTTGGTGGGAATGCAAACTGGTTAAGCCACTGTGGAAGTCAGTCTGGAGATACCATACAACCCAGCCATCCCACTCCTTGGAATTTACCCCCCCAAAAAAATTAAATTGGCAAACAAACAAGCTGTCTGCACATTAATGTTTATTGCAGCTCAATTCACAATAGCTAAGACCTGGAACCAACCTAAATGCCCATCAACAGTAGACTGGCTAAAGAAATTATGGGACATGTACTCTATAGAATACTATACAGCAGTCAAAAACAACGAAACCCAGTAATTTGCAACAAGATGGAGGAATTTGGAAAACATCATGCTGAGTGAATTAAGCCAGTCCCAAAGGGACAAATACCATATGTTTTCACTGATCGGTGACAACTGACTGAACACCAAAAAGGAAACCTGTTGAAGTGAAATGGACACTATGAGAAACAGTGACTTGATAAGCTCTTGTCCTGACTGTTGATGTACAATGTAATACTTTATCCGTTTTCATTCTCTGTAGCAGTATGTAAGACTTTGTATCTCTCTACATTTTCTCAAACCTTATTATCTGTTTTTCCAGTTATTATTCATTTGTTTTCATTTTATTTGAAAGACAGGGAGACAGACAAACAAACAGAAACAGAGAGAGATCTTCCATCTGCAGGTTCACTGCCCAAATGCCCATAACAATGGGCCAAGCCAAAGCCAAGAGACTGGAATTCCATGCAAATCTCTGAAGTGAGTGGTAGAGACCCAAGTGCTTGAGTCATCACCTGCTGCCACCCAGAGATTGCATTAGCAGGAAGTTAGATAAGAGGAGGAAGAGGGGCTGGCACTGTGGCACAGCGGGTTAAAGCCCTGGGCTGGGATGCCAGCATCCCATATGTGCACTGGCTCTTGTCCCTACTGCTCTTCTTCCTATCCAGCTCTCTGCTGTGGTCTGAGAAGGCAGTAGAAGATAGCCCAAGTCCTTGGGCCCCTTGCACCTATGTGGAGACCTGGAAGCCTCCGGGCCCCTGGCTTTGGATCTGTGCAGCTCCAGCCGTTGTGGCCATCTGAGGAGTGAACCAGTAGATGGAGGACCTCTCTCTTGATCTCTGCCTCTCTGTAACTCTTTCAAATAAATAAATCTTGAAAAAGCCACAAGAAATACATATTTGTTTAAAAAAAATAAAGAGGTGGAAGAGCCAGATTCAAGCCAAGCACTTGGATGTGAGATGTTAGCATCCCAAGAAGTGCCTCAACTCATTGTGCCAAAAAGCCTACTCCTGTTATCTGGTTTTTCGATTGTGATCATTCTAGTAGGTGTGAAGTGGCATTTTGTAGTCGTTTTCTACTTACTTTATGAGTAATGAAGTCAAGGAGCTTCTGTTATAATTCTTTACTTTCAGTGGCATTTTAGGGAGGACATCAACTATTAGTATAGTTGATCTACTAAGTATAATGAAGCAAAATAACTTATTTTAAATTTGTAAAAGGAAAACATTTCTTCTAAGTATTTGAAAACATTTGCATAGCAATCTCAGGGTTTTGTCCACCTGTACTGTTTCCTACTTCAGTTCCTTTTATTGTTATGTTGTCTGTGTGGTTAAGGAACTGTAATACTGTGCACTGAATTTGTTCTGTAAGATTACTTTCTGTATGGAGTAGGGGTAGGAATACCTTCTAATGACTTCTCAGGATTAACTAGAAGGCAGAGCAGAACTGATTGCCAAAAGCTACAAAGCTCAATGTGGTTTAATCACCAATGGTGTTTACATTTGTTGTGGTTAAATATGTTCCTCATGTGGTAAATATCAAACAAATTTTGAGAGCATTTACATAAGGCAAATAACATACCTTCTAAGAGATGAATGAACAATGTTTAAATTGACTTTACACTTTAGTCATAGTGTAATGATGGGGTACATCATACCTGCCAAATGGTGACTGAAAGTTGTAGAGTAGGTACATGGAGAATCACATTATTTTATTTGATCCTGTGTATGTTTAAACATCTTTGTGATGAAAAGCTTTAAGAAAAAGATATTGAGTGCCTCATGAAGAGAGGAAGGAGGCAGTAAGGATTTCTGGCATGCATAAGTCAATCCATCAAGACCAGAGTTTAGTTATGTCTCAAAAAAGACAGTTCTAGAAGTCTAATTCCTTTGCAGTTGAGTACTGTGGAAGGAAATTTTTTTCTGTGAGAAGGGAGGGAGGGAGGGAGGGAGGGAGGGAGGGAGGGAGGAAGGAAGGAAGGAAGGAAGGAAGGAAGGAAGGAAGGGTTTCTTGATGAAGACTTCCATGAGTTAGCCTCTAGTTACTCTGTAAATGGTGAGTCCAACACATCTGCTGACCAAGGAGAGATAGCATAAGTTTCAGGAAGGTGTAGGAGATTTCAAATGGTTTTGAGTAGAATGAAAGAGAGCATGAACTAGGGAATTGGTGACTTAAGTTCTGTTTTATTTGCCCACTGTTACATAGGATAATGATTTGTGAAATGAGTGAATAAATTATTTCCAGACAGTGCTAGAGCTACACCTAAAATCAGTACAGTTGATCATAAATTTAATACAATAGTTATTAGTCCCTTATAGGTATGCATTTCTGGAAAAGCCAGAGAAAGGGGATATTGCCAGACAGGAAAGATTAAAGTGGATTAGAATAGAGTCGTTTGGAATGGAGCCTTTTAAATATTATCTTGAAGACAATAAAATCTGCTTAAAGAGGGAGGAAATGCAGACATGAGGCTATTGGGTAGATGAAGAAGTGGAAAAATTATGACCCAGAGTTCAAAAGTTGACAAATATACAGTATATGATGTATATGATGCAAAGTTAGAGGGTTGATGTCAAAGGGTCAGACTATAATACTTCAGATGGCAGACATTCCCAGTGGTAAACTCTGGGGTATGGCAGTATCCTAACTGGAGTAAGACTCTAGATGGGAGAGTAGAGGTCTCCATGTTATTGCTTTGTCAATCCACATGGATATTAGTTCCTCCACTGATCTCCACCACTTCCAGTTCCTTGCCCTGGGCCCCATCCCACATTTTTTACTATCCCAGGACCTCCTCAGAATCTTCATTGATTCTGCAACATTAAGCTTCAGACAATGCAAGTTGAATGGCATAACTCCGGATAAAAAGATAGAAGTATGGTAGAGTGAGGGGGCTGCAATGAACATGTTTTATATTTGCTTTATTTTGACACCCAGAATTTCCAACTTTTTACTGTAAAAACTACCTTAAGTGTCTTCCAGGAAATTGTCCAATGTTTTAACATTTATTTATTTGAAAGGCAGAGTGTAGGGCTGGTGTTGTAGCGTTAGCAGGTAAAGTGCAGGCATCCTATATGGGTGCCAATTCATGTCCTGGCTACTCTACTTCCAATACAACGCCCTGCTAATAGCCTGGAAAAGCATTGGAGGATGGTTTTTGAACCCTGTCATCCATCTGGGAGACATGGATGATGCTGCTGGCTCTTCACTTCAGCCTGGTCTCACACTGGCTGTTGGGGCCATCTGGAGAGTGAACCAACACATGGAAGATTCTCTCCCTCCCTGTAGCTCTGAATTTCAATAAAAAGAACAATCTTTTAAAAATAAAGATAGAGATACAGAATGAAAGAGAGACAGAGAGACATATCATCCATCTTCTGGCTCAAACTCCAAATAGCTGTCATGGCTAGGGTTAGGCAAGACAAAAGGTATGAGCCCAAATCTCCATCTGGGTTTCCCACATGGGTGGCAGGGAGCTACCTTCATAAGCTTATTTTCCAGTAGGAAAACATCAATGCCCCAAAGTATGGTTTTCCAATGTATTACTATGCCTCTCACGAAAGATTCTCAACCAACAATTCTAATGTTTCTAGACCTTAACCCAATCAGTCCCATGTCTACTGTGGCAGTAATCTTCAACCACGCCTGAGGCGAAGTTCACCCACCTGTGTCATGCTTTAGTTATTGACAATATTTTCTTTAAAAACATAAGATTAAGCACAATTTTCTGAAAAAGATATGTGACTTTGACCCTCTTCAGATATGATGACTTACATCCCTTATTCCTCCAGAAGCCAAGAAATAGTGAGGGGGAGGGTATATGGGTTGCCACACAATAGAAACACAGCACATGTCCTTAGACTTCTCCAGGGATGGAAGGGCCTTAAGGGGCAGTTGATAGCCATCCCCCTAGAGCTCAGTGGACTGTAATCATTTAAATACAAAAGAGATGATGAGTATGTGCTCAACTAATTCTTTTCCCTAAGTATAAACCCGATGTTACTCAAATCTCATGTCTCCAAAACAGTACACATAAAAGACAGCAATCATTAGAATATTTATTGCGAAAAATCAGTAATTTCAAAAAGGGATAAATTATTTGGTAGAAGGAAATCTTCCTCCCTGGAAATGCTGAAGGAGCATTTTATGTTTGAAGAGTAGACGCAGATCTCCCAATACAGTGCCTTCAGAAAATGTAGGTGTGGTTGCAGATACCTGGCTAGCTTGACGCCTGCAGGTATGGTTTGGATGGGGCAGGAACTCTTTATTGGGCATGGATGCCAGATGCCTCTGTGATAGTGGCAGATCCTTGAATGCCACAACTTTCTGGGGATGTCTCACCCTGTCTTTGGTCAGTGGATTCTTCAAGGAGTAATTTTGGTCAGCCAAGGATGCTTCTTGGCTACAGGACTTGGTAGTTTTTGTTTTACAGGAGGAAGCCGTGTAGTTAAAAGGATGTCCCTGGACAGTATCTGCCTGGGCCTGCAATTGTGCCTTAAGTGTTTTCACAGGCTTTGTTGGAGAGGAACGTGACTCTTGGGGGCAGGTGATTCTGACACCATGGCTACTCCCTGGTTTCACATCTAACACCTTGCCAACGTCTGTCTTCACTTGCAGAGTTTTGGTGTTGCCAGTAGAGGCAGTTCTACTATTAACTTTGCTGTGGCTCTGCAGAGTTGATGGTGAGGAGGTCCCCTTTCCAAGGAACCTTTCTTGCCTTTTGTTTGTGCTGTTAGGACAAATCCATTGCAAAAATTTCTTTATCTGTTTTTGGAACAGATTTTCAGGAGGAGGCTGATCCTTCACTGACGAGGCTGGGGAAGATCTGCTTCCAAGCATCTTCTTTAATGCCCTGTCTTGACCAGGGCAGCTCTTCCTACTGGGTTGTGGTGTCTCCAACCCTGCATCCCCTTCACCAAGCTCTCCTGTTTTTGGTCGCAAATGACTCAGTCTCTTGGAATCTGGTGGGACATGCTGATCCCAGCAGTTCTGGAAGATATGCTTAGGGACCCAGGGCTCCTGATGCTGTTCCATACTGACTGGTGTGTTGTCCATATGTACATGCATAACCTGAGAAGCTGCCATCTTCCCATTGGAGACACCCTGGGCATGAGTCTTCAAGGTTTTGGAGATCAAGTTATCTGAGGCAACAGCCATATCAATAGACTGCTTTTGAACAGAGCTATGATCCCTATTCTCCAATTTCAACTTTAATTCTTTAATCAAGTTGTTTTTAAATTCTGATAGTTTAGGATCCTGAGAAACTGATGTTGGTGAGGGAATTTCAGTAGCCAGGGTAGTTTCTTCTCTCTTTGTTTTCCCATCTACTGCTACAGAGTCCCCTGACTTGTTGGTTGTCAAGGCATTGGCAGATTTTGATTGAAGAGCAAGGAGCTCCTTTGCCTTAAATATCTCTCTAGACTTGTTAAACCTTGGGAAGCATTCTGAAGTCGTTACTTTGGGAGCCTGAAGCCTTTCTTCTTTGTTGCTGGAACTCACTGTCTTATCCTTTGGCTCAGGTCCAATCCCATCATGACTTGCGGACACCAGCACTACGCTGTGTCCACTGTCTGGTCCAGTTTTCTTAATTTCTTTGTCTGTGATGCACAGACAACTCTTTCTGCCATCTTTAATCTGAACACCTGCAGCAGAAAGATGATCCAAATTGGGTGCTGACTTTCTCATCTTCAATTTGTCTCTACACAAAGGTGTAGAGCTCCTACCAAGTGACTTGGATAACATAACTTTGGAATGCGTCCCAGAACTAAGGCTACCTTGGGAGGAACCATAGGAATGGCCTAAGGAAGAAGATGAATCCTCTCTCTTGCTGAAGATCTGTATGGATTCAAGGACCCTGGTGGGAAGGCCACATTTCATCCTCATGAAAAAACTGCTTATATGTTCTTCCAGCATCTTTTGTTTGCCAGAACCCAAGAAATAAACCTCCTGGGACGTGTTCAAGATAATGTTTCTCACAGATGATGCCCCATTTATCTGTTTTTGACTTCCTTGATCTTTCTCAGAGTCAGACTCTAAACTGTTTTCTGAGTATCCTTCTGGGTCACTCAATAGATGATCACTTGGGCCATTCTTTGGGCTGTGTCTCTGATGGTCCTTCTCATCATTATCTGACTGAAACTCTTCTGAGCTTGTCTCACAGGAGATTGGAAGTTGGCTCGATTCAGAATTCCTTAAATTGTTGCTACTCTGTTCCTTCAACAAAGATATCCATTTGAGTCTGTTAAAACTCTTTGATGCATATATTTCAGGAACATCTCTCTCAGGATTAATCAGTGTCAGAGACTCATAGACCCTGCGGGGTAGGCCCCATTGGTGTTGGATGAGTCTCTTTCTAAGGTGGTATTCAAATTTCTTACGAAGCTCACTGCTCAGAGGGTAATCTCCAGGAATGACTGAGATTGGAACATGTATTTTGGAGGACTGGCTCCCCAATGAAAAGTTGGGAGGTGGAGGACAAAGGTATTCCTGAGACGTTTGGACCATAGAAGGTAAACCCCACAAATGTTCCTGTTCTTTCTGTAGCACTTTGTATTCTAGCTGATGAAGTTCAGATTGCATGAGACACTGTGCCTCATTAGGGGGTCTATGGAAGCACACTCCACAGATCCTAAGCTGGAAATCGGGAGATGTTGGTAGCATTGGGATTGGAGATTGAAGGTTGGACTGAGACTGGGCCTGAGTAGCATGTTGTGACTGCGACTGGGGGACAGTTTTAGTTGAGGATTGAGATTGCATCTCAGGCAAGATCAGAGGCTGGAAATTGGAAAGTCCTAAAGATCCTTGAGATGTAGAAGCTTTGGAGATGCCATTAAAGATGACCAAAGTTGAGGGACAGTCATCTGAATGATGGATAATTGAGCACAAGGACTCACTGTGCAAAGATGGAAGACCCCAAAATTCTTGTAACTGATTGTCAGAGGTCCTAGGAGATGGAGGCTGCTGGTTCATTTGCAGCTCCTTTGGTTTGCCTTTGCTGTTTCCAAAATAAAGGGAGACTGCTGAGTCATGCTTATCAGCATCTGACTCTAACTTTGGCTCTGCTATATACAGTTGGTGGTCTGCACTGACTGCTGAGTCATGTCTATCAGCACTTGACTCTATCATTTTCTCTGAAGTGCTCAGTTGGTGGTCTGAACTAAGTTGTTTTATAAATGGTTCCATTTTATTTTCCCTTTCCTTCTGGATCAGGAAATCACCCCTCTTTCTTACTTGTTTCTCCAAGAGTGCCAGATCATCATGGCTGAGTAACGAGAAGTTAGTGGGTTCTACAAGGTTGGATGCATGTTCTGTACAAGAGGTATCAGAAGATTGGCCATCAAGAAGCTCATGCTTGATACTATCTTGTTCTAAGTTGGAAGAGGACAAGTCTTTGGCATCCTTGACCTGGGCCTGCTGCCAGGATGATTCTGGCATTGAATGGTCAGTTTCACTGACTGTTGGAATATCAGTTGACAACCCATCAGGGCTATTCATTACAGACAGAGGAAACTCTGGATGGAGATCATGATCTGATCTCTGAGATTGATGTGGTGTGGGAGGGCAAATAGAAACAGGTTGGGGTGGGAAAGGGTCCACTGGGAGTTTTGAAGCCAAGGGAGGAATAGGCTCTGGTGGTACTGAGTCAGCTGGTGGTTCGGGGGACAGCAAACCAGGTAAAGAAGCACCATGGTTAAGTGAGACAGTAGAAGGGGGAGGTGGAGATGGCACACGCAAAGAGGCTGATTTTTGGCCTCTTGGACGAGTTTTTGAGTGGCCAGATGTCACAGTCAATGAGGTCTTAATCACAGAAGCTGAGGAAGCCATATAATGCACAGAGGAAGTATCATCTATCAGTTTCCCCAGCGACAGCAGTCGACTGACTTTGGCAGCCACTCTGTTACACACCGTACAGTGAGGGTCTGGACACAGCAGGTGACGGAAACTGGGGATATCTTGATGTTGGCTCTGGGGTCTACAGGAAACAGAAGAAAAAGCTACGGTCAAGACCAGAACATGGAGAGGAGGGTCTGCTGGCCTAGTGGGGGTAGGGATAGCCCAATCCCACTGTTCCCATCACCTCACATTTGTGATGTCACACTAACTCTGTGGCCCCTCCCTGAGGCTTTTATCACATTCCGTTCCTATGGCTACCTGCCTCACATCATAATGGCAGGCTTCACTGATTCCCTGGAATATATGGAACATGTTAAAAAAAAAGGTGGGGGGGACCAGGAAAAAGAGGAAAGATTAATCACCTTTTCAAAACAGAAAGAAGCTTCCATCCCTCCTCTGCTTCTTTCTGGTTAATCCTTGAACCTGGGAAATCAGGAGAGTAGAACATATGTAATGAAAGTAGAAGTATAAGAATCATAGAGGAGTCCCCCTCTGGGAGCATCTGGGGATACTAAATTCTGAATGCTCCAAGAATCAGTAATTATGGAAAGATTGTCAATAATATTAGTAAGATTCACATGTGTATGTGTCAATATTTATGAAGTACTTTACATATGTTGTACAGTGTGATGCTAAAACTCACCACATGAAGCAGAGATATCAGCGGAGTGCTCAGTGAAGAATGAGAGTACCCGAGAAGTCGAAGGACATCTATAAAGGCGGGAGACTGGAGTTCTGACTACGAGACAACTAGTAGTCCATACTTATTTCTCACATCATCACCTTTTGGGCAGTACCCGTTGTCCATGCATCTCAGGTTCCTGCCCACAGATGGGCTAAGGAAGAACTCTGAGAAATGTCTCAGGTATGACTGTCTTTCCCATGTTTCTCCTCTGAGTATTCTGTTTTCACAGAGAGACTGTATATAGCAACTGACATTTTCAGAGGCTCTGGATCTGAGACAGGAAGGATCACCCTTGCAAAGTTCAGTGTGAACACAGAGAACCTTACCTCTAAATGTTCCACCTTTCCACCGCCTCTTGGCTCTACCCCAACACTGAGAACAAAAAGTAAAGAATGAGGGACTGAGTTTCATTTCTCTTCCTCCTTTTACCACCCTGAATATCTCTTCATTTTAAACTATAGACATGTATTCCTTACATTGCTAATATTTACAGGTGGGATTTTATCCTGGAAACCTCCACCATACCAGATAGGTGGTCTGTGAGCTTCACTTGTAAGCCTTTGTTCGCCCGAACCCATCCCTGCCTAGCCTCTGCCCCTAGGAAGGTGGTGCTCTGTCCTTCCTCAGACTTCCCATCTCTGGCTTCTCTCCGAGGAAACCAAACTCGTTTAGAAATGTGAGAACATCGTTTCCAGGCCTTTTGGCTAAGATCAAGTGTAGAAATGTGAGAACAGAAATGGGAAACAACAGCAACATCAATATCTCTCTTGGAGTCCACCCATAGTCCCTTACCTTTTCGATGGTCTTAGTTTTCCAGATGGTTGTGAAAAATAGCTTTAATACCAGGTAGCTCAGGTACAAAAAGATCAACCCCAACCCACTAATAAGAGTGTAGTTGAGGTTGCTATCAATAAAGATTGAGCTGCAGCTCTGCCACAGCTCAAAATGGCTCTTCAGAAATGAGAGGACGTACTCCATTATCTGAATCGCAATGCTGCTGAGAGGCAACTGAGGGTTGAGGGGTCAAGCCCTTGACTAGATAGTTCCAGCTCTGCATCACAGATCATGAGTCACAAAGGGAGTCTGAGGGTAGAGAGGATGACATCATGATGTGCCCACAGCCCCGCCCCTACCTAGAGCCCTTTCACTCTATCTTCAAACTCCATGCTTTCTCCTATTCTATGTCAAACTTCTATCTATAATTCAGATGTTACCTGAGTCCACTTTACTATTAGGTGCCCTTGACTTAAAGCTGACCAATTCCACAGCCTTGAAAGACTGAATTTTTGCTTGTATCCAGACATTTATACTCTTCAAATCACATATATCACCGAATCCACCTGCTATACTGTTTTTGCCTTACACCAACCCAGATTCAAAATTTAGGTTTGTTATACTTGTTTAGTTTTATGAATGCTATGTATTATTTTGTTTGTTTGTTTCATCCTTTATTGTCTTCAGAGGAGCTCATAATTCAAAAGGCACAAAACACATAAGTGTAAAATAAATATGTATTATGACTTCAAGCAATGTTGGACTATATTTAGCACTTATTTTCTGGTTAGTATAGCTTCAACTGTATGAAGACATTTAGTTACATATTTACTTGAGAGGCAGAGTTACAGAGAGAAAGGAAGAGAAAGAGAGGGGTCTTGTATCCACTAGTTCACTCACCACATGGACACAACAGCCAGAGCTGGGCCAATTGAAATTCAGGGGCATGGGGCTTCTTCCAGGACTCCTATGTGGGTGCAGGGGCCCAAGCACTTGGGCCATCTTCCACTGATTTCCCAGGCCATTAGCAGAGAGCTGGATGGGAGGAGGAGCAGCTCAGACACAAACCAGCACCCATATGGGATGCTGGCGCCACAGGTGAAGGCTTAACCTACTACACCACAGCACAAGCCCTGAATGAAGACTTTGAGACATGCTCTATATAAAAATAATCCTTTGACTAATCAACCTAGTATTTTTAAAACTAAAATGTTTTTAAACTTTATTTCAAGTTTCAATTTGTTGTTTTAAGGGCATTTCTAACTCTATCTAAAGTACAGATAGGCTGGGCCTCTAGATCAATCGATGTGTGACTCCTTCAAACCAAGGAAGTGTGACAGTATGCTAAACAATTGATCCCCTCAGTCTTTGGTGGCAGACTGGGACTTAGGAGAGTCAGGTTCTTGGAACAGAATCTAATCTTATGCAGACTGTCCTGATTACTTTTTTTCCCTTTTAAAAAAGATTTATTTATTTATTTGAAAGGCAAAGTTACAGAGAGGCAGAGGCCCCAAATGGCTGCCACAGCTGGAGCTGGGGCAATCCAGAGCCAGGAGCCAGGAGGCCCCTCAAGGTCTCCCATGCAGGTGCAGGTGCAGGTGCAGGGGCAGAAGGACTTGGGCCATCCTCCACTCCTTTCTCAGGCCATAGCAGAGAGCTAGATCAGAAGAAAGAGCAGCTGGGACTCGAACCAATGCCCATATGGGATGCTGGCACCGCAGGCTTTACCTGCTATGCCACAGCACTGGTCCCCATCCTGATTACTTTTGTGGACCAAGTAAAAGTGATCTTAGAGTGCCTTGCCAATGTGGGAGAGGGCAGGGGATGGTTGAGAAAGTGTGCTCTATAGAAGCACCCTACAAATGTCTAAAATACACTTCCAGTAGCAATTTATTCAGGCTTCTGTTGTCAGATTTAAATCACTCCAAATCCACCCACCAACACTCAACCATTTTCCTATGAATTTACTCAAATCTTGTCATGAAAGCTGTGCTCTGAAGTGCCTCCTAATTACTCATGTCTTTCTTAAACTGTGAAGCCTTTGAATGCATGCCTATGGCCCAACTCTGTTACCTGATGTCGTTGGAAGGGGGAAGGATGAACAGCCATTTCTATTTATCTAGTTGATATATCTGGACACCAAATGGCCAAGACTTCCTTCCCTATTAGAAGTAAGGCCCTCCCTTGCATCCCTACATTTCCAGGGAGAGTGGGCCAATGTTAGCCATGTTTAGGGGGCAGCCAACCCACTCACTGTGTATTTAGGACTTGAGAGACATTGCAAGCTCTCTATTCCGGGACAACTAGAAGCCATGAGGAAGGTAAGGTTAAAATGCAACTGGTTTTGGTTCCTGGTAAATGAACATGGCTTCTGTTAGCCAGATGGGACCTATTCTTAGATACATTGTGAAGTCCACCCTCACAGCAGGGGTCAGCTTTGAGAAATACAAATGCTGAGATTTCTCAGCACTAGCATCTGCAGATACTTGGATGCTAACACTGTCCTGGGGCATAGACTCCAGGCATGGGGTTAAAGTCTCCCTGTGGTTTTGCATACCCTTGGTGTGGCAGTGTAAGCCCCTGAAGATGTTTAGGGCACTGGAGCTTCAGGAAGGTTTAAGCAAAACCCTGATGGCTGGTGTTAGCTTTCTACTAGTTTCTATCACCCTGGAACTCAGCCTCCAGGCATGAGGTACAATGCCCCAGAGGTTGAAATCTCTGTGGTTGTGGTGATTGCTGGGAAAATGTCCCAAACATATACATGATTGCCACTAGGTGGACTAGCACCTTAGTGTTGTTAGTGCCCTCTAGTTTGCCAGTTATACTAAATATTGTGGTTAGAAAAATTTAAGGAGCATTGGGTGATGATAAAATACTCAAGATCTAAATCTACCTGCAGGAGAGCCACCAAATGGCCTGGAACAGAGAAAGCCATCTTGAAGTATAAAAAGGAGACTCAGGGATGCCAGTTCTCTAACACAAGGGATTTAAGTTGGATGCTTAAGCATAACTGGGCTCACAGAGAGCCATGTCTACTTTTGTCTTTTCAGGTTCTACAGAGACTTTTGAGCTGTGTATAGTACAGTGCCCATTCCTATGGACTTATTCCTTAAGGCACATTTTCAAAAACTGGCTATGGGAGCTCAAACCCCATGAGGAAATTGGTAAAAATAGCATTTTGAGTGTTTGACAACAGAGATAGGATTGAAGCAAAAAGGATACTACAACACGCAAAACAGTGCAAATAGCACATTCATAGGACGGCAATAGCTACAACTAACATGTAGCAAGCTCAGAGTCAGCCCAGGGGACATCCTGCCAGGGCAGAAGAGTGATTCAGATGTGGGAAGCCAGGAATGCTCCCAAGGGCTTCCCAGTGGGAAATAATTAAGGAAATGTATGACTTTGCCCATTTGGAGAGAGGAGACCTGATGTAAATAGTTTCTTGGATATCTGGAGGGAAAGGACTGCATGCTGTTAGAATGAAGTAATGTGTCCCTATACCATCTGTTTCCCAAGGAACTCTGGTGGTCATATCAAACCCCCCTCCTTACTAACCCCTATACCAAGGAGAGAAAGTACCCAGGTGAAGACTGGCAGATAGACTCCACTAACATGCCTTCAGCAAATAATTACAAATATCTACTGATCTTTATAGATACGTCCACAAGATGGATAGAAGTTTTTCCCATTCCTATAGAATAGGTACAAGAAGTGTCCAAAGCCATGTTAAAGAAATAGTTACTTGCTTTGGGCTTCCAGGGCCACTCCAGTATGACAGTCGCCCCTTATTTGTGGCTAAAATTATTCAGCAGGTAGCTACAGATTTAGGGGTCTCATTATCTCCATGCCTCTTGGATACCTCAGGTATCAGGTAAAATTGAAAAGGACCATCATAATCTTCAGAATATTCTGGCTAAGTTTTGCCAAGAAACCTTAGGAACATGGCTTCAATGATTGCCTATTGCCCTCCTCAGGATGAGAATGCCCCCTAGGGCTGTTTTAAAGCTTAACCATTTGAAATGCTATAGGGAAGACACTTCCTCACTGCTGAGATCCTCTTTGATTCAGAAACTCAAGATAAGATATATTCTTAATCTAGCTAAGTTACAAAAGGCTCTTATGGGGTATGATAACAAAAATTTTTCCGTGCCAAATCCCAAAATTATCCACAGCCTGTTTCCCCAGGAGACTTAGTCTTATTAAAAACTTGGAGAGAAGGCTCTTCCTCTGACCCATTATAGCATAAATAGGAGGGACGTACTAGGTGCTACTGAGCCCTCCTACTACCGTTAAGTGTCAGGGAGTTCTAAGCTGGGTACATTTATCAAGAATTACTAAATCTGTACCTCTTGAATCTACCCAGATATACAGAAGAAGTCTGCCTACTCTTGGAAACTAATTGAATCTTTTCAAAAAGCAAAAAGGCAAGTGAAGTCTTTGCTTTTGTCATGGCAAGACTGTTGTTCTTTATGGCAGACATACTTACCCTACCTCTTTTTCTGATACTCTCGGGAAACTGCTACTGGCAGAAAAATTCCTCAATGAGTTTTTCTATCATCATAGTAGACAATCCTGTTTTACACCTCATGAAGCCATTTTTAAAAATCTGTCTATTGCTTGGAGCAACCTAGCCTTTATTTCAGACCTACTTTCACTCAAGTACTCAACTGCAGCATGTACCAAGTCTGGATGCTCTAAGGTAGTTATGGACAACCTGCTAGCCTTAGAATATATACAGATGGGGCAATGAGGAGCATGTGTAGGGATCAATAGACTCTGTCACATCTACTCTAACAGCACTACCATGTTCACTATAAAAAATTACAAATCTTTATGCCCAGGCTTCATGAGATAATCTGTCAGCACCATCTATTTGGAAAACAATAGAATATACTTTTCCCTTATTAAATGGGATTCCACCTTCAATTTATCTTTTCAATGATGCTCATCCTGATTGAAAAACTTGTCTGTTTCATAATTCAACAGCTTCTCAGGGTAATGATGACCATGCAGAGGCCATAGCCATTGGTACTGAATAATGAAAACCCTCTGGCTTGTGAACCAGATGTGTTAGAGGTTTCTGAAGCCACGGTAGGCAAGGACAACAACTCTGATCAGCAGGAAGTATATACAGAAGACTGAATTTCATCCTTCAGTATATGCTTAAGATTAAGGGTCAAAAATCTCTGTGAGGCAAATGATATGGGACAGGCATGCAGCTAGTTAGGTCTGCAGAGTAGAAGTCAGAAGTCATGGTCTATTGCACCATGTACCCTCCTACTCGTCAGTCAAAATGCCCACCTTCCCATGTTGCATCTGCTGCCTCTGGGACCAGAGTTCTTACAACATAAAAAGTGGTAGGAAGCAGGAGAGACCTCTTTTTCCACCTGTACCTCACCTAGAGGTACTGCTCCCATATTTTTGGATTTCAGATGGAGATTTTCCACTCTCCTGACCTCCTATTCTCAGACAGATATTCCCAATTACAGATACTGCTTTCAGTTTTTCATTTCTCCCTACTTTATAGGAAACTTTTTAGGCCACTCAAGTTGTGTGTTTTTCTCTGCAGGGCAGTCCACACTCAAGCATGAATGTATGTTTATTCCCTCACTGACAAAAAAATCTTCCTTGTGGCATACAATACCAAACAGACTGGGCTTAGTATTTCTATCTCTGCAGGAAGCAAGAACAAGGATTAAAAATTAGTAAATTCATTGCCACATCAGAATCAAAGTATTCAAGTGACTCTTCTAAGCCATTAAGAGCACAACAACTTTGAGCTGGACTAACCAGAGGCAGCTATTAAGCTGAGCCTAATTCCTTAGCTCTGCTCTTGGCACTGAGCTATGGAAACTCCAGAGTCCAGTAAGAGGTCTGAACAAAAAACATGTTCAAGTCAAATATCAGGGACTACAGTTTCTCATAAAAAGTACACTTTAGGAAGTTGTTTGTGGTTAACTTGCTAGGGTAGTTTTATGTAAAGGAAACCTGAGCAGTTAAGCAAATTGAGGCTTTCATTTCTCTTTGAAAACAAAAACACAATTAAAAATAAAATCTAGAAACATAATCTGGGGGACTGGTTCTGTGGTATAGTAGGTTAATCCACCACCTGTGATGGTGGCATCACTATGGGTGCCGGTTCGAGTCCCAGCTGCACCACTTCTGATCCAGCTCCCTGATAATGCACCTGGGAAAGCAGTGGAAGATGTCCCACATGCTTGGTCTACTGCACCCATGTGAGAGATCCTCAAGAAGCTCCTGGCTCCTGGATTTGGATCAGGACAGCTCCAGCTGTTGCAGCCATTTGGGGAGTTAACTAGCAGGTGGAAGACCTCTTTCTGTGTCTCTCCCTCTCTAACTCTGCCTCTCAAATAAATAAATAAATCTTTAAAAATCTGGAAAATTACTTTGATTGTCTTCTACATTATTTTCTGCAATTAAAGTTTTGCTGGAAAGCAGCCAAAATTTTTGTTCTCGCTATCCACAAAGGACTAATATAAGCATGATGAGGTGAGAGGTCTGACACACTCAGGACCGGAAGTGACTGGACAATCTTCTAATGTGACTGAGAAATCTAGTCTTGCTTTCTCATTTTCACAAATTTAAAACTGAAACCATTTCACATTTATTTCCTTCCTTAATAGGCATGTGTATGTGTGTTTTCTCTCAGGGAGCTTGCAAACTCATTGTCAGCAGTTTTAGCATAATTTAGACATAATATAGCATTCTTCCCTTCAGGGCCATAAATCACTTTGTACCAAGGCAAGGTTACTCAACATGTCCCAAATTTTATCTAATGCAATTTTGCAACATGCAGTTTTTGCCTGAATAAACTTCACAATGAAATAGTGAAAATTTTATGTAAGCTTTGGAGAATCTAATAATATTTTGCAGTTTTAAGGAAGAAAAAATAGAGGAATTTATGAAAAAATTCTAAATGGAAAATACAAGTAATAAGCTTAGACCAAAGAATATATTTAAGTATATTATTATAAAGGTTTGGCAATTAAAATAAGGAACCACTAGGGAAAAATGCAGATATAGAACATAGAATAGGCAGCCTAGAAACTGATTTTGGTTCACATAAGAGTTTCTGGAAAATGAAAGTTATAGCACTAGAAGTCAAGAATTACTTAATAAATTATATAGGAGTGACTGGGTAGGAATTTAAGGGAAATAAAAATAATTAGCCCCATCCATAATGAATAACAAAATAAATCCAAAATCCATAAAAATGTAAATATTTTAAAACCATCCTTTCCAGGGTAGGCATTTGGTGCAGGAGTTCAGACACTGCTTGAGAAAGCTGCATCTCATACAAGAGTTTTGGATTTGGGAGACTTGGATTGAATTCTCAGCTGCTATCTATAGCTTGGCCCAGCACTGTCTATTGCAGGCATCTAAAGGTGAACCAACAACGGAAATTTTCTCTCTCTCTCTCTCCCTCTCTCTCTCTCTCTCTGTCTCTCTCTCTCTGTCTCTCTCTCATCTCTGCCTTTCAAATACAAATATTTGAAATTTCAAGTGTAAAATTATTTGAAATAAATAAAACCATCCTTTCAAATGCCCATCCAAACACAAGATTTGATCTGTGACTTAAAAACCAAGAAAGGGTGTATGGCACTTGAGAAGTCTTCATCTCATATCAGAGTACTGGTTCACATCCTGACTATTCTGCTTCTGATGTAACTTCCTACTAATGCATCCTGGGAGGCAACAGATTATGGCTCAAGTACTGGGGTCCCTGCCACACATTTGGAAGGCCTGTATTGAGTTCCAGTCTCCCAGGTTCATCCTGGCCTGGCCCTGGCTGTTTGAAGAGTGAAATAGCAGATGAAGGATATCCATCTCTCTGTGTCATTCTGCATTTCAAGTAGATGAAAATAAATATTTTTAAAATCATAATGACTTCCCAAACATAAAATTCTTTAAAGGAATTATATAGCTAAAGGCTCACTGATTCAATTATATAAAATTTAAAACTTGTATTTGAAAAAATGCCATAAGCAATTAAAGATAAAAAAGGAATGACAGCTTGGACAAATTGCATTCAGAAATTATATTTAAAAGTGTGTATGAATGGGGTTATTTTATTAGCATAGCAAGCAGAATATTTTCACATTTATTATTAGTTGGTGAATTGTTTTCTACTCATGACTTAAGTTCAGGTCATCACAAATAATCTTCCTAAACCACTTTGTAACATGAAATTTCAGGATTGTTGCAGGAGTCAACTATGTCACTTACCATTCTGCTTCTCTACTCTCAATCATTTCAGTTCTTTTCAAAACCATATCCACATGCCATTTATATCCAATATTAATAATTTTATTTAAATCAACTCAGCTTTACTAAAAAATTACACTTCTTCTAATTAACAATTCCTATAAAATCATAGCTTTAAGTGAAAATTTAAATATATAATATTTAAAAACACTAACCTGTCTGCCATTGTAAAATCACCTACACTGTCATGATCAATTTTATGCTGTGGAATAATAGGCTAAACCTCCACCTGTGGTGCCAGCATCCCATATGAGCATCACTTCAAGTCCTACCTGCTCTTCTTCCAATCCAGATTCCTGCTAATGGCCTGGAAAAGCAGTGGAGGGTGGCCCAAGTACTCAGGTGGGAGGCCTGGAAGAAGCTCCTTGCTCCTGGCTTTGGGTTGGCTCAGCTCTTGCCATTGAGGCCATCTGGAGAGTGAATCAGAGGATGAAAGACATTTCTCTCTGTTCTCTTCTCTGTCTATGACTCTACCACTCAAATTTTATGCTGTCAATTTAGCTAGGCTGTGGTTTGGTTGGCCATCAACCAGTCTAGATGTTGCTGTGAAGGTACTTTTTAACTGTGTTTACAGTGTAAGTCAATAATGTTTTTATAAAGCAAATTATCAATACTCCATAATGTGGTAGACCACATCCAAACAGTAGGAGATTTAAAAGAAAAGACTGAGCTCCCTTGAAGAGGAAGGACTTTTACCTTCAGATTCCAAACTGCATCATCAAAGCCTGTTGGGATTGCCAGCCTGCACTGCAGATGTTGGACCTGCCGGTGCCTTCCATAATTACTTGAGCCAGTTCCTCCAGTGTCATCTTGACCTGGGTGCTGATGCTGGGCTTTACCTGGCTCCCCGCTCCTTTTTCAGGTTTCTTCCCTGTGACTTTCCAGTGCGCACCCTGCTGTACTCAATCTGGTCTCCTTACACTTGTATCTGTGCTCTAGATTGTGCTGAGAATGCTTTGGCCTTCCAGGTATCCCAGTTCTGCCTTCACTACCTGGGTCTTATCAATGGAGAAGAGGAAGAAATTAAAGTGTGTTGGGGTGGGGGGAGACTGTCCCATTTAGAAATATGTAAAGCCAGATTTGGAAGGCAGGATTCCATCTCATGTGCCAATTCTTACTTATTGGTGGCTACATGGAACCAACAGCAAAGGAAGACCTTTCTCTCTGTCTCTCTCTCTCACTGTCCACTCTGCCTGTCAAAAAAAAAAAAAAAAAAAAAAGAAGGATCCTGAGGCTTTGTCTGAGAGAATACAGTGATCTATTAGTGAGTTCTGACAGAAGACAGATGGGCAGGGATCAGAGTGGTGAGAAACTTTGTTCCAGACTTGACTTCTGGGGAACTTTGAGGGGCCCCATTCTCACATAGATTTTAGGGGGTCATTTCCTATATCAATGTCTGATAGGAGACAGGTGGGCAGGGATCAGAGTGGTGAGAAACTTTTTCCATATTTGCAGACTCTGGTTTGTATATTAGGAAACTAGCCAAGATTATTTCTTCTGAACCCTTTCCAAGGATCAAACAAGGAATTTGATATATGAATTTTTAAAGACAAAGTTAGAGTCCAGGATTCCCCATATTTACATATGTAGGGAAAGTCAACCAAGAGCAGTCCAACAAAGACACAAAGAATACAAAGTACAGGTTACATTTGCTTCCCCAATGCCTCCTTTTTCATGAAGTACCAAATTGCAAAATAGAATGTGCTTGCTGAAAGGAGTGGAGAATACAACATCTCCAGCATGCTGGCTTAGCTATTCCTTGGTCTTTGTGCCAAGCTCCTGACACAGGGGAATCCTTGTAAATACTTTTGGGAAATCATTAAGTCTAAAAATTATCTCAGGGGGTAGAGGTTGTTTGTGGGCATTTGGCACAGTGGTTAACATACTGCTTGGGATGTTCACATCCCATATGAAGAGTTTAAGTCTCAAATTCACTTCCAATTCCAGCTTCCTGAAAATGTGTACCTTGGGAGGTAGCAGATGACCACTCAAGTACATGAGACTCTGCCACCATGTGGGCGATACGGATTGAGTTCCATGCTCCTGGCTTCAGCCAGGCCCAGCCCTGGCTGTTATGGGCATTTGGGGAGTGAGTAAGCAGATACAACATTATCACTCATTCACTCTCTCACTCTCTCATCTCTTTGCCTTACAAATATAATGAAAATAAATACATTTTATTAAAATTTATCATGGAAGCAAAACTTGTAATGATCTCTTCTCATGCTTATACTGTGGGAATGATAACTGAAGCTACTCTGCAGCACATCATGGTCAGAGTTTGCCTTGTTGATGATGATATTGCAAAAAATGAATCCAAATTTGTCCGGATAAGAAATTAGGCCATGCCTTGTTTCTAATGGTTGAAAATTTCCTTTAAGGTTATGGGGTGGGGCAAGTCTGATAGATCTAATTCATTCAAGGAGTTCAAGGCTAATCAATGGCCAAAGATCACATAGAAATGTTTCATAGACCAGGAGTAGCAAAATTTTGCTGTACAGGGACAGAGAGAAGGTGGTGTTTGCTCTGTAGGCCATACGCCATACGGTCTTTTCTTTCTTTCTTTCTTTCTTTCTTTCTTTCTTTCTTTCTTTCTTTCTTTCTTTCTTTCTTTCTTTCTTTCTTTCTTTCTTTCTTTCGACAGGCAGAGTGGACAGTGAGAGAGAGACAGAGAGAAAGGTCTTCCTTTTTGCCGTTGGTTCACCCTCCAATGGCCGCTGCGGCCAGCGCACCGCGCTGATCTGATGGCAGGAGCCAGGTACTTATCCTGGTCTCCCATGGGGTGCAGGGCTCAAGCACCCGGGCTTCCTCCACTGCACTCCCGGGCCACAGCAGAGAGCTGGCCTGGAAGAGGGGCAAGCGGGACAGAATCCGGCGCCCAGACCAGGACTAGAACCTGGTGTGCCAGTGCCGCAAGGTGGAGGATTAGCCTAGTGAGCCATGGCGCCGGCCAAACCATACGGTCTTAGCTGCACCTACCTAACTCTACTATGGTAAAACAAAAGCAGCATGGACAGTACTTACACAAATGACACAGCTAAGTCTGATAAAAATCTATTTATAGAAAAAGGCTGCTGGCCAGATTTGACCTGCGATTTGCTGACTACTGGCTTATACTCCATTAGACATTCACCAGATCTGAGATGAGCACCTCTCAGAGGAAGAAGTAAACACTGGACGGATCCATCTTTGGCTAGTGTGGTGGCTGAAATAATTAGATGCTTCTTCCTGGATGGTGATTCTTTAACCTATTGAATTTCCAAATAAGATCCATAACATCTCTTGTAAATGTGTGAGGAAATAAAGTAGTTATTCTTACTAATGAAACTGTTTTACTGATTTTACAAATATTTCAATACAAAGCATGCCCTAGTTACCAATTCTTTCAAACAGGTACAATGAGTGAGTTTGCAAACTATGTTGTGGAAGTCTACAGGACAGAGTGGAGAAGTTACTGAGAGGAAATAAGAAAAGTCTCCCACTTGGTGTGCAGTGCAAATATGCTCTTGTCATGCATAGAGATCTTAATTTTGCAAGTTATCATGGAATATTCTGCAAAAACCACTCTAACCCCAAAACCTCAACAAGCACTCTCCTTCTCATTCATTTCTTCTTCAACCACTAGCAAGTTATTGAGTAGAGGGACAAAAATAGAACTCTAAAAAATTTTAGGGATGCTCAGAAAATGCTATTTTGATACTAGCTGCACTGAAGTTCTAAGGAAATCCCAGCCTTACAATAAGACCTTGCTTCTGAAAGTTGATGTGAGAAGGCTACTGGAACACAAAGGCTACTAGAAGACAGCTCCACCAGCTCAGCGGATATAACAGAGTGACTCATCTCCCAAAGTCATCACACTTTCCTCCTGATAATATTAAATTTCACAAAGCCAAAGAGATGAAGAAGCTCTCTTTTTTATTGTGAGACAAAGTCCAGGCAGTTTAAGTGATGGGTAGTGGCACCGTTACCATAAACATTCATAAAATAATATCCATTTCTGGTGGAGATAGTGCAGAGGCAAAACTGAGGGACTGGCCACCTGCAAAGCTTCACTTCCACATCAAAGATGCCTATGCTCAAACTCAAGTATGTGTATTTCCTTAATATCTGGAGCCCATCAAAATGTTCCAGAGATGTCACTTGACAAATACATCTTTAAGATTCCATTGAGTTTAAATTTTCAAAAAGGACTTTTAAAGACCAAACAACTTTTTAAGGCCTACTAAGGATTCTGCAACCTAAAACTTCAAATATCAGGAGTGATTAAACAACTTTATTGAACAAAGGATGCAGGTTTATCTGAAATTAATCCTGGCAATTAGCTTCCCAACACTTATGAAACAACCTTCATCCATTCAGATACTAGTGGTTCACCAGTGGTCCATTTACCTTATATACATTTCTCACTATTTTAACAAACTTGATATCTCCTTTTAAGCCACCCAATAGATTTGGTTAACTCAGTTTCTGTCTAAGTGCATTTACATAAATTCTCATTCTCAGGAACCTGAAATAAATGAGGTAGCACACATCTCACAGCTACCTACTCTATTTATTACTTAATACCAGGTACCAGGAACTCTAGGAAATGTAAGAGATAGTTCCTATATGAAGAAGCTTACATAGGCAAAACAAAACACAATAAGGGCTGGCGCCACGGCTCACTAGGCTAATCCTCCGCCTTGCGGCGCCGGCACACCGGGTTCTAGTCCCGGTTGGGGCGCTGGATTCTGTCCTGGTTGCCCCTCTTCCAGGCCAGCTCTCTGCTGTGGCCAGGGAGTGCAGTGGAGGATGGCCTGAGTGCTTGAGCCCTGCACCCCATGGGAGACCAGGATAAGCACCTGGCTCCTGCCATCAGATCAGCGCGGTGCGCTGGCCGCAGCGGCCATTGGAGGGTGAACCAACGGCAAAGGAAGACCTTTCTCTCTGTCTCTCTCTCTCACTGTCCACTCTGCCTGTCAAAAAACACACACACACACACACACACACACACACAATAAGAGAGCAAATTATCATTTGGCCAGTACAGATCCCCACAAAATATACCATATCCTCTACAATCACTCAGCTTTCACTACGTTTCCACTGTATCTGGGATAAAAAAAAGTTTCTTAAAGGGCCTGGGAATATGTATATGCTCTGAGGCACAGCCTTTTTCTTCCAATCACAAGTCCACTTGCTCTCTCTGCTCCAGACACACATCCTATCTTTCAGGACCTTGCCTATCTCCCTCCCACCCCAGGGCCTTTGAGAAGGCTCTTCATTCCCTTTGTTCCCAAGATAATTCCTTATCAGCAGCAGCACTCAGCTCCATCATCACCACCTGCCTCAGATGCCTGTCATTCTTGACACCTTTCAAATCTTCTTTTCATTATGTAATTGTTTTACTAAAATATTAATTTCTATGTGTCATGATTAGTATATAATAGTGGCTAGATATGTATTTACGTAAAGAAATAGATCAATGAATGAATGAATATCTGGAGTTCTATAAACTAATCTTTTTTTAAATTTAATGCCAACCATTTAATAAAGTTACCAAAGCCCATAGTTCACTCAGCAAACATTTCTAAAATTTTTACTATGTACTGTGCTAGACACTAAAATGTAGAGATCATAATGTCATCCCTATGCACCCAGTCTACAAGAAAGATGGATGGGTAAATAAGTAATGACAACATAACACATATTCTAGATAAGGAAATTTAAAGTGCCAGAAAAGGAAGCAAAAATTAACACTTCCTTGACGAGCTGGAGAAAACTTCTATGGAAATGATGTGTGACCCCTTCAAGGAGAAGTGGAACTTCAATGGGCAAAATACTGAGAGACGGCATTCCATGTAGGAAGTGGAATGTTAAAAAGTAAAAAGGGTTGAAGAGATTGCTGTAGCATGGAATAAATAGCAAGCCACCTGACACCACTGTGACTCAGGGTGTGTGAAATGGAAATTACTAAAAATGGAATGGAACCTGTGGTCTGAGGTGAAATGATGAGAACATGATGAATTTGAAGTAAGAACAGGACTCCCAAGTGGGACTGAATGACAATTAGTGGGAGGAACAAAATATAGAGGTGTGGGGAAGTGATAAGAAGAAGAGAAATATTTCCAGGCAACAATGGAGGACATACCACAGGACTCAGGGACTCCTGGTCTCTACCACCTTTTCAAAGGCATACTTCATCCTTTCTCTAGGACAATCCACCCAACAAGCAGGGAGAAGGACTGCCCGGAAAAACATCAACCTCAATCAACAATTAACATAATGACCTTTACTTTGAATGTAACAATGAAATATGACCAGACTACAACAGAGAAAGTACAAATAAAGTCAGCAGATCACACTGCTGGAGGAAAATCTCAGTGAATTATACCCCAAAGATGGAGAAACTAGACTCTTCTCAGTAGGAAGAAAGCCTGTGCATTTCTCCCACTATCACAGTGACTGTGGGTTGTTTCTTAGGTCTACAAACCCATTTGCCTCCCTCTGTGACTATTAATTAATATTATCAATTGAGGTACCAAGAACCATGAGACAGGCTATAGAACAACTGAAGTTCTTTCAACTCCTAGTATGTTGGGCATTTCACTGAGGGAAAAAGAAAATATGCTACACAGCACAGCACATCTGGGGCCACTGCACCGCTTATACAGGGAGAAACAAACAAAAACCCTTTCTGTGCTATTGAAATATTATTGTTCAGAGTTTGACACAGCCATGTTGTAATCATTTGGATAGCAACCCTTCATTTAGCCCACACACTTTTACTAGGAGCAGCTGGGTCAGCCCTTGACTCTCTGTGACTTCAGATGTAAATGGAAACTTGGGTTTCACAAGCCTGAACCATTCTAATGGAAAGCATTTGCTCTTCCTGTGAATCCAGCTGGGAAACCGCCTCCAGCCTCAGAACTCACTGCACAGTAATCCAGCGGGACCTTGGGTTGTTTATACAATTTCCTTCGTGTCGCTCCCCCTCTTCATGGAGGAACGACACAGGACCCTGCGCTGTTCTTTTGTCTGCTCAGCCCTCCCCGGGTTTGCTGCTGGTTCTTCCCGGGTTGGCTACCGACCCTTCCACCTCCGTGGAAGGGCGGTTCCCCCTAGCCACTTTCCCCACTTCCACAGGGGAGCGGCACACCACCGGCCGGCTCTCTCGGGGGCTGCACAGGTGTTCCTTCAGATAGATGTTCCCCTTAGATGTTCCTGGTGCATGTTGTCTCTCTCCTCCTTTATAGTCCTCTTCCACCAATCCCAACTCTGCTACCCACACGCCGAGTACGCTGCTCTCCTCCAATCAGGAGCAGGTCCTACAGTTTATTGGTTGAACTGGAGGCAGCTGTGTAGAAGCTGTTTCTCCCTTCTCAGCGCCATATTGTGGGAAAGCAGATGCATAGAATAAGTCTTAATTCCAGTAACAGTCTAGTCCGAGTTGCTCCCAGTTGCTCCCCACACTTCGCAGTTTTAACTAAATAATTTCACATATCTGGGCTTTAGTTTCCTCATCAGTGATTCATCACAAATACTCTTTTAAGCCTGTTTCATAAAATATTATAAAAAAGATGTTTAAGAGCTTGTCAAAATTACCTTGTTGGCATCAAGCATATTTAAATGGAATCTTCAGGTCACAGTGCATAAATATATATAATCTGTTTTTTTTTCTCATTTTTAAGATTAGACTCTATCAAATTAAATGTACAACAGGCCCCTATTTCAGACCATGGGGTGACTCATCCTGATCACTGACAGAGAATTAGGCAGGCTGCCTACAGCTTGCCTTGGCTGAGGAGGGGAAGTATGCCACCTGCCACTCAGCCTCCCCAAACCCCAGGGGACAATCAGATGCCATGGGGAGTCCAATGGAAGCAGGATTTCACTTTATTGTCAAAGGGAGGTGTTTATATAGCCTAGGTACAAAGCACACAGGTAGGATGTAGGCAAGGAGTGGGGTGATGTGATGCAAGAGGGTTTTAGTCAATCCTATTATACCACCTTAATGATCCTTAGACAAAAACACCCTGGGGCGGGGGTGTTTACCGCCAGGGATTTGAATCTTAAAGACAGGTTTTCAAACTCCAGGCAGGCTCAGGAAGTTCCTCTGGGCCTTTCTGGATTCAGCCTCCCCCACAAGACCATAGCAAATTGCTGGGGAAAAGCAGAACTCCTGAAAGGTAAATACTACTATGTCTATATTTTATCTTTCTTGTATCTTTTCTAATGGCATTTGTATAAGATGTTCTTTAGGAAATATGACTTGTTTTCCAAAATGCTTGCTGCTTATTTGCAAAAGAAGTTTAAGGAAAGGAAAGAGATAAAAAGGAAAATGAAAAAGCAGATCCATGCTCCCCAAGAAGACCCTGTTCAATGTCTCCTAAATTCCAAATAATAAATTGGCCCTGCCATTAGTGAAAGTAGGAACTTCTAAGAAGATGACTTTGTGTATTCAGGACTGCTGGAGTGTGAAGTGTTTGGTTTCTATCTGATAGTTACCAGCAAACTTTGCCATGCCATGGCTAATGGTTGCATCTCTCCACTACTGCTCCTGTCTCTGTTCCTCTTGTGTTCTCTCCTCTTCTTCTAAGGACACAAATCTTAGGGTTTTTGGCCTAACATAGTCCAGGATGCCCACCTAAACTTAATTAGTTACATCTGCTAAGGCCCTATTTCTAAGGTCGCATTCTGAGGATTCAGGTGGACACGAATTTTGGACAATATAGTACAGGCTCATAGAGCATGGTCTTGGGAGAAGATAATGGGAGTAGTTGGTGTTATGCCCACAGTCCGTGGTCCCCTGAAAATCACGCCACCAGAGACCGAAGTTGAAGCCAATTAGCAGGGTCATTTTTATTACGAGTTCGAACCCGGGCCTCTCAGTGCCTCCAGGAGAGGAAAACCCCGGAGAAGCCCCGAGTCCAATTCTTACAGAGCTTTTATTATCATGTCCAAGCAGGCTTTAGGGGAATGCTATGGATCAAGTTGACACTTCTGATAAGTCCCGAGACACCTGCCGTGGACTCCAGGGTAGGGGCTGGTTGTTATCTCAAGCTTTAAACCTCCCTTTTACACTACTGGACCTGGTCAGGGTAGGGTCACATCTGGCCAGGTGGAGGGAAGGGGGAGTGTAATCAACTTAATGTAGTTACTGGATTACTTAGCTCAACATCTAACATAACACATATATAAAGTCAAAGACATTTAGCATTGCTTATTATTACTACTAGTTGCCTAATAAGCTAATGTGATTACACTTTAGGTTACATTAAAATAACGATAATATTTTCTAGCACTATTATAATGGATAATAAGGGCATAGTAAAAGCTGGTTGTGCAGGTGTCTTCTCTTTGGAATCCAGGCAGGCAAAAGATGGCAGCAGCAAAGGCAAGGACAGAAATAGCCACATACTTCATACTCCATTAATGAGATCAATTTATTCAATGGGCACAGTAGTCACAATAGAGGGGACCTATGGTGCTTTTAGAAGCAAATTTAGAAAATATTTAGAAAATGTTTTAATCTGTTTCAAAACCTAAAGAATAAAATAGAAAATTCATATTCATATTTAAGCAGTCGTAAAACAATTTTCAACATATTTTTATGGAGGAGGGAGCCCTGGAAAATGAACTTGCTCAGGGTAACTGGAAAAGTCCTATGTTTGATTAGGTTATGTGAAAGCAAACACTGCTGAGACCAATTCTTCCCTTGTGTTTGCTATTCCCAAGACAATTTAATTAAATTAATATCAGTAAAGTGAGGGGCTGCTGTTGTGCCACAGCCCATTAAGCTGCTACATTTGATGCCAGCATCTGATACTGGAGCATGGGTTAGAGTTCTGACTGCTCCACTTCCAATCCAGCTCCCTGCTGATGTGCCTGGGAGAGCAGTGGAGCCCATCACCAATGTTGGAGACTCAGGCTCTTGGCTTCAGCCTGGCTCAGCCCTGGGCATTATGCTCTTTTAAGGAATGAATCTGTGAATATAAGATCTTTCTCTCTCTCTCTCTCTGTCTCTCTGCTTTTCAAATAAATAAATATTAAAAAAAAAAGCAAACACTCAGGCCTACAGTACAGAGAACTTCCACCACAGGCAGCAACTACTAATCGTGTTCTCAAACTAGTGTATGACCACACGCAATAAGATGCTGCAGTCCTGCTGGTATTGGGGACCCCTCTAGTTTCCAGCTATCTCCAAGTGAAATAAAGAAACAGAAAGAGAACAGGAATGAGCATTTGTCAAATTGTTAAGATGCTTCCTGGAACACCCACATTCATTCAATATTAAAGAGCTTAGGTAAAACTCTTGGCTCTGCTTACAATTCCAGCTTCCTGCCAATGCATGCCTTGAGAGGCAGCAAGTGATGGCTCAAGTGCTTAGGTCCCTGCCACCTGCATGTGGAGACCTGAATTGGGTTTCAGCCTTCTGGTGTTGGCCTGAACCCTCCCATGCTGCTGCAAGAAATTGGGGTATGAAACAGTGGATTGGAGTTATCTCCCTGTCTTTCTTTTAATTTTAATTAGTCTTGACATATTCAATGTACTTTGAAGATACAATTGCAAGAACACAATGATATTCCCTTTCTCCCTCTTCCCTCTCCTTCCTACCTTCCTTCCTCCTCCTTTTCTTTCTTTAGTTTCTCAGATAACATATTTTAAATTTACATTTTAAAGTTACATTACAGTAAAAAGTCTTAATACTTCACAGAACAAGAAGTTTAATGAGTAAAAAGCAAAAATACCCTAGTTTAGTGGCAATATAGAAAACTGTAAATAATAATTGAATGGAAAAATGAATGATCACACAGATCATTATAGTAGTATAGCATTCTTGACCATTGGTTTGACAAAGGTATAAAACAAAGTTTTACAAAACTACTTGTGTAGCAATACTTATATACACAGATATTTCTTTTCTGTTTATTCTTTAATTTTAGCTTCCACATACAAGGGAGAACATGACGTATTTGTCTTTCTGGGTCCAGCTTATTTCACTCAACATGATGTCCTCTAGTTGCATCCATTTTGCTGCAAATGGTAGAATTTCATAATTTTTATAGTTGGATAATATTCCATTGTGTATATATACACTATATTTTGTATCTACCATATTGTGTATATACACTACATTGTCTTTACTCATCTGATCATGCACACCTTGGTTGATTCCAGATTTTGGTTATTGTGACAGTTCTGCTATTAACAAGGGATGCAGGTATCTCTTTGACACAATTTGTTCAAGTCTTTTAGGTATATATCCAGTAGTGGGATTTCTGGATCATACAATAGATCTGTTTATAGTGTTTTAAGAAATTTCCATACTTTTTTCCACAGTGGCTGCAGTAATTTACATTCCTACCAAGAGTGTGTAAGTGTTCCTCTTTCTCCACACTCTCTCCACCATTTGTAACTGCATTTTGTATTTTAGTCATTCTGACAGGGTGAGGTGATATCTCATTGTGGTTTTGATTTGCATTTTCCTGATGCCTAGTGATAATGTGCATTTTTTCATATATTTATTGGATATTTATATTTCTTCTTTTGAGAACTATTGAAATATTTTGCCCATTTCTCAATTGGATTAGTTGGGTTTTGTTGTTGAGTTTTTTAAATTGCTGATATATTTGAGAAATTAATCCTTTGTAGGTAGGTGGTTTGCAAATTTCTTATTCCATTCTGTTGGTTGTCTCTTCATTAGATTAATTGTTCCCTTTGCTGTGCCAAAGCTTCTGAGTTTGATATTGTCCTATTTGTTTCGTTTTGCTTTTGTTGCTTGTGCTTTGGGGTTCTTGTCCAAGAAGTTGTCCCCTACACAAATGTCTTGGGGTATTTTCCCTACATTTTCTTCCAGTGACCTCATAGTCTCAGTTGTTTTTTTGTTTGTTTGTTTTTTTGACAGGCAGAGTGGACAGTGAGAGAGAGACAGAGAGAAAGGTCTTCCTTTTGCCATTGGCTCACCCTCCAATGGCCACCGCAGCTGGCGCGCTGCAGCCGGTGCACCGCACTGATCCAAAGGCAGGAGCCAGGTGCTTCTCCTGGTCTCCCATGGGATGCAGGGCCCAAGCACTTGGGCCATCCTCCACTGCACTCCCTGGCCACAGCAGAGAGCTGGCCTGGAAGAGGGGCAACCGGGATAGAATCTGGCGCCCCGACCGGGACTAGAATCCAGGGTACCAACGCTGCAGGCAGAGGATTAACCTAGTGAGCTGTGGTTCTGGCCTCTGGTATATCTTTTTACAACCCTTTAATTTTAGTCTGTGTGTGCCTTTGCTTTCTGAAGTAAGTTTCTTATAGGCAGCCTACAGTGGGGTCGTGGCTTTTTGTCTATTTAGCCAACCTAAGTCTCTTCATTTGTGACTTCAATCCATTTACATTCAAGGTTAGTATCACTAAAGAACTAAAACCTGTTATGGAAAATGATTTTACCTGCTGTTAGTGAATATGATGTTGTCATGTGCTTTCATGATACTTATTTCTAATGCAGGACACCCTTTGGAATTTCTTGTAAAGCTGGTCTGCTGGCAGTGCATTCTCTCGATTTTTGTTTAGTTGGAAAATACTTCATTTTTTTCTTCACTCTTGAAGGATAGCTTCACTGGACATAATATCCATGGTTGGAAGTTTTCTTCTATTAAGACCTTGAATCTATCATCCCACTCTCTTCTGGCTGTAGACTCTCCACTGAGAATTCTGATGCTAATAATTAGTTTTACTTTATATGTAACTTGACGACTTTCTCTTACTATCTTTAGGAGTCTCTCCTTGTTTTTAACATTGATCATTTGAAAACAATGTGCCCTGGAGAAGATCTTTGTTGTTTGTGTCTGCTTGGGATTCTTTGAGCTTCTTTGTATCTGGATGTCCATATCTCTTTAATGATCTGGGAAATATTCAACTATCATTTCATTTAGCAGGTTCTTTATGACTTTTTTCCTTTTCTTCTTCTCCTTCAGTAATACTTATAATATGAATATTTGGTCATTTAATGGTATCCCATATTTCATGTAGACTTTCTTCATTCTGTTTAATTCTTTTCATTTTTATCTGATTGAGTTATTTCAACGTTCTTGTCCTCGAGGTCAAAAATTCTTTAATGCACTTGGTCTATTCTGCTGTTAAAGCTCTCAATCATACTTTCTAAATTCACTCATTGAAGATAACATCTACAAAATTTCTATTTGGTTCTTCTTAATGAGTTCTGTATCCTTAGTAATATCTTCACTCATGTCACTCATTGATTTCTTCATTTCTTTAATCTATCTGTATCCTCTTGCATTTCATTGAATTTTCTTACAATAATTACTTTTAATTCTATATCTGTCATGTCTAGATTTTCTTCAGTTGAAGATCTATTTCTCGAGTAGTTATAGTGTTCTTTTGGAGTCATCATTTTACCTTGCTTCTTCATGTCCCCCATCCCTGCATTGATGTCTACCCATCTGGTGTACTTGTCCCTTCTTCTTTATGGATTCAGTTTTATTGTACAAGGGTTTGTGGCTTAGCTGGAATGCAGGATATCAGTTGACCTGTTACTTTGACTTTGGTTCTAGGTGAACCTAGAACCTAGAAGTGTAGTCTCTGAGTGATTTCTGTTGTTTCAAAAAATGTCAGCTGTGTCTATAAGTAACACAGTGGATTAATCTGCTACAGTTTGTAGGGATAGAAGCGTGACTTTGAAATGAATAATGGTTTCCTTGGGTGTGTATCTTTGGTCCACAGATAGTTCAGTGTCAGTCCCCCTAGCTAATGTGATAGCCAGGGCCTTGTTCTTGGTGCTGAGAGAGACAAGTATAGTTGCCTCATTCTCCTACTGGCAAAACCGAGTGATGCCATCCATGGTTTGTGGCACCAATTGCTGCAGCTCTAGTGCTGTATGATACAGAAAGACCCCTCCTCAGTTCCTGCTGTGAGGGTCCAAATGATACTGTGGTTTATAATACCACATACCTTAGTCCTAGGGCTAAGTAAATAAACAAATCTTAAAAAAAAAATCAGTGTGATCATGTACATGAAATTAATTGGCAAATAGTAGCTCTTAAACTGGCATCACTTTCTCTTTATTTCTATTCTGCCTAACTTGGCTGAAGTTTGTCAAAATAACTGTCACTACTTCAAGCAGTTTCAACTCTGGCTCATCCACATTTTGTCCTTTACCTTTGAATGAATAATAAAGACTTGTCTACCTTAAATTCCTTGCCCCTTATTCTATGTGAATGAGGCAATGAAGTTTGACTATGGGAATGTTAGTTTTGAGTCTCTTCAATAGGAATATAAAAAAACTGTAAATCTTCAGACATTCCTTGACTTACAACAGGATTATGTTTCAATATATTGATGGAAAATTGAAAATATTATAAGTTGAACATGCATTTAATACATCTAACAGAGCAAACAGGAAAGCTTAGCTGAACCTCCCTTAAATAAACTCAGAACACCTACATTAGCCTATAGTTGGAGAAAATCTCTAACATAAAGACTGTTTATAATAAAGAGTTGAATATATAATATAATTTTTTGAATATTATATTGAAAGTAAAACACACTATGGTTGTATAGGTAAGCTTTAATACCATAGTAAAATTTTAAAAAATGGTAAATTATGCCATTGTAAGTTGGGGATACAACTATAAATGTATCACCATTTAATGAGCCCTGGTTTTTCTTTTAATTAAATGTAAGTTCCTCAAGCACAGCAGAGATGCTATGGGTTGACGTTATTTATGTGGCAAATGACAGAAAAGCTGCTACAAAGTCCTTGGGACTTTAATGGCTTGATACAGGTGTAGTTTGGTACAGGCTACAGCTGAACTTTTTTCCAGCAGTTCAGAATCTGCCTACTTTTATATATTGGTCTTATTATTGTGCTGGCCTCATAAAATGATTTCTGGCAGTATTCTTAGAGTACTTCATTTACACCCAAAGGAAGAGCAAAGGCCATGGCCAGCTTCTAGAATGACCACTCAGAGCCTCAAGCTTCACTCTCATTAGACTAACCCTAACTAAGGCAGCTCAGGAAGTGCCATTCTCTGAATGACTTCAACCTGTATCTGGATGACAAAGAAATTCAATTACTCTAAGTGACTTAGAGCAGTCAGGGCCCTCATCTGCATCTGCACATCAGGTCCATCACTCCTAGATATCATGGTTGTCACTTAAGAGAGCTGAAATGGGTGTTAGAGAAACAACTTCAAGATGTGCAATAAATAAAAAACTATTTGACCAATTTAGTACATTGTTCCTAAATACTTTTGTTTTCATTTTGAACTAAAGTCAATCCCTGAAGCAAGGACAGTCTCTTCAACAAATGATGCTGGGAAAACTGGATCACTGCATACAGAAGTATCAACAAGACCCCTACCTTACACCGGACATAAAAATCCACTCAAAATGGATTAAATACCTAATTCTATGACCTGATATACTCAAATTATTAGAGAACATTGGGGAAACGCTGCAAGACATTGGTACAGACAAAGAGTTTTTGAAAAAGACACCAGAGGCACAAGCAATCAAAGCCAAAATTCACAAATAGGATTACATCAAACTGAGAAGCTCCTGTACTGCAAAAGGAACACTCAAGAATATGAAGAAGTAACTGACAGAATGGAAGAAATTATTTGAAAACTATTCAACTGATAAAGAATTAATAACCAGAATATATAAAGAGATCAAGAAACTCAACAACAACAAAACAAACAATCCAGTTAAGAAATGGGCAAAGCACTTACACAGGCATTTTTCAAGAGGAAATCCAAATGGCCAACAGACACATGAAAAAATGCTCGAGACCACTAGACATCAGGGAAATGCAGATTAAAACCACAATGAGGTTTCATCTCACCTCAGTCAGAATGGCTTTCAATCAAAAATTAATAAGCAACAAACACTGGCAAGGAGGTCAGGGGAAAAGGTGCTCTAATCCCCTGCTGGTGGGAATGTAAACTGGAAAAGCCACTATGGAAGACAGTATGGAGATATCTCAGAAATCTATATACAGACCTACCATATGACCCAGCCATTGCACTCCTGGGAATTTATCCAAGGGAAATGAAATCAGCAATGAAAGAGTTATCTGTACCCTGTGTTTATTGCAGCTCAATTCACAATAGCTAAGATACGGAATCAACCCAAATGCCCATCAACTGAAGACTGGAAAAAAAAATTATGGGATATGTACACTGTGGAATACTAAAAAGCAGTAAAAAAAAATGTGAAATCCTGACATTTACAACAAAATGGATGAAACTGGAAAACATCATACTTAGTGAAATAAACCAGTCCCAAAAGGACAAATACTACATGTTCTCCCTAACCTATGATAACTAATAGAGCTTCTAAAAGGCAGTCTATAGAAGTGAAATTGACACTTTGAGAAGCAATGACTTTGAACAGCCCTTGTCTTGACTGCTGAGGAACATTTTTTTTCATACTATTTGTTGAATTATTTACTTAACAGGGTTAATCATACGTGTATAAAGTTATTTGAAAATAGATCTTAGTACAAATAAGAATGGGAATAGGAGAGCGAGGAAGAGGGGTCGGAGAGTGGATGGGAGGGCAGATATGCTGTGAAGAATCACCATATTCCTAAAGTTGTAATTATAAAATGTATGTAGTTTGTACTCCATAAATAAAAGTTTTCAAAAATGTGAAGAGAAAAATGACTTTTTTTTCTTTTTTGACATGCAGAGTTAGACAGTGAGAGAGAGAGAGAGAGACGAGAAAGGTCCTCCTTTTCCGTTAGTTCACCCCCAAAATGGCCACCAACAGCCGGCGCGCTGCGCCAATCCAAAGCCAGGAGCCAGGTGCTTTCTCCTGGTCTCCCATGGGGTGCAGGGCCCAAGCACTTGGGCCATCCTCCACTGCCCTCCCTGGCCACAGCAGAGAGCTGGCCTGGAATAGGAGCAACTGGGACAGAATCCAGTGCCCCAACCGGGACTAGAACCTGGGGTGCCGGCACCGCAGGCAGAGGATTAGCCTAGTGAGTCACGGCGCTGCCCCAAAAAATGACTTTCTAATTGCACATCCTTGAGTTTGTTTTATTTAATAAACTCAGTATATGAATGTAAAAGATCATATATATACCTCCAACATCCTTTCTGAACACACACCTAGATAATGTGTGATTTGAGTCTGCAAGAAATTCAATACTTAGGGGGCTGGCACTGTGGCATAGCGGGTAAAGCTGCCTCCTGCAGTGCTGGCATCCCATATGGGAGCTGGAACAAGTCCCAGCTGCACCCGCATGGGAAGACCTGAGGGAGTTCCTGGCTTTGTATCGGCACAGCTCTGGCTGTTGCAGCCAATTGGGGAGTGAACCAGCGGATCAAAAACTTTCTCTCTCTCTCTTTTTCTGCCTCTCCTTTTCTCTGTGTGTAACTCTGACTTTCAAATAAATAAATAAATCTCTAAAAAAAAAAGAAAAAGAAATTAACAGTGAAACAAACCAAAATATGCATGAAAGTAAATTCCAGGATGATACACTATAAAATAGTTTGTGCAAATTATAGCCAGAATCATTAGGATCTGGAATATCTTAAAAAAAAATTCAAATGCAATGGAAGTACAGGCAAAGTATTTTTAATTCAAAATTACAAAATCTGAAATCCTCCAAGATCCAAACCTTTTCTCAGATTATTTCAGATTTTGGACTTTTTCAGGACAGCATTATGGCATAGTGAGCAGGGCTGGGCCTCTGCTTGTGGTGCTGGAATCCCAGATGGGTGCCGGTTCAGGTCCTGGCTGCTCCTGTTCTGATCCAGCTCTCTGCCGTGACCTGGGAAAGCAGTAGAAGATGGCCCAAGTCCTTGGGCCCCTATACCCATGTGGGAGACCTGTAGGAAGCTCCTGGCTCCTGGCTTTGGATTGGCTCAACTCCAGCTGTCTCAGCTAGCCATCTAGGGAGTGAACCAGAGGATGGAAGACCTTTCTCTCTGTCTCTCTCTCTCTCTCTAAAACTCTACCTCTCAAATAAATAAAGTCTTTTTTAAAAAATGATTTTTGACTATTCGGATTGGAAATGCTCAGCTGATATAATCTATGCAAATATTAAAAAATTCAAAAAGTTCTGAAATCTGAAGTACTTCTGGAACCAAGCATTTCAGATAAAGTATATTTAATTGGTATTTACAAAACAAAGAGCTGTACAATATTATTTGTTTTGTATTGTAAAGTACATAGATATTCTTTACCAAAAAAATGGAGATAGGGGAGTCATAAACTCAAGAAACAGTGTACAAATGAGAAATTGGATAGTGATACAATTATCAAATATGAATGGGGGAGAAAAATGGTAAGATGGAGTAAGGCAACACAGTTCTCACATGTCATTATTATCTGCAATAGCAAGAAAAATAAAGATAAAATTTTAAATAAAAATCTAAACCTGTGCTGTCTATACCTATGTACTTACAGATGTAAAACAAAAAACATAGTCTGCACCTGTAGAGATGCCAGGGTGGAGAAGGGTAGAACAATGAGAGTCTTTTTATCCTATGTAAGCACTACTTTAACTTTTTTTTTTAAATAAATAAAAAAAAGATTCCCCACTCTATACCTATTAACTTTAGGATTAAAAAGTGTAATGCTAGACAGACGTGGAGGGTGTGTCTTCCCAACCGCGTCCGCATTCTAAGCGATTGATGCTTTGGTTGACAGGAAGCTGCTTTCCGAAGCGGGTCCCACAGCCACCTCCCGCTCGCTCAGTCCTGGGCTCTGCTGAGTGGTCCTGGGAGTGGCAGCGGGGCCCGTTGGAGGTGGGCTGCCACCGGGGAGGGGGCCACACGCCGGGGCCAGGCAGGACCCTCCAGAGAAGGACACATAGGTGTTTTCTAAGCCCGGGCACCCATGGGAACGGACCAAAGAGTTTCAGGGAAACTCCAGTGTATTGTAGAGTCAGCTGTCAGCCCCGCACGCCTGCGGGTGTGTCGGTGCCCCGACCCCGAGCTTGTGCCCACACATCGCATGCACGGTGCCCCCACTGCAAACTGTCGTTCACGATGAGCTCTCCGGTTTCCAAGAGCATTTAACATAGCTTGAATGCATAAGATAGCTCTATTTTTTAATAACACATAAACATTTGAGCATTGTATCTCTCGCATCCCTTCTTGTGAGCGCTAGACTTGTTTCTATTTTAGTCGGGTTTTGTTTTGGAATTTTGCTTTCGTATGAACACTCAGCAGAAAAGTACTTACTTCTTGCCAGCTATCTATTAACAAAAACCTTTGATTTGTAGATTTAAAAAGATTAACCCTCCAAGTTCTCTTCATAACTGCCTTGACATTTTGGGTTGTTCTGTTCTGTTAATTTTCTTTTGCTTTTTTGTGTTTTTTGTTTGTTTTTACTTTTGCATTTAAGACCATTAAATTTGATTTTGTTTTGCTCGGAAAAAAAAAAGTGTAATGCTTTACAAAAACTAAGTCTGGTACATTTTCATAATATGTGGATTTATAACCTAAATTTTTTTAAAAATCATACAACCAATCTAAAAAATTAGTATCAGCAAACTCTCTTCTCCTCATGTTTACTTTACCAAATCATCATTTTTAAGAAGCCGTGGGATCTCTCTCCTCCTGTTAGTGTCCCCTACTTGCCGTGGATGGCCATTCCCCTACATTTCTACTGCAGAAAAAGGCAAAGAGTAACGTGGATTTAAATCTAAGTGTCTATTTGTGCTCCGTGTGGCTTCCATTCTCCTAATAGAAAAGTAACACCTCCCTCCCTATCTTTCAGAATTAAACAAAAGAGTATTTTTGGATGTGCATGTATTTGAGATCATTATACAACATACAGTAATTATTTAATAAACAGACATTCTCAGGTTGAGGAAGGGCAATGAAGATGGCATGGTAACATGATCAGAACAGAAAATACTGGAATTCCAGCTACATACCTTTATAGTCATTAAGCATATTAAGTACAGAAATTAGAGAGACTCCCAAGCTCTTCTTGCTGTCACCAACAGCACAACAAGACATTGTCATCAGCTTATCCTCCCCAATGCTGATTCATAGACAGCTTTATCTACAAAGGAGTTCATAGATGAGGGAGGGAGGGGAAAACGTTCATCTTTCTCAATACACATTTCAAATTATTCCTAAAATGTAAAGAGTACCAAGAGAAGTAACATTTATTCTAAAAGCGCTTTATGGACAGATACATACTCTAATTCTAGTGAAATCCATAAAATGGGCTATCATCTCAACTGCAAGAGCAAGAAAAAATTATGTGCCCAGACTTCTGGAATACTGGACACCTACACAGAAATCTAGATGCATAAAAAAAGGGGTCCTTTGAATACTGTGGTAGCAAAATGCCTTACATGAAATTCTGAAAGAAGTTCTTGTATTGTACTTGAAAGGGCACCAACATGAAAATAAAAGTACAAAACTCACTGTAAACACAAACATGTAGTCAAAATAAAAATATTTTAATATTGTAATGCTGATGCACAGAAAAGCAAAAAATGCTAAAAATATACTTATAGTAATTTAATAGTGGACATACAAGTTTGAAGATGTAAATTATGTTATCAATAAGAGAAAGCATGGAGAGGAAAAGCTAAAATATAGAGATTTTCTTGAAGAAAAATTGTTATCAAAATAAAACACACCCTTAAAATTATAAGCCATTTAATGTGAGCTTCATGGTAATGACAAAGGAATAAACATATCCAGATATGCAGAAAATAAAGAGAAAGGAATCAGAGCATATCAGTACAAAAATCATTCAACCACAAAGAAAGACAGCAAGAAAGGAACAAGTAATATAATGATATAATCATTATAAGATTATTACATAATTTTAAAAGAGAAATATAAATTTTTACCTATCACAAACTACTTTAAATGCAAATGGATTAAATTCTCCAATCAAAGGCATAGAGTGTCTGAATGAACTTTAAAAATAAATCTAACACTACATTAACCACAAGAAACTGACTTGAATGTTAAGGACACACATCAAGCTAAAAGCTAGAGATGGAAAAGGATTTCCATGCGGTTTGTCACCAAAAAAGCAGCAAAAGTATCTGGACCATTATCACACACAAGCACAAAATTCTAGTCAAAGCTGTTAAAATAGACGAATTTTTTACAACGATGGAGGGATAAATTCACCAAGAGGCTGTAGCAACAGTTAATATAAATGTATACAATATCTGAGTACTAAATATATAAAATAAATATTAATGGAACTAAAGGGGTAAATAAATAGCAAAATAATGTTAATAGGGAACTTCAACCATTTCAACAATGGATAGATAGATCATCTTACAGAAAACCAATAAGGAAGTAGCAGATTGAACATTATAGACCAAATGACCCTAACTGACACATACATTTGATCCCAAATCAGCAGATTACACATTATTTTCAAGTTCACATGAATCATTCTCTGGGATTGCCCATAAAATAAGTCTTAACAAGTTTTAAAATGAATTAAGTATCTTTTTGAACTACTGTAGAATAAAACTGGGAAGTCATTAACAGTAAGAAATTGGGAAATTCACAAAAATGCAGAAATTAAATAACCCACTCATGAACAACAATTGTATCAAGCAAAACATCAAAATGAAAATCAGAAAAATAACTTGAGACAAATGAAAATTCAACATATGAAACTGATGTGATTTGGAAGTTTACGGTGATAATGTCTGAAACAATTTTAAAGAAGCTCTCAAACAAGCAGCCTATCTTTACAATTCAATAAACTATCCTTGGGCCCCTGCACCCATGTGGGAGACTCAGAAGAAACCCCTGGTTCCTGGCTTCAGCCTGGCCCAGCCTGGCCATTGAGGCCATCTGGGGAGTGAACCAGCAGATGAAAGGCTTCTCTCTCTCTCTCTATCTCCCTCTCTCTTTAACTCTGCCTTTCAATAAATAAGTAAATAAATGCTTCTTTTGATAAACAAACAAACAAAAACCAAAGCCAAAGTTAGCAGAAGAAAGGAAATATTACAGATAAGAGCAAGAATAAATGAAATTGAGACTAGAAAATATTAATGAAATTCATTATATGTTTAAAAACAAACAAAATCGACAAGTCTTTAGCTATTCTAAACAAGAAAAAGAGAGGACTCAAAATTATAAACAAAAGAGGAGACATTTCAATTTATAAAAAAAAATTCAAAGGAACATATTAGACTGCTCTAACCAATTATATTCAAACAAACCGGACAATCCAGAAGAATTGGATAAAGTCATATAAACACAAAATTTACTAAGGCTGAACTACAAAAAATGTAGAAAAATCTGAATAGAACCACAAATGAATAAGAATAATAAAGAGTAATAAGATTGATCAGTAACAAAAATCTCTCAATAACGAAAAGCCTAGAAAATTATAACTTCATGACTGAATTATACCAACCATTTACAGAATAACCAACACCAATCTTTGTAAAATTCTCCCAAAAATTGAACAAACAAGAATACTTCCAAATTTATCAGCCACAACAGCATTACCCTGTTATGAAAGCAATACAACACTTAACTAACAGAAAATTACAGGGCAGCTCAATGTCACATTTTAAAAGACCGTACATCATGATGAATCAGGATTTATCCCTGGGATGCCAGAATGGCTCAATATATGTAAATCAATAAATGTAATACACCAAATTAGTATAATCACACATAAAATTATAACATAATATAAATAAGCACTGAACAAAATTCAATATCATGCCATAAAAATAGTGATCAAAATTATGTACTGATGAAATATACCTCAGCATAATAAGGAATACAGGATTAGTATGTTGAAGAAATAGGCTTGCAAGATAGGAATATTATTCAAACTTTAAAAAGAATTAAATCTTGCATTTTCAGCAATATGGGTAAATCTGGATAATACTACATTAAGTAAAATAGGGCAGGCACAAAAAGACAAGTGTTCTGTAAGTAACTGACAAAAGCAGAAAGTTATGGCCAGGGCTGGAGCTTCAGGAAATGTAGAGAATTTGGTCAAAAGTTACAAAGTTATGCAGGATGAGTAACTTCTACAAGTCTCACATACAGAATGGAAAATTCAGTTAATAAAACTATTCATACCCCATCATTTGACTTAGATGTTCAAGCATTGTCAATGTCCCTCCCTATTCAGCCAAAGGGATTTTGTGTTGACTGAGCTTAAGAAAATCCCCTCCTCAGGAGGAGGAAGAATGGTGGGAGTATAGAGGGGAAGGAGGTAGGGTGGGAAGAATCACTATGTTCCTCAATTTGTGTATATGAAATACATGAAGCTTGGATTCCTTAAATAAAATTTTAAAAAAAGGAAAAAAGGAGTGGAGCCAAGATGGCAGAATAGTGAGGGCACGCACCGATAGTCCGGGAAAATTTAGTTTAATAAAAGGGGAGTTACAGTAGCCTCAGAAAAAAGAACCAGGAAAATATTGCAGACGAAACTCTTCTGGATCCAGTGGGCGTGAATCGGAGGACCTACTGGGAGAACAAGGTCGCCCACCACGCGCGAAAGCCGAGCCGCGGGACCGAGCCGCGGGACCGAGGCGCGGAAGCCGAGCCGCGGGACCGAGCTGCGCAAGCTGCAGGGTCTGCGCGCAAGTGCTCGAAGGGGAGTGCAACAGCGGGGAGACTTGGGACGTCCAGGGCTCCGAGTCCACACATCGGCGCTGGAAGGGGAGCGGACCTGCGTGGAGAGCATGGGAGCCCACAGTTCGGGACACCAGCGGCAGACTCAACACACCAGCGCTGGAATGCGAGGTGAGCCGAACCTCAATAACCCGAGACACCGGCAGGCAAGCGGAGAGAGGAGACTAGAGCGAACTACCCCCGGGGGTGGGGGGGACTTCACCAAGCTAACTGGAAGAGAGAGAGAGGAAAAAAAAAAAAGGTGACTGGTACGGACACGGGTTTCTCTCTCTCCGCTCACCTCTCAAGGGCGAGCAAGACAAAGAGCAGGCGCCATCTTGGACATACATCATAAATAGAGCGACCTCAGGTCTGCACCGGCCCTGAGCCTAGCAGAAAAACCTGACTCTGGGCGGGGCGAATTAACAGGAGATTAGGACCTAGTAAATTTGTGGTGCTACTGAACTGAGACTGTGAAAAAAGAGACGGTGGGGGAGAGAACTCACGGAATTCACGTGAGTACTCTCCAGAGACGCTACAATTCCGTAACTTTGGCACCGCTCCTGCGGGTATATCATTTGCCTGCTAACTACCTCCAACTTCGTTCAGCTGTGCAGAATAACTTCCCTTTTGAATCAAAAAGAGAGAGAGAGAGAGAGAGAGAGAGAGAGAGAGGTTTACCACGCCTAACCTGGGAGTGTCACCTTTGGCACACCAAACAGAGCTCTCAGGCCACACCCATCTCAAGCCCTAAGGCTCCATCAAAAACAGATAGTCCACTTAATCTAGAGTCATAGTACAACAAGAAAAAGCACCACAGTGAAGAAACCAAATATCTCCAATATGCCAAATAACAAACGCAAAAACCAAGGTAATAAAAACAAGGAAGTCACCATGAAGCCCTCAAATGAAAAAGACACCCCAATTCAAGATTATGAGGATGATGACATAGAAGAAATGCAAGAAGCAGATCTCAAAAAATTGATAAGAACATTAAGAAGTTCTCAAAAACAAATTCTTGAACTATAGAAATCCTTAATGGACAAGATAGAAAATCTCTCTCGTGAAAATGAAATATTAAGGAGGAATCAAAATGAAATGAAACAACTAGTACAACAGGAAACTGGGATAGTGACTGAAGTGAAGAATTCAATAGATCAAATGAAAAACACAATAGAGAGCCTTACAAACAGAATGGGAGAAGCAGAAGAGAGAATATCGGACTTAGAAGACAGAGAACAGGAAAGGATACAGTCAAACCAAAGAAAAGATGAGGAAATTGGAAATCTAAAACATATTGTCGGGAATCTTCAGGATACTATTAAAAAACCCAACATTCGGGTTCTAGGAGTTCCTGAAGGCATGGAGAGGGAGAAAGGATTAGAAGGCCTTTTTAGTGAGATATTAGCAGAAAATTTCCCAGGTTTGGAGAAGGACAGAGAAATCCTAGTACAGGAAGCTCACAGAACCCCTAATAAACACGACCAAAAGAGATCCTCACCACGACACGTTGTAATTAAACTCTCCACAGTGAAACATAAAGAAAAGATCCTAAAATGTGCAAGAGAGAAACGTCAGATTACTCTCAGAGGATCTCCAATCAGACTCACAGCTGACTTCTCATCAGAAACTCTACAAGCTAGGAGGGAATGGCGAGATATAGCTCAGGTACTAAGAGAGAACAACTGCCAGCCCAGAATATTATATCCTGCAAAGCTATCATTTGTGAATGAAGGTGAAATAAAGACTTTTCATAACAAACAGAAATTGAAAGAATTTGTTGCCACTCGTCCAGCCCTGCAAAAGATGCTTAAAGATGTGTTACACACAGAAACAAAGAAACACGGTCATCGATATGAAAGAAGGTAAAGGAAGGAAACCAAGGAAGGAAAGCTCACAGCAAAAGATCACAGGGAATTCAAAGCATATATTAGAACTTATCTTTGGCAAATGGCAGGGCAAAGTTACCACTTATCATTAGTCACATTGAATGTGAATGGCCTGAACTGTCCAGTTAAAAGACACCGTTTGGCTGATTGGGTTAAGGAACAAAACCCATCTATTTGCTGCTTACAAGAAACACATCTTTCCAACAAAGATGCATACAGACTGAAAGTGAAAGGCTGGAAAAAGATATACCATGCCAACAGAAATGAAAAAAGAGCGGGCGTAGCCATCTTAATATCAGACACCATAAACTTTACCACAAAAACCGTTAAGAGAGACAAAGAGGGACACTACATAATGATTAAGGGATCAATTCAACAGGAAGATATAACAATTATCAATGTATATGCACCTAACTACAGGGCACCGGTTTATCTAAAAGATTTGTTAACGGACTTAAAGGGAGACTTAGACCCCAATACAATAGTACTGGGGGACTTCAATACTCCACTCTCAGAAATAGACAGATCAATAGGACAGAAGATCAACAAGGATACAGTAGATTTAAACAACACTATAGCCCAAATGGATCTAACAGATATATACAGAACTTTCAATCCTACAGCTAAAGATTTTACATTCTTCTCAGCAGTACATGGAACCTTCTCTAGGATTGACCACATACTAGGCCATAAAGCAAGTCTCAGCAAATTCAAAAGAATTAGAATCATACCATGCAGCTTCTCAGACCATAAAGGAATGAAGTTGGAAATTAGCAACTCAGGAATCCCTAGAGCATACGCAAACACATGGAGATTGAACAACATGCTCTTGAATGAACAATGGGTCATAGAAGAAATCAAAAGAGAAATAAAAAACGTTCTGGAAGTAAATGAGGATAACAGCACAACATACCAAAACTTATGGGATGCAGCAAAAGCAGTGTTAAGAGGGAAGTTTATATCAATAGGTGCCTACATCAAGAAATTGGAAAGGCACCAAATAGATGAGCTTTCAAATCACCTCAAGGATCTAGAAAACCTACAGCAAACCAGACGCAAATCTAGTAGGAGAAGAGAAATAATTAAAATCAGAGAAGAAATCAACAGGATTGAATCAGGAAAAACATTACAAAAAATCAGCCAAACGAGGAGCTGGTTTTTTGAATAAATAAATAAAATTGACACCCCATTGGCCCAACTAACTAAAAAAAGAAGAGAAAAGACCCAAATCAATAAAATCAGAGATGAAAAAGGAAATGTAACAACAGACACCACAGAAATAAAAAGAATCATCAGAAATTACTACAAGGACTTGTATGCCAGCAAACAGGGAAACCTATCAAAAATGGATAGATTCCTGGACACATGCAACCTACCTAAATTGAACCAGGAAGACTCGAAAACCTAAACAGACCCATAACTGAGACAGAAATTGAAACAGTAATAAAGGCCCTCCCAACAAAGAAAAGCCCAGGACCAGATGGATTCACTGCTGAATTCTACCAGACATTTAAAGAAGAACTAACTCCAATTCTTCTCACACTATTCAGAACAATCGAAGAAGAGGGAATCCTCCCAAATTCTTTCTATGAAGCCAGCATCACCTTAATTCCTAAGCCGGAAAGAGATGCAGCATTGAAAGAGAATTACAGACCAATATCCCTGATGAACATAGATGCAAAAATCCTCAATAAAATTCTCGCCAATAGAATGCAACAACACATCAGAAAGATCATCCACCCAGACCAAGTGGGATTTATCCCTGGTATGCAGGGATGGTTTAATGTGCGCAAAACAATCAATGTGATACACCACATTAACAGACTGCAGAAGAAAAACCATATGATTATCTCAATAGATGCTGAGAAAGCATTTGATAAAATAAAACACCCGTTCATGATGAAAACTCTAAGCAAACTGGGTATGGAAGGAACATTCCTCAATACAATCAAAGCAATCTATGAAAAACCCACAGCCAACATCCCATTGAATGGGGAAAAGTTGGAAGCATTTCCACTGAGATCTGGTACCAGACAGGGATGTCCACGCTCACCACTGCTATTCAATATAGTTCTGGAGGTTCTAGCCAGAGCTATTAGGCAAGAAAAAGAAATTAAAGGGATACAAATTAGGAAGGAAGAACTCAAACTATCCCTCTTTGCAGATGACATGATTCTTTATTTAGGGGACCCAAAGAACTCTACTAAGAGACTATTGGAACTCATAGAAGATTTTGGCAAAGTAGCAGGGTATAAAATCAATGCACAAAAATCAACAGCCTTTGTATACACAGACAATGCCATGGCTGAGGAAGAACTTCTAAGATCAATCCCATTCACAATAGCTACAAAAACAATCAAATTCCTTGGAATAAACTTAACCAAGGACGTTAAAGATCTCTACGATGAAAATTACAAAACCTTAAAGAAAGAAATAGAAGAGGATACCGAGAAATGGAAAAATCTTCCATGCTCATGGATTGGAAGAATCAATATCATCAAAATGTCCATTCTCCCAAAAGCAATTTATAAATTCAATGCAATACCAATCAAGATACCAAAGACATTCTTCTCAGATCTGGAAAAATTGGTGCTGAAATTTATATGGAGGCACAAGAGACCTCGAATAGCTAAAGCAATCTTGTACAACAAAAACAAAGCCGGAGGCATCACAATACCAGATTAGATTTCAGGACATACTACAGGGCAGTTGTAATCAAAACAGCATGGTACTGGTACAGAAACAGATGGATAGACCAATGGAACAGAATTGAAACACCAGAAATCAACCCAAACATCTACAGCCAACTTATATTTGATCAAGGATCTAAAACTAATTCCTGGAGCAAGGACAGTCTATTCAATAAATGGTGCTGGGAAAATTGGATTTCCATGTGCAGAAGCATGAAGCAAGACCCCTACCTTACACCTTACACAAAAATCCACTCAACATGGATTAAAGACCTAAATCTATGACCTGACACCATCAAGTTATTAGAGAACATTGGAGAAACCCTTCAAGATATTGGCACAGGCAAACAGTTTCTGGAAAAGACCCGGGAGGCACAGGCAGTCAAAGCCAAAATTAACTATTGGGATTGCATCAAATTGAGAAGTTTCTGTACTGCAAAAGAAACAGTCAGGAGAGTGAAGAGACAACCGACAGAATGGGAAAAAATATTTGCAAACTATGCAACAGATAAAGGGTTAATAACCAGAATCTACAAAGAGATCAAGAAACTCCACAAAAACAAAACCAACAACCCACTTAAGAGATGGGCCAAGGACCTCAATAGATATTTTTCAAAAGAGGAAATCCAAATGGCCAACAGGCACATGAAAAAATGTTCAAGGTCATTAGCAATCAGGGAAATGCAAATCAAAACCACAATGAGGTTCCACCTCACCCCGGTTAGAATGGCTCACATTCAGAAATCTACCAACAACAGATGCTGGCGAGGATGTGGGGAAAAAGAGACACTAACCCACTGTTGGTGGGAATGCAAACTGGTCAAGCCACTATGGAAGTCAGTCTGGAGATCCCTCAGAAACCTGAAGATAACCCTACCGTTCGACCCAGCCATCCCACTCCTTGGAATTTACCCAAAGGAGTTTAAATTGGCAAACAAAAAAGCGGTCTGCACCCTAATGTTTATTGCAGCTCAATTCACAATAGCTAAGACCTGGAACCAACCTAAATGCCCATCAACAGTAGACTGGATAAAGAAATTATGGGATATGTACTCTTTAGAATACTATACCGCAGTAAGAAACAACGAAATCCAGTCATTTGCAACAAAATGGAGGAATCTGGAACACATCATGCTGAGTGAAGTAAGCCAGTCCCAAAGGGACAAATACCATATGTTCTCCCTGATCGGTGACAACTGACTGAACACCAAAAAGGAAACCTGTTGAAGTGGAATGGACACTATGGGAAACGGTGACTTGATCAGCATAGCCCTGACTGTTAATGAACAACTTAATACATTATCCCTCTTAGTAGTTGTTTTGTCTGTTCTACTTAATATGACTGGTTAAATTCTGTAATTAATACACAGTTATTCTTAAGTGTTGAAATTTAACTGAAATGTGATCCCTGTTAAACATAAGAGTAGGACTAAGAGAGGGAAGAGATATATAATTTGGGACATGCTCAAGCTGACTTGCCCCAAATGGTAGAGTTAGAAACATACCAGGGGACTCCAATTTAATCCCATCAAGGTGGCATGTACCAATGCCATCTCACAATTCCAAGTGATCAATTTCAGTTCACAATTGATCATAATGAAAGGACTAAGAGTCAAAGGGAGCACATAAACAAGTCTAGTACCTGCTAACTCTAACCGATAGAATAAATAAAGGGGAGAGTGATCCAACATGGGAAGTGAGATACCCAGCAGACTCATAGAATGGCAGATGTCCTAAATAGCACTCTGGCCTCAGAATCAGCCCTAAAGGCATTCGGATCTGGCTGAAAATCCCATGAGAGTATTTCAGGCATGGAAAGCCAAGACACTCTGGCAAAAGATCTCTGTGAGTGAGATCTCAGTGGAAAGAACAGGTCTTCAAAGAAGGAGGTACCTTTCTCTGAAGGGAGGAGAGAACCTCCACTTTGACTATGACCTTGTCTAAACAAGATAAGAATCGGAGAACTCAGAGGGCTTCCATAGCCTTGGAAACTCATGACTGGAACATAGGGAGATTACTGATGCCATAGACAGGAGTGTCAATTGGTAAAGTCAACAACAGGAGTCACTGTGCACTTACTCCTCATGTAGGATCTCTGTCCTTCATGTGCTGTGCATTGAGATTTAATGCTATAACGAGTACTCAAACAATATATTTCACTTTGTGTTTCTATGGGGGTGCAAACTGTTGAAATCTTTACTTAATGCATACTAAACTGATCCTCTGTAAAAAAAAAAATTATCAACTCCCAACTTGAGTCTCACTGGGATTAAACATGACAATAGGTCTGATCTGATTTCATCATCATTTAAAAAAATCATCTATTATTCCTCACTTTATGTTTCTGTGTGGCAGCAAACTGTTGAAATCCTTACTTAATGTATACTAAGCTGATCTTCTGTATATTAAGATAATCGAAAATGAATCTTGATGTGAATGGAAGGGGAGAGGGAGTGGGAAAGGGGAGGGCTGTGGGTGGGAGGGACGGTATGGGGGGGAAGCCATTGTAACCCATAAATCATACTTTGGAAATTTATATTCATTAAATAAAAGTTAAAAAAAAATAATTACAAATACAGGTTTCTCATGAAAGATTGATGGAGTAACCATGAATTTCCAGAACTCTGAAAAATAAAACAGAGTTGTGGAGCAGCTGATGGAGATCAAAAGAGAAAAAAAGTGATTGTAAGAGACTCAATAAACTGGTGAGATTTGTGAAAAAAAAAAAAGGAAAAAAAATAAAACCACATTACAGAAACATGCACAGGGTGTGTAAGTTCTGAAATCTAATGTACAGAATAGCAATTGCAGTTGATATGACTTCACTACTTCACTATACAAACACACAGAAGCTGGCAATACACTACCATAGACTACCATAGCCAGTGAATGGCTGGTAACCAAACACCATCTTAACAGAACAAGGTATAAAAGAGGACGCTACAGTGGCCTGCACATCACTGGTGGATTTTAACTGAGAGAAAATTTCATGGTCCTGATTTTGAGTCCAGCCTGGAGAACTGGTGTGGGCAGAGTACCCACTTACCACTGTGAAAGAAGACCACCTTGTTTCCCTCCCCTTTCCCCATGAAAGAACCAGTCTTGGTATGTTCAGGTGGAGCTCCAGCTGACATTGGCAAGACAGCTCACTCCAGGGATGGGGCATCTCAGAGGGCAAAGAACAGATCCCCTGTACCCTGTGACTCTGAGAATCCTGCACCCTGTGATTGTATGAGTTCTGCATAGGCATGAAACTAATAAGGCTATGGGATGTGATGGGGTTTACAGGCACTCAGCAGTCCAACTCTATAAGCTAAGAACTCCGAGTCCTAGGGAGTGAACTTATGAAGGACTCCGCACTCACACTACAAAGATGCTCTGTGCAGTTTGTGAGAATCTGAATGAGTGGGCTACAAAAGCACTTAGAGCTCACTCTAGACAGTGAACCAGTTGGTGCACCTTGGCACAGAGAAAGGCTAAGGTTGTGAACATACCAGCCAGCATAAACACTCCCTTCTCCTCTTCATGATAGAGAAGTTCTACCGTGCCCAAATTGGATTTCACTCTGGACTCTTGTCTCACCCACAAGTGCTGTCCCCCCATCCCTGTATATTTGCTTTAAGTTGCAGGCATTCCATCAAGCCACAGAAGCACATTTCCAATAACAAATTCTTCAGAGGAGATAGTAACAAGTGATTCTCCACTTGTGAAAATGATCACTGTGGAAATATAAAAAAAATGAACAAAAAATGTAATATAATTACCCCCAAAAAACACAATGTTGCATTAATATTGGACTGTAGAGATGAGGAAATTGCTGAAATGGTTGAAATGGAATTTCAAAGTATGATTGTAGGATTAAATGCAAACATGGAGAAGCTCATGAAATTAGGAAATCAGTGAATGAATGAAAAATTCAGCAGAGATGGAGATATTAAAGAAAAATCAATCTGAAATCTTGGAAATGAATAATTCAATATGGTAAATAAACAATATGGTAGAAAGCCTTAACAACAGACTCAGTGAGGCAAAAGAAAAAATATCTAAACTAGAAGAGAAATCTTTGGAAATATCTCAGGAAAAAAAAAAAGAGAAAATTTGAAAAACTAAAAACAGTGATCAGGATCTATGAGATACCATCAGCAACCAAATACATGTGTCTTAAGATTTCCTAAAGGTATGGAAAAAAGGAATGGCCTAGAAAACTTTTTCAGTGAAATAGAAAAAAAAATCCCCTACTTATAGAAATATATAGACATCCAAATAGAGGAAACACATAGAACTCCAAATAGGCATGATCAGAAAAGATCAGCACCAAAATACGTTCCCTCAAACTTTCCAAAATAAAACATAAAGACCCAAAAATCTGCAAAAGAGAAATGTCATATTATCATTAAAGGATCTCCTGTTATATTGACAGCAGATTTTTTAAAATTTTTTATTTTATTTTATTTTTGACAGGCAGAGTGGACAGTGAGAAAGACAGACAGAGAGAAAGGTCTTCCTTTGCCGTTGGTTCATCCCCTAATGGCCGCTGCAGCTCCGCGGCTGGTGCACTGTGCTGATCCGAAGCCAGGAGCCAGGTGCTTCTCCTGGTCTCCCATGGGGTGCAGGGCCCAAGGACTTGGGCCATCCTCCACTGCACTCCTTGGCCACAGCAGAGAGTTGGACTGGAAGAGGAGCAACCAGGACAGAATCTGGTGCCCTGACCAGAACTAGAACCTGGTGTGCCGGCGCTGCAGGCAGAGGATTAGCCTATTGAGCCATGGCGCCAGCCAACAGCAGATTTTTTAATTAGAAACTCTAGAGGCTAGAACAGAATGGGGCATATAGACTAATTCCTAAAAGAAAAACTGTCAATCTAGAATACTTTACCAAGCAAAGCTCTCATTTATAAAGAAGGTGAAATAAAAACCTTCTCAGACAAGAAAAAAAATTGGAAAAACTTGTGGCCACCTTGCCAACCTTACAAATGATCCTCAAAGATGTACTATACATAGAAACAGAGAAAGATAATCAGCATCATGAAAGTATGTGAAGGTTGAAAACCCAGTAAAAGTACAACGGAGATCCAAAACAAACAATAGGAATACTTGGGAAAAAATGGCAGAATCAAATCAATATTTATCAATAATAACCTTGAATGTAAATAGACTAAATTCTCCCGTTAAAAGATACAGGCTGATTGAATGGATTAAAAAACAAAACCCTCTTCCAGGCCAGCCCTCTGCTGTGGCCAGGGAGTGCAGTGGAGGATGGCCCAGGTGCTTGGGCCCTGCACCCCATGGGAGACCAGGAAAAGCACCTGGCTCCTGGCTCTTGCCATCGGATCAGCGCGGTGCGCCGGCCGCAGCGCGCCGGCCGCGGCGGCCATTGGAGGGTGAACCAATGGCAAAGGAAGACCTTTCTCTCTGTCTCTCTCTCTCACTGTCCACTCTGCCTGTCAAAAAAAAAAAAAAAAAAAAACCCATGCAAAAACTATCTACAAGAAACACATTTCACCGACAAACATACCTACAGACTTAAAGTGGAAAGATTGAAAAAGATATTCCATGCAAATAGAAATAAAAAAACAGGATTAGATATTCTCATATGAGATAAAATAGACTTTATTACAAAAAGTGTTAAAAGACAAAGAAAGGTCCGGCGCCGCGGCTCAATAGGCTAATCCTCCGCCTTGCGGCACTGGCACACCGGGTTCTAGTCCCAGTCAGGGCGCCGGATTCTGTCCTGGTTGCCCCTCTTCCAGGCCAGCTCTCTGCTGTGGCCCGGGAGTGCAGTGGAGGATGGCCCAAGTGCTTGGGCCCTGCACCCCATGGGAGACCAGGAGAAGCTCCTGGCTCCTGCCTTCGGATCAGTGCGGTGCACTGGCTGCAGCACGCTGGCCGGGCGGCCATTGGAGGGTGAACCAACAGCAAAGGGAGACCCTTCTCTCTGTCTCTCTCTCTCACTGTCCACTCTGCCTGTCAAAAAAAAAAGAGACAAAGAAAGTCGTTATTCAATGATTAAGAACAAGAACACATGACTAGAGTAAATGTATAGGCATCCAATAATTCAGAACGCAGCTATTTAAAACAAATGTTAATGGATCTAATCTAGGAAATAAGCTCCAATATAATAGCAATAGAGGACTTCAACTCCCCACTTTCATCAGTAGACAGATCAACTGAGCAAAAATGCATCAAAGAAACAGCAGAGCTATATTATCAACCAATGGATCTAATAGGTATCGACAAAACATGTCATCACATAGCTGCAGAATATGCACTCTTTTCATCATTACATAGGACATTATTTATGATAGATAACATACGAGGCCACAAAACTAGACAATAAAAAAACTAAAATCACATTATCTATCTTTTCACACCACAGTGGGATGAAAGCTTGGAATTAAAGAAACTTTGGGAAATGTACACATATATGGAGACTGAATACCATGCTCATAAATTAACACATGGTCATAGAAGAATCAAAAGGGAAAGGAAATAATTCCTTGAAATAAATTAAAATTAAAACATAGGTATAAAAACTTACGTGATACAGTAACAGTGTTAAGAAGTAAGTATATAACAATTAGTGCCTATAAAAATTGGAAGGTACCAAATAAATGATGTAACAATGCATCTCAAGGATCTATAAAAAAAGAACAAATACAAACTTAGTAGGAGGAAAGAAATAATCAAAATTATAGAAAAATTAAACAAAATTGAAATTAAAAAATACAAAGGTCACTGAAGTAAAAAGCTGGTTTTTTGAAAACTAAACAAAATTGATAAGCCATTGTCCCAACAAATCAAAAAAGGGGAGAAGATACAAATTAATAAATCAGAGATAAAAGGAGATATTATAACAGATACCACAGAAATAAAAGATTCATCAAGAACTATTACACAGAAGTATTTTCTAACAAATTAGAAAACCTAGAAGAAATGGAAAGATACCTTGACACATACTATTGACCAAATTTAAGGCAAAATAGCATAGAAAACTGAGTATACCATAATCAACACCAAGATTGACCCAGTAATAAATATACTCCCAACAACAACAAAAAGCCCAGGACCAGATGGTTTCAATGCTTAATTCTACTGAACTTTTACAGAAAAACTAATCTTAATTTTTCTTAAATTCTTCAAAACAATTGAAAGGGAGGTAATCCTTCCAAGCTCTTTCTATGAGGCCAGCATCACCTAATTTCTAAAACCAGGAAGCAGATACATTAACAAATAAAACTGTAAACCAATATTACTGATGAAAATACAGCCAAAACTTCTAAACAAAATACAAGCTAATAGGATCCAACAACACATCAAAAAGATAATCTATCTGGCCAAGTGGATTTATCCCAGGGATGCAAGGATTGTTCAACATACACAAATCAATAAACATTACACATCTCAACAGATGCAGATAAAGCTTTTGATAAAATGTAAAATCATTTCATGATTTAAAAAACCTTATAACAATTGGGTATAGAAGGAACAAATCTAGACAAAATCAAGGCAATGTATGACAAACCCCAAACCAGTATCATATGGGGAAAAGTCAGAAGCATTTCCTCTAAAATCCAGAACCTGTCATGAACGCCCCCTCTCGCCACTACTGTTCCATATAATTCTGGAAGTTTTGACCAGAGCCTCAAGGCAAGAAAAAGAAATTGAAGGGCCACAAGTTAGAAAGGAGGAAGTCAAACTATCCCTGTTCGCAGATGACATGATCATTTATATAGGGAAACCAAAAGACTCCACCAAGAGGCTACTGGAACTCATAAGAGAGTTCAGCAAAGGAGATAAATTTAATCAAGGATGTGAAATAGCTCCACAATGAAAATTATAAGACATTAAGGAAAGAGATAGAAAAGACAAAAAAATGGAAAAAATTTTCTATGTTCGTGAATTAGAAAAAGTAATATTATCAAAATGCCTGTACTATCCAAGAAATTTACAGGCTGAATGTGATCTTAACCAAAACAACAACAACATTCTTCTCAGAACTAAAAAAATCCTAAAATACATATGGAAACAGAAAAGACTGAAAATACCAAAATTAATAATAAACAATAAAAACAAAGCATCACAATACCAGATTTGCAGACACATTACTATAGGGTTATTATACAAAATAGCCTGGTACTGGCACAAAACTAGACATGTTTACCAATGGAACAAAACAGAAACCCTAGAAATTAGTCAACAAATTTACAACCAACTAATCTTTCACAAACAAACTAAAATCACTCCCTGGAGAAAGGACAGTTTCTTCAACAGATGGTGACACACACACACACACACACACAAATGGCCAACAGACATGAAAAAATGCTCAGGATCACTAACCACCAGGGAAATGTAAATGAAAACCACAATGATGTGTCTCACCCCAGTTAGAATGGCTACCAACCAAAAATAAAAAGAATACTACTGATGAGGATAGAGGAAAAGGTACTCTAATACACTGTTGATGGGAATGTAAATTAAAGACTAGTTTAGTTTGCTGGAGTCTACTTTTAAGTGGCATCCGGCTGACTGCCACTTCCTTCTCCTAAAATACCTGTAATGATTCAGAAGAAGAGAATAAAAGCATCAAAGTTAAAAACTGAGTAACTACTGTCTAAATCTGGAGGAAATTTCCTTTGACTATTCAATGGAGCTGAAACATGAAAAGCAGGAAATGGGTGATCCACACATTCATTCTGAAAATGAGAATGGCCTGCCTGAGGTGAAAGAATTTTCTTTTTCACTCACATTCCACGACTTTGGATAGAGAAATACACATATATGCAATCACAAAAAATTAATAATCTTTCCTCAATGGAGTAAAAGGAAATGATAGACAATACTGCCCCTTCAACATGTTTTATTTTTTAATGTTTACTTATTGGAAAGGCAGAGACAGAGAAATCATCCATCTGCCGACTTGCTTCCCAAATGCCAGCAACAGCTGGGGCTGGACAAGGACAAAGCCAAGAGCCAGAAAGTCCATCTGGGTCTCCCTCTCCCACTTCTTAGACAGGGATTCAGGTACTCACCTGCTGCTTTTCTGGTACATTAGCAGGAGTACAGATCTGAAACAAAGGCAAGACTCATTTAAATCTCATTTAATTGTTTCTTATGGTTTATATATGCTAGTTGTATTCTTTTTTTTTTTTTGGACAGGCACAGTTAGACAGTGAGAGAGAGAGGGGGGCAAAGAGAAAGGTCTTCCTTCTGTTTGTCCACCCCCCCCACCCAGATCGCCACCATGGCCGGTGCGTTGCACCGATCCAAAGCCAGGAGCCAGGTGCTTCCTCCTGGTCTCCCATGCAGATGCAGGGCCCAAACACCTGGGCCATCCTCCACTGCCTTCCTGAGCCACAGCAGAGAGCTGGATTGGAAGAGGAGCAACCAGGACAGAACCGGCACCCCAACCAGGACTAGAACCCCAGGGTACCGGCACCACAGGTGGAGAATTAGCCTAGTGAGCCACGATGGAAGTTCTCTCCTCACTTCAGAGAAAAGTATATCCTTCTTTGATGACCACTTCTTTCCCCCTGGGGTCTCACCCACAGAGTTCCTCCTATATATGAACTTTGTGACAAACCCTTTGCTATCCTTATGTCTTTAGCTATAAAGAAAACTTTTAACAGCTTCCAAATATTTTGCAGCTAATAGTGTGCTTTATAAAGGCGGGAAAAATGAGTTTTACCTTTTGAATTTTCTTACATTTCCTAATACAGAAATGATCATCTACAGGCTTTCTTGAAAGTCTGAAGATAAAATCAGAGAATGGAGTAAACAAAAAATATTTCAGAAAATAGAGCAACTAAGGTAATTCAGAGGATTTACAAAAGAAAGAAAATCCCTTGTAAATATTGTTAGAAATGAAGGGGAAAATGAAACCTTGAGGTAACGAAGAAAGGTAAAGAATAGGAACTTTAAAAAAAAATTGATGTTGGGCCGGCGCCGCGGCTCACTAGGCTAATCCTCCGCCTAGCGGCGCCGGCACACCGGGTTCTAGTCCCGGTTGGGGCGCCGGATTCTGTCCCGGTTGCCCCTCTTCCAGGCCAGCCCTCTGCTGTGGCCAGGGAGTGCAGTGGAGGATGGCCCAGGTGCTTGGGCCCTGCACCCCATGGGAGACCAGGAAAAGCACCTGGCTCCTGGCTCCTGCCATCGGATCAGCGCGGTGCGCTGGCCGCAGCGCGCCGGCCGCGGCGGCCATTGGAGGGTGAACCAGCGGCAAAGGAAGACCTTTCTCTCTGTCTCTCTCTCTCACTGTCCACTCTGCCTGTCAAAAAATAAAAAATAAAAATAATAAAAAAAAATTGATGTTAACACTAATTGAAAGGTTAGTGGTTTTTTCACATAATATTTTTGAGGACTTTAACTAATGTAAGATACTGGGGACTAGCACTGTAGCAGTGTAGCGAGTAAAGCCACTGGCTGTGATACATCCCATATAGCTGTAGGTTTATGTTTCAGATGCACCACTTCTGATCCAGCTCCTGCTAATGGCCTGAGAAGAGCTGCAGAAGATGAATCAAGTGTTTGGGCTCCTGTCATTCATATGGGAGACCTGGATGAAGCTCCTGGCTCTTGGCTTCAGCCTGGCCCAGCCCTGCCTATTGTGACCATCAGGGGATTGAGCTGGTGGATGGAGCATCTCTCTGTCCATTCCTCTCTCTGTTGGTCACTCTGACTTTCAAACAAACTAGGGGTGAGTGTTTAGCCTTGCAGTTAACACACTGGATAAGGTGTCCTTGTCCCATATTGGAGATACCTGAGTTTTATACCTGGCTCTGACCCCTGACTCCAGCTTCTTAATAATTCATACTTAAAAAAAATGTAAGATAATGTAGATCTTGAAAGACAAGATGAAAGCTCAACTAATTGAGTTTCTGGGACCTACATGGGATACCTGGATTATGTTCCTGGTTTTGGCGTTTGGCCTCATTTGAGGACCATTGCAAGGCTTTAGCGAGTGACCCAGCAGATGAGAGATTTCTCTCTTTCTCTATGTCTTTCTGCATCTTAAACAAACAATAAAAAAATTAAAATGTAAAATATGTATAATGGTACATACTTTCAGAGAATATAAACAAAAATTTTATGAGTTAATAAGGTGATTGAATTTGATAATTTCAGGAAAAAACTCTTGGTCCTTAAATATACAAATACTGAATCAAGAAAGTTGTTATTGCAATTAAAATGAAAATATCACTAACTGAAACACCTTAAAAAATGCTCTGAGAGTTTTACAATCTATGGGTAGAGAATAGTAATTATTGATTGGCTGAAGAGCAAATCCTTGTTTTACAGAGATAGATAGAAACTCAATGAAATAGATTGTTTGCTTTTTACTACAGCAATATTGATATTTTGTCAAGTAAATTTTTACCTTTATTTATTTTTAGGCTGTATGTTCAAATTGCCTCTTTAATGTCTATACATCATCTTCATATCTTTGATTATTATTTAAAGACCATCTCCTTTACCTTATAAGATATATTGGTTTGTTTTAGAAACTGTTAAAAATGTAAATTATGACTAAGCTCTATAGAACCCAGTCTCTTTGTGCTCTGTATCTTTTGCATGCTATTACTTTAATTTTGTTTAGATACTATTAATATTCAAATAGAAATATGAGGGGATTTTTTCAACTCATGGACAAATAAAATTAAAAGATGATGTGAATTTTCCATGAACTTTTTGATGTCCCTGCATACTTTAAAAGAGCCTGACAGATGAATGAGATCGTATCATGTCCCTTTTAAATAAAAATCTTTTTTTTTTTTGACAGGCAGAGTGGACAGTGAGAGAGAGAGAGAGAGAGACAGAGAGAAAGGTCTTCCTTCTGTTGGTTCACCGCCCCCCAATGGCCACTGTGGGCCGGCGCGCCACGCTGATCCGAAGCCAGGAGCCAGGTGCTTCTCCTGGTCTCCCATGCGGGTGCAGAGCCCAAGCACTTGGGCCATCCTTCACTGCCTTCCCAGGCCACAGCAGAGAGCTGGCCTGGAAGAGGAGCAACAGGGACAGAATCTGGCGCCCCGACCAGGACTAGAACCTGGGGTGCCGGCGCCACAGGCGGAGGATTAGCCTATTGAGCCACGGCACCAGCCTTAAATAAAACTCTTGCTGAGGCTGGCATCTAGGGTAAGACTAGTGAGATTAAAATCTGAGACTCTTTCACCTCCCATTGCTCTGTCAAGCGAAAGAAAAGCAGGGACTGGGAAACCTTGAGAAGAGGAGCAGGGAATTTAACTGAGGGCATGGACGACTCAGGTCCTATTTCTTAATTATAGACCCTCTTTCAAAGATCAGAAGTGCAAATCCAAATACATTGCAATTTACTGGAGGATATAGTCCGATTACATAGAGTGCCATTTAATTCAAAGAAATTTACAAGGTTTTTTATTTATTTATTTTTATTTATTTATTTTTTTATTTATTTTTGACAGGCAGAGTGGACAGTGAGAGAGAGAGACAGAGAGAGAAAGGTCTTCCTTTGCCGTTGGTTCACCCTCCAATGGCCGCCGCTGCAGCCGGCGCACCACGCTGATCCGATGGCAGGAGCCAGGAGCCAGGTGCTTTTCCTGGTCTCCCATGGGGTGCAGGGCCCAAGCACCTGGGCCATCCTCCACTGCACTCCCTGGCCATAGCAGAGAGCTGGTCTGGAAGAGGGGCAACCGGGACAGAATCCGGCGCCCCGACCGGGACTAGAACCTGGTGTGCCGGCGCCGCAAGGTGGAGGATTAGCCTATTGAGCCACGGCGCCGGCCTGAAATTTACAAGGTTTTTAAAGCTAGCTCCCTGTATATTGTGTTCTCACATTCCTGAATAATCTAAGATTCTGAATGTTGACCTGTATCTTGCCATTTTCCCCTACTTGAAGTTTCTTTGGTGTATATGTGAATGTATTTATGATATTGCTCATGTATCTACAGTTTGCTTTCCAAAGTAGAGGAGACAGTCCTTATAGTCAGCACTCTTCTCTTCCAGTTACCATCATATAATTTACTTTCACAGCTTCCATGCTGCCCTTTCAATGAGTGAGAAATGTGATCACAGGGCAACTAGAGTTAATAACCAGTTTTAGGAGGATATTACTTAAATGATTTCTCAACTATGTTCCAATTGGTTCCTTGTGTTGATGAAATGAAAGTTTCCCTAACAGTAGTAGTCACATTGTAAAGTGAAGTTGAAGTTTGAGAATTCTTGTTAACATTTAATGACACTCAGTTTATCTGACTCATATATTTGAAAGAGTGCTCCATGTTTCATCCGTCACAGATATATTCCTACTTTGACACCTGAACTGAATTCCACCTATTAAACTTTGTGGATCATTGTTCAATAGTCCATTTGTGTGGTAGGTTATCATGAATTTGATGAATATGGTTCCAGTCTTTTAACATATGGGCCCAAGGTAGAGGAAGGCTTCAAATGCTTCTGCAGTATTAACAAGGATTTTTTGTCAACATGAATGCTACACGAGCAGCTCTGCAGCTAAAGTTTCTCGGTGGCCCAAATACAAATCCTTCTAATTGGAAGCCCAAATACAAATCCTTCTAATTGGAAGTATGTCATCCTATAATGAAAACATTATCAAACCAGCCACACTGTGTAGATAGGCTTTCTGCTTTTAATCATGTTTGTGCATCTATTACAAACACAGCAGAAATAGAATGTAAAATAAGTTAACACTCGAAGCCAAACCTGTTAAATTTTGTTCAATATATTGTATGAAACCCTCCATCTGTTTGCTACATTATCTTCACAACGATAATAGACAAGGCAGATTTGCTCGCTGAATTTTATAGAGAGAACAGCTTATTCAAAAAATATGTAATAAGCTCCCCTAAATGAAACCAAACCAAATAACACTGTTTTGTTCTCTGTGGCTTTGAGTGTTTAAGTTGTGTTATTAAATTTGCACAGATGTTATTACCAATGTGTTGCGCCAAAGGATGACTTTCAGGCTCATTTATCATTAATATTGTTCTGGCCACCACGAATGCTCCAAAAGAGCATGCTCTTGTGGGCAAGAGGCCTTTTGGTTTCCTTAGTATTGGGTCACGAGTAGCTGCTTTTGCTTTTTAATAATTTTCTTTACCATTTGTTCTTTGTGTTACAAACTGATATTTATATTATCAGAAATTCAGAAGGACCACAAAGGTCTTTAGCATTTAATAATTTGTAATGTAATTAATATTCACATCATAGGGCTATTATGGATTGCATAAGTGTCCAGAACAGATAAGTTTGAGGAACTTCATTTACCTTTGACCAACCACATCTCATTAGTAGTAATTGTGAAGTGTTGGGGGCATTTGAGAAATTCCATGACATGACTTTCTAGACAGTCAAAATTCTGATTTTAGTCTTGTGAACAACTTTTCATGTTCTCATCTATCTCCATCATGATAATATTTAAATCCTTTTCATTTAAAATGAATAATTACTTAACTCCTATGTTTGCAAATCATCTGTGTCCTGAGTTTATAAAGAGAGCCACAGATAAATGAATCACACAGTCTATGCAGGATCAAATATTTACATTTTTATTCTGTTAAATCTGATTTCCTTTTCAATTTTTAGATATTTTGGTACCTGGAGAAACCTTAAAGCCTGTCAAGAGGGCATGGCTACATGTCATACATCTAACATTATTCATCCTTTTCCTTATTTTTCTGTTTATCATTTTTGCATGAACAGGGTTGGAGGTATCCTGTAGAACTAAAAACTACAGCATGACTGTGTTTCCCTGTTCACTGTCTTCATAGTAAATCAGATGTCTCCAAGTCCTCCAGAGGTCACATGCCGCATCTCTCTTTTGAATATGAATTCTAATAGTCCCACTCCCACTGCCATAGCCAACATAACCACGAGAATGTTTGTCTCAGATTCTCATCCCTCATGTGTCTGGGAATGGCTGAGGAACATGTCCCTGTCCTCCATATTGTCATTCTGTGGAATGCATTGGAAGGTCTTGTAAGCATTTCTAAGCTGCTGCCCCACTCTCTCACTACTTTGTTCTACACGTGATCACAAACACACAAACCCCCCATCTGATTTTCATAGCATTTATGATTGGATTCCCACATTTTACAAACTCTACTGAAGGACTGTAGAGAATTAGGAAATTACAACATATTATAACTCATAGAGTTCTCAGGCCATACTATCCTCAGGGTATTCTCTGCTGATTTTCCCTCTCTGCACAAACCTAGTGACCATCTTAAACTTTCACCAACTTTTCACTTCAGAATCCTGACACTTCACCTTTTTTTAAAAAAGGATTTATTTAGTTATTTGAAAGTCAGAGTTACACATAGAGGAGAGGCAGAGAGAGAGAGATAGCGAGAGAGAGGTGTCTTTCATATGGTGGTTCACTCCCCAACTTGCCAAAATGGCCGGAGCTGTGCTGATCTGAAGCCAGGAGCCAAGAGCTTCCTCCAGGTCTCCCACGCAGGTGCAGGGGCCCAAGGACTTGGACCATCCTCCGCTGCTTTTCCAGGCCATAGCAGAGAGCTGGATCAGAAGTGGAGCAGCCAGGTCCCGAACCGGCGCCCATATGGGATGCCAGAACCCCAGGCCAGGGTGTTAACCCACTGTGCCACAGCACCGGCCCTGACACTTCACTAATGAAGAAGAAGACACCTTTTTTCTTTACCTCCAGGTACTTGTCCATAGTAAACTAAATCCATAACCTCATTCTCAAATGCAACTCTACCTCCAAAATTTAAGAAAGCTTTTTATCTTATTTTTATCTTATTAGATTGGAGAGTTTAGCTGTCAGGTTTTCTCAACTCATCCAGTCTTAAATAGCAGGACTTATAAACTCAGACATTTTTGCAACCTGGAAAATATATATAGGTGTTGTGGTCTAGGTATAAGAAAAATATGCTGCCCTCAGTTTTTCTTGGAATAAATTGTGGACATTTTGGCTTATCTTTTATTATACACTATATAATAATGTATTATATATTATTATATATAATATATAATATACATTGTATAATAATATATATTATTAAATAATTCCATTTGATTATTTTAAAAACTAAGTAATTAGTTTATTTGAAAGACATAGTGACAGGAACAGCAGGAAGGAAGGGAGGGATGGAGACAGAGAGAACTCAGAGAGAGAGAGAGTGTGTGTCAATTGCCCGTAACAGATTAATAGCGAGACTGTGCCAGGCTGAAGTCTGGAGTCAGGATCTCCTTCTGGGTCATCCATGTGGTTGGCAAGAACCCAAGTACTTGGACCACCTGTTGCCTCCTAAGTACAGTGGCAGGAAGCTGGATTGAAAGCAAAAGTACTTGACCCCAGGCACACTGATATGTGAAGCAAGCATTCCATATTACACCTTAACCTGTGCAACAACACCTACCCCCACACAACATTTAACAGAAAAAGGTCCAAGAAGGATTCAGCCTAACACACAGCAAATAGAGAAAGAGGAGATTGTGGTTAACGTAGGGCACATACTTTATCTGCAGTGACTCAGCTTCAGCTGACTACGTCACCAGAGGCATGGGTGAAGTGTTCTCCTCTTCTGGCTATTTTGATAGACAACAGAAATCCACATTTCAATTTACTATTTTAAAATTCCAAAATTAAAACATACTGTGAAGAGGCAACATTATGTATTTCAAATGATACATATCTGCAGGTCACATCTGAATTTGAGGCTGCCATTGTGCAACTCATGTTGATAAAATTTGGGCTTTACTTCTGCAAAACTAGAAGGCCAAAGGTATAAGATGTTTGTATTTTTTGGTCAAGCTATCTACCCCAAAATCTCATTAATAGTGTTTTTGGTCTCTCTTGGAATAATAGAAGCAACATTTTCTGCATTACAATATGCTGTTGCTGCTATATAGAGAAGGTGAAGATTTTGGGAAGAATTACAGTTTTCTTGAAAATATTTAATTTGGCTGCAGAAATAAATGTGGAATAATAGAAAAGTCTTGAGATGTTTGGAATAAGACCAAGGGTTAAACCCAGCTCTGACATTCAAGTGTAGCTTAGAATGAAAAAAAAACAAACTTTATGACTTACCTTTCTTATCTGTAAAATGGGGAGAGTAAAGCATCTTACAAGTAACAGTAAGGTCAGATAACTCATATAAATGACTAGTTCATAGTAAGCATTAAAAAATTAGTTTCTTCCTTCCCAGCATCTACTTACTTGGTTGTTTATTAATTTCCACATTTATCTCAGTTCCAGTGCCAGAACTCTTTTAAAGTTAGCTTTGTTTGCATGTAGTTTTGGCAAATGTTTAGAAGTAGGATGGCTATCCCAATAAGTTTGAGTGAATTATTAGTTGTATCAAATAGCAGACAGTGTCTTGCCCAGGATCAGTTATGGCACTTCCTCAGTACATTTTGCTGTGTTCTTAGTTCTGTGTTAATCAATCTAGCTGTGCTCACTTGAAGTCTAATGGCTGGTTCTGCTGACATAACCTCAGCAAATTTATTCTGCTTGATAGTATCATCCCAGGAGCCAAGTAGCTCCTTTACCAGTCATACATTAAGTAAATGTTTTGCTAGTTGCATGAGTTTCTTTGTTACACTGTCATTCATATCATTCTTACTGGAATTTGGGGCAGAAAAACATCATCTGCCCCCATCCCTCCTTATTGATTTGTCCAAGCCAGTCTAAAGCTGTGTGGAAAACACAGATTGAGTCTCAGAAATGCTGTTTCGCTGAAGGTATGCCATTAGCTGCATGCCATGAGGAAAGTCACCTGACTCTCGGGTGCCTGCTTATTTCTTTTGTAAATCAAAATTAATAGAGCTTACCTTATCTACCAGAGTTGTCATGAGATAATAGATACAAGGAATTTCACTGTATAAAGGTAATATGATTGAAAAATGAAGGCCATATGTTAAATTTTGAAGGAGACAAACAGGCTGTCTCAAACTTTTCTGCACTTAAGGAGCATGTGGATAGGTTTAAATATTCCCTATGCGTAGTCACAGTTTATGGTCATTAAATCATGCTCTGTAGTGGGCACACAAGTTGGCATTTTTAACCTTAATTTTTAATCAACATATTGTAATTCTATATGGTAAGTGGTTTTAATATATGTATATAATGCACAGTGATCATTGCAGGATAATTGGCATATCCATCACCTCACATATTTATTACTTCTTTGTATTGTTGACATCTAAATCCTTTCTACTAGCTAATTGCAGTACATATTTAATTGTTGTAAACCATAGTGATTGCTTCTTGGTCTTTTGGCTAAGATCAAGTGTAGTAAACCATAGTGATCCTACTGTGCTGTAGAATATTAGAAGTCATTCCTCCTATCCAAGTGCACCTCGGTATCTGTAGATTGTTCTCTCTCCATTCCTCTCAATTCCACCGTGTACCCAGCCTCGGCATTCACACACACCCTTGCTTCTCAGCCTCTGGTAACCACTATTATTGTCTGTTTCTATGAGACATTTTTTTTTTTTTTTGACAGGCAGAGTTAGACAGTGAGAGAGAGAGACAGAGAGAAAGGTCTTCCTTCTGTTGGTTCACTCCCCAAATGGCCGCTACGGCCAGCATGCTGTGCTGATCTGAAGCCAGGAGCCAGGAACTTCCTCCTGGTCTCCCATGGGGTGCAGGGCCCAAGCACTTGGGCCATCCTCCACTGCACTCCCGGGCCACAGCAGAGAGCTGGACTGGAAGAGGAGCAACCGGGACAGATTCTGGCACTCTGACGGGGACTAGAACCTGGAGTACTGGTGCCACAGGCAGAGGATTAGCCTAGTGAGCTGTGGCGCTGGCCTTCACCATAATTTTCTAAACATGCTTTCTGTTTGTCTTTATCCCTCTATGAAATAGTTTTTTATATGTCCTCAAAGTTGAAGGACATCTCTTCTCCTTTTCAAAGTCCTGGCTCCTCCTTTCTTTCTTTTTTAAAATTAATTTATTTATTTGAAAGGCAAAGTTACAGAGAGGCAGAAGCAACAGAGGCAGAGAAAAAAAGAGGACTTTCATTCACTGGTTCAGTCCCCAAATGGTCACAATGGTTGGAGCTGGGCAGATCCGAAGCCAGGAGCCAGGAGCCTCTTCTGGGTGTCCCATGCAGGTGCAGGGCCCAAGCACTTGGGCCATCCTCCACTGCCCTCCTGGGCCATAGCAGAAAGCTGGACTGGAAGAGGAGCAACCGGGACTAGAACCCGGCACCCATATGGGATCTGGCGCTGCAGGCAGTGTCTTTACTCACTACGCCATAGCGCTGGCCCCTCCTCCTTATTTCTGGATGTTATTATTCTATTTTCCTAAACTCCTCCATGGTCTGCCTATCAGAGTGAGTCTGGATCTCACACTTCTCTTTGTATCCTCTCTCCGTCTCATGTTCTTGCTGTGTAAGTGTCCTGTGCTAACCGATTGTGCCAGTGGAGCTCCGTCTCATGGTCTCAGTTGTCCTCAAATGGAGACCCAGCGGTACTCTAATATGAAAGTGCATGACAGTGCAGATTTCTGGGTCTCACTCAGAGTTTCTGGCACAGTATATGTGGAGAAGAAACCAGAACGTTCCATTTTTCAAACACCCAGCTGATTCTGATACATGTGTTTCTGTGAGCCAGAGTTTGAGAAACGCTGCTCCAGCACCGTATTACCTGATGCCTCATGAACTTGTTGATTTGATTCACCACCACAAAAACTATATTTGCATAAATGTAAACACATCCTTGCCACACTTGGACTTTCTTTATCCCCTTGATGGCATCACCACACTTCAGGTATTTGCAGGCACGCCGGGCTCCCTCCCTTGGCTCCTGGGCCCAGATTCCAATACACATCTAAACCCTTCCTTTGAACACTCTTGTGAACCGCAGAATCAGGAGGCTCTAAAATGCAACCTAGCCCGGGATTTCAGATACCAGGAAACAGAGCCCCAAAGAGGTGATGTTGGAAGCTGAAAGGCACCTAAAAATACCTCTGGTGGCTAGAAGGAAGGAAGCAGTGAGGAAATCATAAAACAGAAATTACACTTCAATGATTCCAACTGAACAAGGTCTATGATGCCAGACTACTTGGATTTAAATCCGCGGCTCTGCCACCTACCACCTGTATGACCTTAGAAGAGTAACCAAATCTTTCCACGCCACCATTGCAAGATGAGGACAATGTAGTTCCTACTTTAAGTCCATTGTCATGAGGATTAGTAGATCAACATGTGGGAAGTGCCTAGAATGATGTACAAGTAATACTATTTCTTCAATATAATATTGAAATGTAAAAACAGCTACCAGGAGTTACCCCCTAAATAGGTGAAGGTCATGAGTATACTGTTATTAGATCATTTGACTCAAAAAAATTTGCAGACCTCCAGGTATCACCATTCTTAGAGAAATAAAGTATAAACCAGCCACAGGTATTAAAATCTGAGGTGAATTTCCACAATTTGCTTGAAAATAAAGCCTATCTATGACACACGCTATAGAACTGACATACAGCTATCATTATAAAATATTTATTGGGCACAACAAAATGCTGTAGGCAATGCACAAATGTAGAATACCAGTAACTCCAGGCCCTAATTGATTATGGACCATACATTTTTAAGAGAAGATGTGACTGAGTTACTTAACACTAATGAATGATTCCAGGCTCTCAGGCAAAGGAAAATAATCACATAGTCTTAAGGGACCCTGGTGAGTTATTGTGTGTTTAGGGCCCTCTCTCTGTTTTTGCTCTAACAAGACCACATCTGAATTTTCCACAGCCTTTGTACAAACGTGTGTTGGACTGATATTTACGCTGACTCCAGGACATCTTTTGGTAACAGGATTATTGCATGGACTAGAGGGCTCTCTACTTTGAGGTAGGGTGCCAAGGGTTTACAAATATCAGACCATAGCCACAGGACTCTAAAAGTTTCAACATCAGCAGGAGAAAGGCTAGAGGGAAAGAAAATTTGCAATGGAAATGAAATAAAATATTTGAAACAAGTTGTCATTTGTACAAATTTGAAGTCAAATTATTTTTACACAACATATTATAGCATCTGGTAGAATAATTTCCTTTCTTTCCTCTAAAAGGTAGCAATGCTCTTTGGATGAAAATCTGTATAAATAATACAATAAGACTTAGGATAAGACATTCAAGCCTTAATTTTTGAAAAATGAAATCTTTTGTCCATTACTCTTTAGGCTCCTGAATATATATGCAAACAGAGCTCTTTTTAGCTCTTGTGAAAGAATACTAATTTCAAAATCAGAGAAAGATTGTTATTTGGACAGCCTAGTCATTGAGTAGCCAGCATATGTGTGTGTTCCACAATCTGAAAAAATAACTGATAAGGGCATTGAGGGGGAGCTTTTGGAATAGCAATCGGGACACTGATTGGGAAGCCCACATTTCAGATCAGAGTGTCTGGGTTTGCATCGCTTCTCTGCTTCCAACTATAGCTCCCTGCTAGAGTGCACCCTGGGAGGCGGCATGTTATGGCTCAAGTAGCTTGGGCCTGTTTCCCACTTGGGAGAACTGGATTGAGTTCCAAGCTCCCAGCTTTGGTCTATGGGCACTTGGGGAGTGAGCTAGCAGATGCAAGCTCTCTCTTTTTCTCCCTGTCTCACACACACAAAAAATTGAACAAATACTTGCTACTAAAAGGAAATAAATGGAGAAGTGCTGAGTATAAGATACTGTAAGCAGATTAAAATATTGCCACTTTTCTTCTCTTTTCCTTTTTTTACTCCAGTCTTTCATTCAGTAGAAGTTCACACAGTGACACCTAGTGCAGCTGGTATGGTTGTGACAGCTTGAAAGACAGTGAGACAAGCTGCCCGGGAAATTCCACTTCAATTTCAGCTAAATTAAGCTAAATTCAGTAAAGCTGAAAGGCTCATATTTTGTCTCAGACCCCAATGTGCAGGCATATACTAACTATCATTTGGATCTATTTAAAAATGTATCATGCTGGCCGGCACCATGGCTCAATAGGCTAATCCTCAACCTGCAGCGCCGGCACACCGGGTTCTAGTCCCGGTCGGGGCACCGGATTCTTTCCTGGTTGCTCCTCTTCCAGGCCAGCTCTCTGCTGTGGCCCGGGAAGGCAGTGGAGGATGGCCCAAGTCCTTGGGCCCTGTACCCGCATGGGAGACCAAGAGAAGCACCTGGCTCCTGGCTTCAGATCAGCGTGGTGCGCCAGCTGCAGCGGCCATTGGAGGGTGAACCAACAGAAAAGGAAGACTTTTCTCTCTGTCTCTCTCTCTCTCACTGTCCCCTCTGCCTGTCAAAAAAAATTTTTTTTAGATGTATCATGCTTATGGGCCATAATTCCAGCTCAGTTCATTTCCTAGCAGTTAGAAATGCTGGATCATTAATATCCATAATGAAGTAGAACTGCAATTAAGAGACTCAGTGAGGCCGGCGCCCTGGCTCAACAGGCTAATCCTCTGCCTTGCGGCGCCGGCACACCGGGTTCTAGTCCTGGTCGGGGAGCCAGATTCTGTCCTGGTTGCCCCTCTTCCAGGTCAGCTCTCAGCTGTGGCCCAGGAGTGCAGTGGAGGATGGCCCAGGTGCTTGGGCCCTGCACCCCATGGGAGACCAGGAGAAGCACCTGGCTCCTGCCATCGGATCAGTGTGGTGGGCCCGCCACAGCGCGCCAGCCACGGCGGCCATTGGAGGGTGAACCAACGGCAAAAAGGAAGACCTTTCTCTCTGTCTCTCTGTCTCTCTCACTGTCCACTCTGCCTGTCAAAAAAAAAAAAAGAGAGAGAGAGACTCAGTGAAACACCCACCCCTCCCCCTTTCCAAGAAGCTTCCAAGAAGGGCTCAGCAGTTGGTGAGTTTTTCTTCATAACAGCTCTCTGATGTTTGCACACTGAGCGTCCACCGCAGACTCCCCCTGCGTCCTGTTACAAGAACCCCCAGAGCCCTGCAGAAGCTGCACATCCCTTCTGGAAAGCATCCTTAACAGGCAGTCAGGTATCTCCAGCCCGGATGACTTGCAAACACACAAGGTTCAGACATGCTTTCCGCGGGATAAACTGTTCTCAAACACCCTACGGAATTTGGGGGGTATTTTTTTACACAGAGTAAATGTGTGCTAAAGTTTAGCTCAATGAATTTTTTTTTTTTATTTTCTTACTGAAGAGCTACTTCTGGGAAGGTGTTTGATGTAGCGGTTAAAGACACCCCATGGGACACCCACAGTCCATATTAGATTGCCTGGGTTCAAGTCCTGGCTCTTCTCCCAATCCCAGCTTCTTGCTAACTCACATCCTGGGAGGCAGCAGATGATGGCTAAAGCAGTTTGGTCCCTGCCACCCACATGGAAGACCCAGATTGTGTTCCTGGCTCCCAGCTTCAGCCTGTCCCAGCCGCTGCTCTCGCAGGAATGTTTTGGTGGGAGATCTCAATCTCTCTTTTTTCTTTGTTTCTCTCTCTCAATCTTTCCAATTAAACAAATAAATAATTTTAAGAAGCGCTATCACTCTAACTTTTTACTTTTTCTTTTCTTATACCTCAAAGTCACCCTTGGTATAGTTTTCTATAAGTACTTCTTGGAGACCAGAAAGGAGCTAAGAGAGAACTAAATGCTTAGAGACAGTCATTCCACATCTGCAAGCTTAATTTCCGCAGGTGGGCAGGTGTGCTAGACAAGGTTGCAAAGTGCAAGAAGCAGAAGTCTTCCCACAGCTATCTGGGAAAATGGATTGGGGGATGAATACTTATTTACAACAGAATCATGGAGTCCACAAGTTAAGTTACCCAAAAAAAGTTATTAATAAATTTAAAATTCCATAGTATTTTGACACAGTAATCCATCACATTAAATTATATTTCAAGTAAATAAACAAAAACAAAAATGTATGTAAAATATATCTACTTACTGCAGCATAATTCATAATAGAAGAATTAAGAGATTATGAAATACGTAGCTAATTTAAGGTATGTGATTAATTTAATGGTGTGGCATACTATACATCCTAGTATCTGCTGCAAATCCCCTGTTCCCCTCCACGCCCCACCCTGAGTTTACCAGGAAAACACTGTAGCGTTTCTAACATGACAGCTTCCAGCCTCAGGCACCCATGGCTTTCTTCTTCTTTGCCTGAAATCCTTCCTTCGGGCATCATAAGAGAGCCAGGACATCAACAACTCAAGGACAACTTCAAAGAACATGGAATGAGAGATTATGGATGTTACTCCATGATTTCTCAATGGGACACCAGCAAGACTGTACCCTAAATGCCCCCGGTAGTAAATCTCTCATCAACGTGCTCCTTTCTATCCCTCAATTTCCTTTTTTATCATTTGTGGTAATGTTAGCACAATATGCTTCCAAGTCCTTATCTCAGGTCTGATTTTGGAGAGCCCTGAATAAGACAATTAGGCTCTGTGCATAAATGAATATGAAGCAATTACAATGAATGTCTATGATGTCACAGGTTCATGCAGAAGTCAATGACTATGTCGTGGCAAATATATATATAAAGGGAGCCACAAAGCAGCTCCAAGGCAGTCGGCAGTCAGGAGCCAGATATTACTTCATTTTGCTTAATCAGAAGCAGCAAACCTGGCCACCTACTTCCTCTTCCAAATATGTGTATTTATAAAGAAAGCTGGGAGGACTGGAGTGGTCCTGGGCCTTTTGGGAGGTACTGAGATGCTTTCTGTCCCTCCTGTGGGTGCTTCCTCCTGCCCAAAGCAAAGAGATAAGGCCCCGAGGGGAAAATTGTAACAGTTGCAGGACGTCCTAATGAAGTAAGATGAGACCCCTGCTCAGGGACAACCACCCAGAGCCACACTGGATGCTTTGAGACAGTTCCTGGGAGGGCACATAGCCTGGAGCACAGGTGGGGCAGAAAGTGGTACCATGTCCAGCTGCGAGATGACTGATGGTGGGCCACATGCGGGAGCAGCAGGTGCATTAAGGCTTAAATGGCCCAAGGTGCATGCAAACTGCTGAAAAGAGGAAAGGCAATGCTGCCCCACAAAGCCCCTTTGGCCCTCAAAAAGTAGGACAGGCATTTCAACCGTTCTCGTGCCTCTTGATGAAAGTGCATCAAGATTTGGCGAAGCGCTGGTATGCTGGGAAACTTGAGGTGTATTCTGCAGAAATCATCGAAGGCCTGCAGAGTGTAAATACTCATGCAGAAGCTAAAGGGGCCCTCAGTGATGTAAGGAACCAGAGTGCAGCTGAGCACTCCTCCCAGAGAAACCACGCAGAGGATGCATCAGGACACATGCATCGACAGAACATGCAACAGAAGGGACCAGAGCATGGTGGGGGCCATCCACTCACCTTGTAGCCGAGGCAGCGCTCAGCCCTCAGCCTCCAACACTGGAGAGGACAGGCCGAGAACAGGGAGGGACAATGCCAGATCACCGTCCATAGCTCCCAGCACCAGGATCCCAGGCTCACTCTGCTCCAAGAGATGAAAAGGATCAGGGTTTGAAACTTGAAGAATTTAAAAAGACTGGGGCTCACTAACATTCAAAAAATCAGAAATCATATTTGACAGCAATAGGAAAATTGTGGAATCTGACCAAATTGTCATTAGATGCTGACCCACTAGGAGGATAGCAGTGTTAAGTTGAAAACAGTGCTGGGAAACTAAAACTGCTCCACACTGATACATCTCAAAACTAGAACTCTACTGTAAGCCAGTTACAATTTTTAATTGTGTTGCAAAAATACATACAGCAAAACATAAAATTAATTAAAATTATGACATAGATTATAGATGGATAGAGAGATAGATACACAAGGAAGAAAATATATTAGCAACAATAACTGAAGTTATCTCCAAATAAGATAATTACAGATGATAATATTTTCTTCTTTATAGTACTTTGCTGTCTATAAATTTAGGCCAGTATTATATAATTCCTAAAATTGAAGCAAGATGCTGCTTTAGAAAGATATTGAGCAAATAAAATTATTTTAAAGATATAACATATATATATATAAAGATATTTCAATACTTCCTCCTTATCTTACTTGCAAAATATTCCCCACCCAGGAGTAATGGCTGACAATCAGTTGCCAACACCTCTGAAGAATGCTTTTGTCTTCTTCTTCTTCTTCCTCCTTCTTCTTCCTCCTTCTTCTTCCTCCTCCTCCTCCTCCTCCTCCTCCTCCTCCTCCTTCTTCTTCTTCTTCTTCTGACAGGTAGAGTTAGACAGTGGAGAGAGAGAGACAGAGAGAAAGGTCTTCCTTTTTCCATTGGTTCACCCCCCAAATGGCCGCTACGGCCAGTGCACAGCACCAATCCGAAGCCAGGAGCCAGATGCCTCCTCCTGGTCTCCCATGCAGGTGCAGGGCCCAAGCAATTGGCTCATCTTTCCCAGGCCACAGCAGAGAGCTGGACGGGAAGAGAAGCAACTGGGACAGATTCCGGCGCTCCAACCAGGACTAGAACCTGGGGTGCCGGCGCCACAGATGGAAGATTAGCCTAGTGAGCCACAGCGCCGGCCCTCATCTTCTTAAATAACAGAAAAATAGGGCTGGACATTGAACTTAGCACTTAAGATGCTAGTCGGGAGGCCTATGCCCCATATTGTAGTGTCTGGATTTGATATCTGGCTCTGGCTCTTGATTTCAGCTTCCTCCTAATTCAGATTCTGGGAGGCAGCATGTGATGGCCCAAGTCACTGGATCCCTGCTCCCACCTCTGGCCTGCATTGCATGACTGGCTCATGACTCTGGCCCCAGCTCATCCCTGGCTGTTAGGAACAGGTATCCAAGCTCCCAACAAACAAAAAGAAAAATGTTCCACTCTCTCCATCCCTCTCTCCCTTTCTCCTCTCAAAAAAGTAAATAATAAATAAATAAAATATCAAAAAACCAAAATTCTCACAGGGCCACCATTCTCTTATTATTCAATTAAGTAGATTGAATGAAATGTTAAAAGTGATATATAAATTAATAGGAAAAGAGCATCAAAGAAAACTTGCTTAACATTATTTTCCTTTTTATGAATCACATGAATATATCCAGTCCTGCAAGGGCGGAAGGAATTCGATTGCAGGCCATCTGGGGAAGGCCTCCATTGAACGTGCTCCGACCCTTGTGTTCCAAAGAAAAACTCCCTTTGGGTTTTGCTGAAATTTTAAGAATCTTGACACCTGGCACAGACACAGAGCAGCACAAGATTATTGTGGGACATAGGTTCTGATTCAAATTCTGTCACTTCCTGGTTGTGTAACTTTAGGGAAATTTCTTAATCTTCCTGAAACTCAGTTTCCCCTTCTATAGGATGGAATTAATAGTGCTAGCTACCCAGATTTTTCCCAAGCTTTCAATGAGTGAACAGTGCACAGAAGATGCCTGATAGACATCATTGAACCAGTGAGTTCTCACTAGATGATACTTTCTATTTATTTGGGATTACATCACCTGGTAATGAACTTCTCAGGTTCTCCTCTATTACTCATCTTCGGGAATTTCAATGATGTTAGCACCTTTACCAAAGAGAAGGAAGTTCAGGAGTCCTGGGTAGTTACTGTCATCGTTACCCAAGTGGCAGAGTCACTCTCTAACTGTGCCTCCGTTTTCCCACCTCAAAAGAGTATAGGGAATATAATCTCTTGTTCTATCAATTTCATAAGTCATCCGGAGCAGCAAATGAGAAAACAGGTGCAAATACTTCACAAAAATACAAATCACAATACATCCAACTAATTTTAAAGAAACTATTATGGGTTGATCTGGACTTGAAACCCAGGCAGGCGTTTAACCCCCGAAGTTGTATACTGAAAGCTAATGTTAAATGGTTGATGGGCTAGGGTGGAGATAAATCTAATTATCGCAGCCAGGAAGTGAGCCCAGGGGGAGTTCTTCAGGTCACTGGGGTCCTGTTCTTGAGAGGGGCATTGCTATTTCAGCCTAGTTGCTCTCTCTGCTCCCTGGCTTACACGGTGAGCTTCTCTCCACACATGCTCTGCCATTGCCAGTCTCTGCCAGCTGCCAGACTAACAGAGCTATCCAACCTTGAACTGCGAACATCCAAACTGTGAGCCAAAAACAAACCATTTCCTTCCCAAGAAACCTCTCCCAGACATTTTTAGTAAAGTAATGAACAACTGACTAATAGAGCAACAACTTAAACAGGAGGATTAAACTCACACCAGTCTTTCCTACTCCTAGGGAGCTACTCCTACCAAAGAAAAATCTAAATTATATGAGGATGTCATTACATCATGCTCTTTCAAGCCATTATTACAATTGATAACTACAAGACAAATAAACCTACATATCAGTATACCATAGATTTCAATGCGTCAGATTTCACACTGTCCAATATGGTAATCACTAGCCACATGGGACCACTGAGCATCTGAAGTGTGCCTGTCCAAACTGAGGTGTGCTGAACATGTAGAACACACCACCAAATTTTGAAGATGTATAAAATAATATGAACTATTTAATTTTAAAAGTTTTATACCAGCATCATATTGATTTTATATGGATTACCTTTTGTATTGATTATACGTAAGATGAGTTAAGTCAAATATATGATCAAAATGAATTTGATATGTTTGTTTTTAAACATGGCCAATAAAACATTTTTAATTACACAAATGGCTCACATTATGCAAGGAAAGTGTGTGGAAAATGTGTACTGTGAGAAAAACTGTCCATGGATTTTAATTTTTTTCTCAGCAACATAAAATTGTCTTTTAATTCCATTTTCCAGGAATGCTTATAGTACCCTCAAACAGCTCTTGGATAGTGCTGCCTTTGACAATAATGAATCCATTTGTAGTGAGGATTTATAAATACAGCCTCACTGGGCAGTGTACATGCACACCTGTGAGATGGAAAGCAGTAGGTTCCTTGTACTTACGTTCTATGCATCTTCCTGTCGTTAAAAGTTGTTTCAGCCAGCCTTAAAGCATACCAGTCAAGCAGATGAATACAATTTTTGAAACACCCATGCTGCCCCATAAATATGTACAATTTTTACGGGTCACTTAAATTTTTTTAATTATTTAAAATTTTAATTAAAAATTTGGCAGTCCAGAAAGAAGCATTGCATTATTTGAGCTTTCTAGCTAAAGAGTTGCTGGAAAAGGATCACAACTGAGATAATGAACTTTGCCTGTGGTCCCAGATTTCAGCGAACGTGAGACAATGAAAAACCTCCCGAAACACATCTGTTTGCTCAACTGCTACAAGCCTGCTTGAACACATGTAGGAGACCATTTGAACCAGGAATGCATGGGCTACGAAATCCAGAAACCCTGTTAACCTTTTATAGACAGCATGGTCTAAGAATATCTACTTGATAGAACAGAATAAAGAAAACACATATCATGTTTTTAGTACTGAAAGAATATCTCGAAGAAGGAAACAGAGTGCCAAGAGAGGCACTTTGTTTTGTTTTGTTTTGTTTGATCCTCTGTAAAAAAAAAAAAAAAAAAAAAAAAAAAAAGAAATTATCAATTCCCAACTTGACTCTCACTGGGATTAAACATGACAATAGGTCTGCTCTGATTTCATCATCGTTAAAAAAAAAAATCTATTATTTTTCACTTTATGTTTCTGTGTGGGAGCAAACTGTTGAAATCCATACTTGATGTATACTAAGCTGATCTTCTGTATATTAAGATAATCGAAAATGAATCTTGATGTGAATGGAAGGGGAGAGGGAGTGGGAAAGGGGAGGGTTGTGGGTGGGAAGGACGGTATGGGGGGGAAGCCATTGTAATCCATAAGTCGTACTTTGGAAATTTATATTCATTAAATAAAAGTTTAAAAAAATAAAAATAAAAAAAAAAGAAAGAGAGAGAGAGAGAATCTTCCTCCCAAATGCTCACAAGGCTGGGAGCCAGGAACTCAATTTGAGTCTCCCGCATGTGTGGCAAGAACTCAAGAACTTGAGCCATCACCTCTTATCTCTCCATGCATTCCAATATAGGCTATAGGCATTGAAAGTGTCAAACACTTGACTCAAGAGAGGCCTTTTCTTACCACTGTTAACACTGTTTGCTGGCAACAAGTTTCTGGTTTCTGGACCACATGTATGAGAACATAAAAATAACCTGGCTTTAGTCAACAAAGATCCTGTAGCCAAATAACCAACAGCTTCTCAATTTAGGGTTACAGTTTGTGTTTTGTGCTGGGCCACCTGAATTCAAGGCTTGGCCAATAAATATACTGTGGAGGCTTTGGCTACTTGTAGTGGATGCATTGAAGAGGAAAAGGCAAAATATTTCATTACAAAATAAATACATATTATGATATTTAATGTCCTGCTGCTGTCCATAAAAACAGTAGGGGGACTTAGAATTAGTAGTTAATGATGGTTTCTGAATAGTGGAGGTTGGAAGAGAAATGAATACTTAAATAAGAAGGAAATACCACCTTTTACTCCAGCATAGACCTATTGTGCGCACTCAAGAAAATGACACACAGAGCAATTACCAGTGCAAATTCAGCATACTTGGAAAGAAAGGAGAAATACTCAGCACAATAGCCAATTTTTAAAATCTTTCATGGCAACATCCTTCTTTCTCATAATGAAGTAAGTAATGAAATTTGAATAGAATTTAGCCCTACCTCCAAGCATTTAGAATTCAAATGACTATTGGGAGATATTTCTGATCTTTGAAACATGAAAGATAAAAGTTCTAAGAATATCTTTCGAAGAAAAATCCAAATGAAGTTTCTTTTTTAATAATTAAATATTTTATTTAGATTAACAATGTCAGTATCTATACATAATTATTTTTATTTAACTAATTGACCTTATAATAAGCATTAGGCTATATATGTATACATTCTTGTATGTATACATACAATGTATATATACATATACATTCTTAAAATATTTAGCTTTAAAGTTTTATTTTTTAATTTTATTTTCAACTCAATAAATATTGTATTTATTATTTTTAGATAACATATTTTTAAATTTACATTATGGGGGGTTGGCACTGTGGTGTAGAAAGCTAAGCCTTCTCCTGTGGTTCTGGCATTCTGTATGGGTGCTGGTTCACATCTTTGCTACTCCTCTTCCAATCCAGCTCTCCACTTATGGCCTGGGAAAGCAGTGGAAGATGGCCCAAGTACTTGGGCCCCTGCACCTGCTTGGGAGACCCAGAATAAGCTCCTGGCTCCTGGCTTCAGATCAGGCCAGCGCAAGCCATTGTGGCCTTTTGGGAGTGAACCAGCAGATGGAAGACCTTTCTCTGTCTCTCCCTCTCTCTGTCTCTAACTTTACCTCTAAAATAAATGAATACAATCTTTAAAAAATTTACATTATACTCAAAGGCATAATGGCTCTATTAAATAAAGAGCTCAACTTATAAAAAGTAAAAAGACCGTAGACCAGTAGGAAAATAGGCAAGGGTTACAAACAATAATCAAAGGATGTTCAGCTTCACTCATATAAGGTGAATTTTAAAATCGTCACAAGATCATGAAAACTGTAGTAATAAATAATTCCTATCAGTTTGTTTGATGAAGATTTCAAACAAAGTTTGACAAAACACTGTATTTGCAGCAAAAGTGATACATTTTTTTTCTATCTCAAATTCTTGGGAGTACATGAAAAGCAGATAAAATCAAATTGCAAATACTAGAGCACACAGGATGTCAATGTTGTAGAATGTGTGAGGAAATCATTAAAGAGTAAAAAGGTTATGGGAAATTCATTAGAATTAAATGTTATTGATAAGGTATTCAGCAAACTGAGACAATTTGTCAGTTCTCAAGATGTTTTTTCAGGGTTTTCCCACTGAGAATGTTGACAGGAATGTTAACTAAATTATTTCACAGTGGTTGTCCAAAACTCTGGATTGAAGATGACTTTAAAATTATGTTTGAGTTTAAGGTCAGCAAAAAGGAGTGCTGTTGTTGACTAGTGATGTTGGCCTAGAAGGAGGATTGGCTATCCTTGGGTCATGAACTGTTTATTCCACAATGGAAGGTGAAGTTGTAGAAACTCATTTCCTGTCATTCTAATGAGGTTCTACTTTATTTGAGAGAGATCATTTCATGGGCTATCAGTTAGAGTTGGACTACTACCCTCAGAATAGTGTAGGAAATATTATTTCCTAAGTTCATCTCTCTCAACTCCCCCAACCACCTCTTTTTCATACATGGTCATTTCACTTGTTCGTTATTATTAGCCTTCCTTTAGGGGCACATGAACCTCTTCCTTCTACCTCCAACACCAAAACTTCTTGCTCCAACTGTGAAATTTTTCTTCTGTGCATGAAGTATGGAATGATATGCATCCTGCAAAAGTAAAGACCTTTTGCACAAAAACAAAAATGCTCCATTTGCCACCAAAAGGAATATTACAACGTTCTCTTCTCAAATTACTCAGAACTAATTTTTTGACTTAATTAATGCCAACCCTGCCCTTTAACTCACTGCCATCTGCCATAAGTCATCTTCCAGGCAGAAAGGTCATGAAGTCACCGGGGGACAGGCTGGCTCCAGGCTTCCCTCCTTGATGCCATTCACTTTGCTTGTCCCAGCACCAGCCAGTACCAACTACCATTGCCAATGTCAGACACTCTAGGACTATCAATTAGAAATGGAAAAAGCTCAACAACTTCTAACTTGGCTTGAAAAGGAAAGCATCCAGATGTTTGTGCCCATTTGGCAAAAACTTACTAAAATCCATGTGAAGGAAAGCACATATTTTCCAATTGGGATGATATCTGTTAACGTAGTGAGCAAAATTATCCATTGAGAGATACTCAATTATTAGCAATTCCATATGGTTTAAACTACCAGAGTATAGACAATCATCTGCATCAGTATTGGCATTTACAGAACTTGGAGTTGAACTATGAGCTTGAAACCTGGGATATGTGCATACCAGGAAGAAACAAATACCATCTTTCAAAAATATTTCAGACTGTATCAATTTTCATATAAAAGGAAATACACCTTTACACAACATATTTCTGTTCTTTTAACGCCTATATCAAGTAGAAGCAGTTAGACTATATTCTGGTGGAAGAGACAGACCTGCAATAAGAGAGAAAACGATGCCAGCATTTACAGAAAGGTCCAAGCAGATTATTGGAGGAGAGATCATGTTGGCTGGGTTTTTAAAGTTGTGTAGAGAGAGCTAAACTGAAGTCCAAAGGTCCAAGGAATAAGGATAGGGGATGGTAAAGACAGGATCAACTTCTTGGTAGTCCCATTTTCAAAAAGGTTTGGCATAAATTTTTTTTCCATTCTCAGCATCTCTCCTTTCTTCTGTTATTCTGCTTCGTTATAGCTTTGTCGTTTCTAACGTTAGGTAGGGACAGTGATTGCAATGAATGAATAGCAGTATTAAAATGCCATCAGGGGAGGGGGCGGAGCCAAGATGGCGGAATAGTGAGGGCGCGCACCGATAGTCCGGGAAAATTTAGTTTAATAAAAGGGGAGTTACGGTAGCCGCAGAAAAAAAGAACCAGGAAAAAATTGCACGGGAATCGTGAATCGGACCTACTGGGAGAACAAGGTCGCCCACCGCGCGGAAGCCAAGTCGCGGGACCGAGCCGCAGAAGCCCCAGGGTCGGCACGCCAGTGCTCCAAGGGGAGTGCACGCACAGACAACAGCGGGGAGACTTGGGACGCTCAGGGCTCCGAGTCCACACATCGGCGCTGGAAGGGGAGGTGAGCTCAATAACCCGAGACATTGGTGGGGAAACGGGGGTCAGAATCTAGAGGGGGGCCGGAAAGTGCAGCAAACTCACTACCGGAAAGAAGGAAAAAAAAGCTTCGGGGTTTCTCTTCCCCCTAACCTTGCAAAGGTTACAAGGCTGCAAGGCTTGAAGAGACAAAGAGCAGGCCTCCTCTCTGGATTTACATATCAATGGGGGAGAGCTAAGGAACTGAGTCACTACAATTCAGTAGCCTAGGCAACCCAGTGGGAGTCCAGAGGAGCCAAAGACTGGAAGCTAAATACCATCAATTCTGCACAGCCATGCCCTGCGGTGTTACTTACCCCCTGAATAAATAAAATAAATAAATAAATAAAAAGAGAGAGATTTACCACGCATAACCTGAGGGTGTCACCTTTGCACACCCTTAACCAGGAAGAACCAGGCAGAGCTCTCAGGCCGCACCCATCTCAAGCCTCCAAGGCTCCTCCAACAGCAGGCAGTCCACTTAACACGGACACAGTATAAAAAAAAAAAAAAAACGCACAGTGACGCAAGAAGAATTAACTATGCCGAGTAACAAACACAGAAATAGAGGGAGCAAGATCAACGATGACACTATGATGCCTCCAAATAAGCAAAACACCCCAAGCCAAGAGTATGAAGATGATGAGATAGAAGAAATGCAAGATACGGATTTCAAAAAATTTATGATAAGAACATTTAGAAGTTTTCAAAAGCAAATCCTTGAACTACAGAAATCCTTAATGGACAAGATTGAAAATCTCTCTCGTGAAAACGAAATTTTAAGGAAGAGTCAAAATGAAACTCAGAAACTAGTAGAACAGGAAAGTGTAATAGTCAAGAGAAATCAAAATGAAATGAAGAGCTCAATAGATCAAATGACAAACACATTAGAAAGCCTTAAAAACAGAATGGGTGAAGCAGAAGAGAGAATATCGGACTTAGAAGATAGAGCACAGGAAAACATACAGTCAAACCAAAGAAAAGAAGAGGAAATTAGAAACCTAAAAAATATTGTTGGGAATCTACAGGATACTATTTAAAAAACCAACATTCGAGTTCTAGGAGTTCCTGAAGGCATGGAGAGAGAGAAAGGATTGGAAGGCCTTTTTAGTGAGATACTAGCAGAGAACTTTCCAGGTTTGGAGAAGGACAGAGATATCCTAGTACAGGAAGCTCATAGAACCCCCAATAAACATGACCAAAAGAGATCCTCACCACGACACGTGGTAATTAAACTTACCACAGTGAAACATAAAGAAAAGATCCTAAAATGTGCAAGAGAGAAACGTCAGATTACTCTCAGAGGATCTCCAATCAGACTCACAGCTGACTTCTCATCAGAAACCCTACAAGCTAGGAGGGAATGGCGAGACATAGCACAGGTGCTAAGAGAGAAAAATTGCCAGCCCAGAATATTATATCCTGCCAAGCTCTCATTTGTGAATGAAGGTGAAATAAAGACCTTTCATAGCAAACAGAAATTGAAAGACTTTGTGGCCACTCGTCCGGCCCTGCAAAAGATACTTAAAGATGTGCTACACTCAGAAACACAGAAACACGGTCATCAATATGAAAGAAGGGAAAGGAAGAACACCTACCAGTAAAAGAGCATGGGAAGCTCAAAGCATATACTAGAAAATATTTCCGGGAAAATGGCAGGGCAAAGTCACTACGTATCAATAGTCACATTGAACATTAATGGTCTGAATTCTTCAGTTAAAAGACACCGTTTGGCTAACTGGCTCACAGAACACAACCCAACTATTTGTTGCCTACAAGAAACACATCTCTCTAACAAAGAGGCATGCAGACTGAAAGTGAAAGGTTGGAAAAAGATATTCCATGCCAACAGAAACCAAAAGAAAGCAGGTGTAGCCATATTAATATCAGACAAAATAAACTTTAATACAAAAACTGTTAAGAGAGACAAAGAGGGACACTATATAATGATTAAGGGTTCAATTCAACAGGAAGATGTAACTATTATAAATGTATATGCACCTAATTACAGGGCACCGGTCTATTTAAAAGATATGCTAAGGGACTTAAAGGGAGATTTAGATTCCAATACAATAGTACTGGGGGACTTCAATACTCCACTCTCAGAAATAGACAGATCATCCGGACAGAAGATCAACAAGGAAACAGCAGATTTAATTGACACTATTGCCCAAATGGATCTAACAGATATCTACAGAACTTTCAACCCTACATCTACAGACTTCACATTCTTCTCAGCAGCGCATGGAACCTTCTCTAGGATTGATCACATACTAGGCCATAAAGCAAGTCTCAGCAAATTTAAAAGAATTAGAATCATACCATGCAGCTTCTCAGACCACAGCGGGATGAAGCTGGAAATTAGCAACTCAGGAAACCCCAGAAAGTATGCAAACACATGGAGACTGAACAACATGCTCCTGAATGAACACTGGGTCATTCAAGAAATCAAAAGAGAAATCAAAAACTTTCTGGAAGTAAATGAAGACAACAACACAACATATCAAAACTTATGGGATACAGCAAAAGCAGTATTGAGAGGCAAATTTATAGCAATAGGTGCCTATATCAAGAAATTGGAAAGGTACCAAATAAATGAGCTTTCAGCGCACCTCAAGGACCTAGAAAAACTGCAGCAAACCAAACCCAAATCTAGTAGGAGAAGAGAAATAATTAAAATCAGAGAAGAAATCAACAGGATTGAATCCAAAAAAACATTACAAAAAATCAGCCAAGCGAGAAGCTGGTTTTTTGAAAAAATAAACAAAATTGACACCCCATTGGCACAACTAACTAAAAAAAGAAGAGAAAAGACCCAAATCAATAAAATCAGAGATGAAAAAGGAAACGTAACAACAGACACCACAGAAATAAAAAGAATCATCAGAAATTACTACAAGGACCTGTATGCCAGCAAACAGGAAAACCTATCAGAAATGGATAGGTTCCTGGACACATGCAATCTACCAAAATTGAACCATGAAGACATCGAAAACCTAAATAGACCCATAACTGAGACAGAAATTGAAACAGTAATAAAGGCCCTCCCAACAAAGAAAAGCCCAGGACCAGATGGATTCACTGCTGAATTCTACCAGACATTTAAAGAAGAACTAATCCCATTTCTTCTCAAACTATTCAGAACAATTGAAAAAGAGGGAATCCTCCCAAATTCTTTCTATGAAGCCAGCGTCACCTTAATCCCTAAGCCAGAGAAAGATGCAGCACTAAAGAAAATTATAGACCAATATCCCTGATGAACATAGAGGCAAAAATCCTCAATAAAATTCTGGCCAATAGAATACAACAACACATCAGGAAAATCATCCACCCAGACCAAGTGGGATTCATCCCTGGTATGCAGGGATGGTTCAACATTCGCAAATCAATCAATGTGATTCACCACATTAACAGACTGCAGAAGAAAAACCATATGATTATCTCAATTGATGCAGAGAAAGCATTTGATAAAATTCAACACCCTTTCATGATGAAAACTCTAAGCAAATTGGGTATAGAAGGAACATTCCTCAATATAATCAAAGCAATTTATAAAAAACCCACAGCCAGCATCCTATTGAATGGGGAAAAGTTGGAAGCATTTCCACTGAAATCTGGCACCAGGCAGGGATGCCCACTCTCACCACTGCTATTTAACATAGTTCTGGAAGTTTTAGCCAGAGCCATCAGACAAGAAAAAGAAATCAAAGGAATACAAATCAAGAAGGAAGAAGTCAAACTATCCCTCTTTGCAGACGATATGATTCTGTACTTAGAGGATCCAAAGAACTCTACTAAGAGACTATTGGAACTCATAGAGGAGTTTGGCAAAGTGGCAGGATATAAAATCAATGCACAAAAATCAACAGCCTTTGTATACACAAGCAATGCCATGACTGAGAAAGAACTGCTAAGATCAATTCCATTCACAATAGCTACAAAAACAATCAAATACCTTGGAATAAACTTAACCAAGGACGTTAAAGATCTCTACGATGAAAATTACAAAACCTTAAAGAAAGAAATAGAAGAGGATACCAAAAAATGGAAAAATCTTCCATGCTCATGGATTGGAAGAATCAACATCATCAAAATGTCCATTCTCCCAAAAGCAATTTATAGATTCAATGCAATCCCAATCAAGATACCAAAGACATTCTTCGCAGATCTAGAAAAAATGATGCTGAAATTCATATGGAGGCACAAGAGACCTCGAATAGCTAAAGCAATCTTGTACAACAAAAACAAAGCCGGAGGCATCACAATACCAGATTAGATTTCAGGACATACTACAGGGCAGTTGTAATCAAAACAGCATGGTACTGGTACAGAAACAGATGGATAGACCAATGGAACAGAATTGAAACACGAGAAATCAATCCAAACACCTACAGCCAACTTATATTTGATCAAGGATCTAAAACTAATTCCTGGAGCAAGGACAGTCTATTCAATAAATGGTGCTGGGAAAACTGGATTTCCACGTGCAGAAGCATGAAGCAAGACCCCTACCTTACACCTTACACAAAAATCCACTCAACGTGGATTAAAGACCTAAATCTACGTCCTGACACCATGAAGTTATTAGAGAACATTGGAGAAACCCTTCAAGATATTGGCACAGGTAAAGAATTTCTGGAAAAGACCCGGGAGGCACAGACAGTCAAAGCCAAAATCAACTATTGGGATTGCATCAAATTGAGAAGTTTCTGTACTGCAAAAGAAACAGTCAGGAGAGTGAAGAGACAACCGACAGAATGGGAAAAAATATTTGCAAACTATGCAACAGATAAAGGGTTAATAACCAGAATCTACAAAGAGATCAAGAAACTCCACAAAAACAAAACCAACAACCCACTTAAGAGATGGGCCAAGGACTTCAATAGACATTTTTCAAAAGAGGAAATCCAAATGGCCAACAGGCACATGAAAAAATGTTCAAGGTCACTAGCAATCAGGGAAATGCAAATCAAAACCACAATGAGGTTTCACCTCACCCCGGTTAGAATGGCTCACATACAGAAATCTACCAACAACAGATGCTGGCGAGGATGTAGGGAAAAAGGGACACTAACCCACTGTTGGTGGGAATGCAAACTGGTCAAGCCACTATGGAAATCAGTCTGGAGATTCCTCAGAAACCTGAAGATAACCCTACCGTTCGACCCAGCCATCCCACTCCTTGGAATTTACCCAAAGGAGTTTAAATTGATAAACAAAAAAGCGGTCTGCACCCTAATGTTTATTGCAGCACAATTCACAATAGCCAAGACCTGGAACCAACCTAAATGCCCATCAACGGTAGACTGGATAAAGAAATTATGGGATATGTATTCTTTAGAGTACTATACCGCAGTAAGAAACAACGAAATCCAGTCATTTGCAACAAAATGGAGGAATCTGGAACACATCATGCTGAGTGAAGTAAGCCAGTCCCAAAGGGACAAATACCACATGTTCTCCCTGATCGGTGACAACTGACTGAACACCAAAGGGGAAACCTCCTGAAGTGAAGTGGACACTATGAGAAATGGTGACTTGATCAGCATAGCCCTGACTGTTAATGAACAACTTAATACATTATCCCTCATAGTATTTTTTTTGTCTGTTCTACTTGATATGACTGGTTTAATTCTGTAATTATCACACAGTTATTCTTAAGTGTTGAAAATTAACTGAAATGTGATCCCTGTTGAACGTAAGAGTGGGAATAAGAGAGGGAAGAGATGTGTAATTTGGGGCATGCTCGGGCTGACTTGCCCCAATTGGTAGAGTTGGAAACATACTAGGGGATTCCAATTCAATCCCATCAAGGTGGCATATGCCAATGCCATCTCGCTATTCCAGGTGATCAATTTCAGTTCACAATTGATCATAATGAAAGGACTGAGAGTCAAGGGGAGCACATGGGCAAGTCTAGTATCTGCTGACACCAACCGATAGAATGGATAAAGGGGAGAGTGGTCCAGCATGGGAAGTGAGATGCTCAGCAGACTCATAGAATGGCGGATGTCCTAAATAGCACTCTGGCCTCAGAATCAGCCCTGAAGGCACTCGGATCTGGCTGAAAATCCCATGAGAGTATTTCAGGCATGGAAAGCCAAGACACTCTGGCAAAAAGATCTCTGTGAGTGAGATCCCAGTGGAAAGAACAGGTCTTCAAAGAGGGAGGTGCCTTTCTCTGAAGGGAGGAGAGAACCTCCACTTTGACTATGACCGTGTCTAAACAAGATAAGAGTCGGAGAACTCAGGGGGCTTCCATAGCCTTGGAAACTCATAACTGGTGCATAGGGAGATTACTGATGCCATAAACAGGAGTGTCAATTTGTGAAGTCAACGGCAGGAGACACTGTGCACTTACTCCTCATGTAGGATCTCTGTCCTTAACGTGCTGTACACTGAGGCTTAATGCTATAACGAGTACTCAAACAGTATATTTCACTTTGTGTTTCTATGGGGGTGCAAACGATTGAAATCTTTACTTAATGTACACTAAACTGATCTTCTGTAAAAAAAAAAAAATTATCAATTCCCAACTTGACTCTCACTGGGATTAAACATGACAATAGGTCTGATCTGATTTCATCATCATTTAAAAAAAATCATCTATTATTTTTCACTTTATGTTTCTGTGTGGGAGCAAACTGTTGAAATACTTACTTAAGGTATGCTAGGCTGATCTTCTGTATATTAAGATAATCAAAAATGAATCTTGACGTGAATGGAGGGGGAGAGGGAGTGGGAAGGGGGGGGTTGTGGGTGGGAGGGACGGTACGGGGGGGAAGCCATTGTAACACATGAGTCGTACTTTGGAAATTTATATTCATTAAATAAAAGATAAAAAAAAAAAAGATAGGTGCAGCTCCAGCCATTGTGGCCAATTAGGCAGTGAACCAGCATATGGAACTGCTCCTTCTCTTTCTGTGTTACTCTGACTTTCAATAAAATAAATAAATCTTTAAAATAAAAAAAAAATGCCATCAGGGGAGATTCATCACGCTCAACTTCTAATTGGGGAGGAAAAATGTTCTTAAGCTTCATAGGGGTTTCTGTTTTGTCTTGGGAGAAATGTCATATTAATTGACTAGATAAGTACTTAGGGAGATTAATCTTTTTGCCAATAACTCCTTCCAGTTTCATTGAAATTTTGCACAATCGCTGCTCAATAAGAATAGTGTAAAACATATTTAAAATCTACTTTCAGAAAAAGAGAATGTGTGCAAAGCACGAGGTCCAATCCAGTAATAGCCTTCTCATGTGGGAGCTGCAATTGCAGTTGCTTGGGTTGGCATTTGATTCTCACAGGATGCATGGCCAGCTCTCTTGCTAACTGAGCTACAGGTCAGTGTTCAAACAACATTGAGGGACTTGTCTACTCCGGCTGGGAAAGACCATTGGAATCTGAGTAAGGAAAACAAAGGGCACCCTACACAGAGAAGCTGCCAAATGCTTAGCTCATTCATGTTGCATTACACTTGTTGCCCTGGGATGTCTGTAGCTGACATCTCCTGCTTGATCCGCAGCGTCGTATCCTCCACACTCCGGGTCCCCAGTGAGCATTTAGCTGCTGCCGCCTGGAAAGAATGTCACAATCTTTTCTGCATCTCATTATCGGAGCAAAAACTAAAGACAATTCCAGTCCAGCTCTCTGCTGTGGCCCGGGAGTGCAGTGGAGGATGGCCCAAGTCCTTGGGCCCTGCACCCCATGGGAGACCAGGAGAAGCACCTGGCTCCTGCCATCGGATCAGCGCGGTGCGCCGGCCACAGCACGCCAGCCGCGGCGGCCATTGGAGGGTGAACCAACGGCAAAAGGAAGACCTTTCTCTCTGTCTCTCTCTCTCTCACTGTCCACTCTGCCTGTCAAAAATAAAAAAAAAATTTTTTAAAAAAAAGAGGGAATCGATCATACTCAAGAGGAGGGCGCTGGGAGCTCTGCCTGCGTGAGGGGCACCGTGCCTCATCAAACGGTGAGGAGGTTTGACTGAGACTCTCTCAAGCAAAGGTAGACAAAAGGGGAAGGGCATTGACTCCAAAGTCATTGCACCCCCACAGTCCCTCCCAGTTCAGACCACGCTCATGCTCACCATGGCCAGCTTTTCTCCAAAGTGCCCTGATTCACACTGTTGCCCCTCTGCAGAAGCGGAGTCTCGAAGGTCAGCCTTGTTTCCCACCAGCATGATAGAGATCGCTCATGGGCTGCATCCTTCCATGAAGAAACAAAACAAACAAACAAACATCAAACATGGGCCACATGGAGATCATGGCGAGGACAACCAGAGCAGCAGCAGTTACCATTTTCCAACTTTCCCTTGTGTGCAAAACGATGGATTCCACGCTTGGTGAAGTAAACGCGTCACATGCATGTGAGCACATTCAGTGTGTGCACAACTACTGTAAATCTTATTTCTGTAGAACAAGGTGTCTTATTTATCCTTGTCAAAATCCTGCCGTCAACTATAATAACAGAATCATTTCATTATATTGGAGATTATATCTTTAAGTCTCAAAATATCTCTAAACATCCCCACACTCTCCGCCTATTCACAGGTGAGAACATGGAATTCAGAGAGATTGAATAAAAAGGTATAAGGACTGGGGCCTGGTTCCACACTAACTCCATAACCATGCTACTCAGACAAGGTTCCATCCTTACATTAATGACAAGAGAGCAGGCACTGGGATAAGTCCATTTTATGCAAAGGAAAATTGGTATTTACTAATTGCTTATCGATAGCACACAAAGTAATGCAAACTAATATAAATCAAGAAACATGACCTCAGAGTTCTATTTGGCTGTGGTACTATGCCATTGCTATCCCAGATAATTTTCCCACCCTGTGGAACAAAAATGTAGTTCAAAAGTTCCACAACATGGTGCTGCCTTGGTGGTATAGTGAGTGAAGCTTCAGCCAGTGATGCCAGTATCCCATATGAGCAAAGGTTCGAACGAGTCCTGGCTGCTCCACTTCTGATCCAGCTCCCTGCCAATGCTCTTGGAAAAGCAATGGAAGGTGGCCCCAGTGCTTAGGAACCTGCCATCCATGTGGGAGAACCAGATAGAGTTCCGAGCTTCTGGCTTCAGCCCGGACCAGTCCTGACAGTTGTGGCCATTTTGGGGTGAATCAGCAGATAGAAGATTTTCTCTCTCCCTCCCTCCCTCCTCCCTCCCTCCCTCTCCCTCACCCCTCCCTCTCCCTCTCCCTCCCCCTCTCTCTCTGTAACTCTGCCTTTCAAATAAATAAATAAGTAAATCTTTTAAAGAGTTCCACATTCATTGCTCTTTGGTTTACAACAAAAGCAAAATGCAGAAATCCTAAAGATCAATGTTTGCCTGGTTCCTAAATAGGACTGGCAGCAGCCCTGATCGACATATGTGAGAACTAGTTTCAGGGAGCCTACAGAGAGACACTGCTCACTCAGTTTGGGACTACCACGATGTCAAGAAATGAGGCTGTGCTTGGCACCATGGCATAGCAAGTAAAGCTGCCGCCTGTGATGCCAGCATCCCATGTGAGCACTGTTTCAAGTCCTGGCTGCTCCACTTCCAGTCCAGCTCCCTGCTAGTGTGCCTGGGAAAGCATTAGAAGATGGCCCAAATGCTTGGGGCCCCTGTACCCTCGTGGGAGACCTGGATGAAGCTCCTGGCTTCAGACCTGCCCAGCTCTGGCCACTGTGGCCATTTAGGGAGTGAACCAGAGGATGGAAGATCTCTCTCTCTCTCTCTCTCTCTCTCTAATTTTCCATTTCAAATAAATAAATAATCTTTAAAAAGCAAAGAAATGAGGCCTAAAATGAAATTGAGCTTGACTTCCTTTCTTTTCAGACAGTGTTCCTTTCACTGTAGTCAAAGTAAAAGGGAGAAGAGAATGAAAAGCTCTCCCAAAAATTCCTGGCTCCACCTATTAATGTGTTCATTAATTGTGTTCTTTGGTGATCTCAGGATTCAAGAGGGCAAGATTTAGAAGCCATTGACCAAATATTCACTTAAGTAAGCCAAGAGTGTGAGCTTCTAAATGACTTACCACAGGTCATACAGGTAACATTGGTATCTCCTGCAAGTTGTGGCCTAAGTAACACCTCCACCTCACTAATGAAAACTGCAGCCCACCCCCTCCTCATAAGGCCGTGTTCTGTTCTCCATTTTGTTTCTATAACATTAGATACTTTCCAGCATATGTTTCGTTTATTTATGTTTATTGCTTTAAAACTGCTTTCTGCACTACATACAAGCTCTATAAGACTAGGGCTCTTGTTTCTATTAACAGACACATGTTAAGTACATAGAGGAGTAAATGCAGTGGAGTTACTCAAAAATATTTTTGATTGTGTAAAAGTTAGGACGAGATCTTTTATCTCAACTGTCACCATTTAGGTTCTACCTAACTATTCAAACAACAAAATAGTCACTATAGTAAGTAAATGGCCACAATTCTATTTAATCCATAATTCTAGTACAAGACTTTGTAACCCAGCTGTTTTGGATCAAAGTGTACAATGATTAGTTCCCAGGGTCCATTCACCACGCACATTCTATTGTTTATCAATCCTCTGGCCGACTGCACAAGAATTTGTTTCCAGCCATATCTACTGTAAGCTATCGATCTTCTCTACAGGATCTCATCAGAATTCAAAAGTTAGACTTAGAGAAGCTTCATTATGTTCTCTCTCTTTTTTTTTTTTTTTGGAAAATAAAAGACAGATGCCACATGCTACCTAATTTGTCTACCATAACTAATTCAAAAAGTCATCTTGAATACCTCTTCTACCTTTCCAGACCCCATGGACAGGTGGTAGCCACGCTGAAAAGGTGACTCACAACATGCAGGTGCTTAGCCAGTTACGGCAGTGGACGTCCTGGCACACGCTATGGCTGACAACTTAATATAAGGACCATGAGGAGTCTTCAAAAGTTGATAGAAAATGCGCAGAATGAAAAAAAAAAAAACTCGGCACAGATTTTAGATAATTACACCTTAATAAACATTTTAATTCTATTTTCTATGAACTTTTTCTAGTACTATCATATTTCACTGTGGCTGATCTTGCCTTTTGTGCTTCCTTTTCTTGAGCATAAGCTAAAAGATTTTAAAATGAAGGCTAAGTTAAAAACTTCAACAATGGGCCGGCGCCGCGGCTCACTAGGCTAATCCTCCGCCTTGCGGCGCCGGCACACCAGGTTCTAGTCCCGGTTGCCCCTCTTCCAGGCCAGCTCTCTGCTGTGGCCAGGGAGTGCAGTGGAGGATGGCCCAGGTGCTTGGGCCCTGCACCCCATGGGAGACCAGGAAAAGCACCTGGCTCCTGGCTCCTGCCATCGGATCAGCGCGGTGCGCCAGCCACAGCGCGCCGGTCGCGGCGGCCATTGGAGGGTGAACCAACAGCAAAAAGGAAGACCTTTCTCTCTGTCTCTCTCTCACTGTCCACTCTGCCTGTCAAAAAAAAAAAAAAAAAAAAAAAAAACACTTCAACAATGAAAAGTTTTTCTGGAGTTCTTAAATATCAGTGTGTATGAGTCAGCTGGGATTGTCCATTGCTCTCTGGACTTATTGCTCTAGTCCAGAGAGCTGCACTTACTCCTTTAAGCCTCTACTCCGTGCACTATCTGCACTTTGGAATTCCTTCCCTGACACAAATGCTTGTGTTAATTTGCTGCTCACTTTGCTTTATTGCAGTAGCAGCCAGTGTTAACAAAGGAAGCTCCATTGGAGCACCCATTCTAACCACCAAATTTCTACAAGCAAGTGCCTTATACTTTCTAGGTCTTAGTTTTCTAATGAAAGGTGAAAATAATGTCTCTTACGTCCTTTCTCAGATGTTATAGATGAATATGACAGAAAATTTTGTGAAGTAAAAATGTAACATAAATAAGAATACATTTCCACTATTTTCATAGTCACTGTAAGACACTGATATTGATATTGACAGGCTGATATTGATATTGATAAATAAATGCCCATTTATTTATCACTATCAAAGTCTTATTGCCAATTGCAGTCATTTTCCACATTACTTCTGTAGTCAGTTAGAAAGAGAACATTTATTCCAGAGATCAACTTGAGAGTAAACAAAAACTGTGCTGTTTAGTCACTACTGTTACATAATGCCTGTTTAAAATTATAAATAACGTACTTATTGCAAAACTTGTATTAGCCATTGGTTTAATTTTCAAGAGAGTCTGCTAACAATAGCTCAAACTGTAGATTTCTACTGATCAAAACCCTTTGGTAGCATTCTAAATGTGGTTAAGATAATTTCCTACCTTTAAAATTAGCTTACCATGAAATCAAGGGATATGAAAGCATCTCCAGGTGGAAGACACCACCTTATTCAGGCAAGGAAAGCACAGACGATATGCCACACGTTGGAAATGCCAACTGGTGTTTCAGGGGTACCCTAGGGTATCTGAAGACCCACATTACTTCCAGATTAAGGTTGAGAACACAGTTAGCTCTAGAATTTGGACCCCGGCACACATGCACATCCAGGTGATGTATACCTCTGATTCTGTTGAGTGTGGAAGCCCTTGTGTACATGTAATCATGCTATATACCAACCACACTACCTCCTTGCTTATAAAAGCTTCTTGTTTTTAAATAATCTGGCTTTGCACTTGCTCACCACGGAGTTCTTTTTTTTTTTTTTTTTGACAGGCAGAGTGGACAGTGAGAGAGAGAGACAGAGAGAAAGGTCTTCCTTTTGCCATTGGTTCACCCTCCAATGGCCGCTGCGGCCGGCACACCACGCTGATCTGATGGCAGGAGCCAGGTGCTTCTCCTGGTATCCCAGGTGGGCCAGGAGCCAGGTGCTTATCCTGGTCTCCCATGCGGTGCAGGGCCCAAGTACTCGGGCCATCCTCCACTGCACTCCCAGGCCATAGCAGAGAGCTGGCCTGGAAGAGGGGCAACCAGGACAGAATCCGGTGCCCCGATGGAGGATTAGCCTATTGAGCCACGGCGCTGGCTCCATGGGGTTCTGATTTTATCTATAAGAAAATCCAGAGGTTTTATTCTCAGAAGCCCTCTTCCACAGTGTCCTTTGGGGGAACTTGTGCAACTCCCAAGGAAGAGGCCATAGCTGCCAACTGCCTTTGGAAACAGCCTCTAGCATCCAGTTTGTCCTGACAGTTTCAGTTGCTGGCCTCTAATCAAGTTCACTTTGACAGAGACAAGCAGTAGCATTTTCTGAGATGAGCTATCCCACTCCCATGTAACTGTCCAGTTGTCTGTTTTGGTTCCTTACCGCAATCATGGCTGTCCATTCTCCTACATGAAGAAAGCTCTTCTCACATGTAACGTCATACAGCAGCAAAACACCATCGGCTCTTCTGAAGTAAGATTTGGCAATGCTTCTGAATCTGGGTACAGAAAAGGACAGAGGTGGCCAGTCTGCTCCATACAGCCTCATTCCTCGTCTCTTATGAGCATCTTCTTCCTCATCCTTTCCTCTCAAAGTCAGTCCCAATTGATTTCTTCTGATGCCAGTCCCAAAGGAGAAGAATCTAACGCAACATATTACCAAAACACTGCCATCTCCAAGGCCTTGAATGGCCCAGTGAAAGTTAACAGGATGAAAATCTGGGTGACTGATCTGGAAAAGTCAGTCATTTTCTCCACAATCTCAAGAACATCTACAATCCACCCAAAATAACCAGGACAGGGTGTAGGGCATAAGTTCTAGAAATTTCAACCTCAGCAAAAAGCTACCAGAACACACATGTTGGACCAAGAGGAGGCTGGAAGGAGAGCACATTTGAGGAAAATTGCTTTTAGGGCGGTGGATAGGGAATGTTTTGGTTCTGTGAAAGAGATGACAGCATCCAACACCACAGTGTGCCAGAACACTCACAGGGTGGAAGGAACGTCTGGGGGAAAAAGCACATCACAGCACACATGCCTTCACTCTACACCAAGTGGAAAATGTGTTGTGAGTGTTTAAATAAGGCCACGTCAACCACAAATATTTTTAAATGCTTAAACTCCCAGTCTGCTAGAGATTATAACCTCCATGAGGGAAGGTATTTGTGTCCATTAGTTCACGTTTTCATCTTACAACACAGAAGAGTGCCTGCTGCAGTGGCAGACACTCCCATACTTCTGTCGAATGACTGAATACATTCTGTTCCCAACGAGCCAGACAATATTAAAGCCTGTTTCTAACCATGCTCATGGGCAATGAATGCGAGGTAAGGTAATTTCATTATACATGAGTCTGCTGCTAGATTTGCACCTCTACCCTGACTGAGGAGAGCTCATGGATTCTCTTCTCCGCCATTTACAGTTGCACAGCTAAGTAGCCCTCATAGCCCTCACGCCATTACTGCACTGGGAGTGTTCCCTCATCTAAATTTGGTCATTAGTAAAGAATACTCTTCGTACCAAGCAAACATCAGTTCAAAGGAAGCATAAACATCTTCTCCCACAACTGACACAGAAATGAAGAAGAGGATGTAGACAAAGATCAGTATTCATGAAATTATAATACATAAACAATTTTATGTTTACTCAGCTCTGGCCATTGCAGCCAACTGGAGAATGAACCAGTGGATGAGGACCTCTCTCTCACTCTCTCTCTCTCTGCCTCTCCTTCTCTCTCTGTGTAACTCTGACTTTCAAATAAATAAATAAATCTTAAAAGAATCATAAATATTCTCTTGTTCTGCTGTGAAGGGAGCCTGTATTCAGCTATGACTTTGGTTATGACAAACTGACCATCAATACTGTCACTTTATCAACATCGAATGACACCTTAACAGAAAGGCTTTCCTTGGTCACCCTGTGTAAAAACTGCGTTTCTCCCCAAACCTCATTTTTTAATTGCTCCATAGGGAGGTAAGTTCCTTGCAGGCTGGAATCTGGTAATTTTAGCACCTATAACAGCATCCGGTTTTTAGTATGGCTCAGGAAATTATGAAGAATAAATGAATCTGACATCTCAGTCTCTAAACTGGGTTTGGTTGATCTGTAGTCCTTCCCTTCCTAAAGGTAGCCTTGGCTAAAACAGAGGACAGTCCTACAGATAAAGACACAGGCACACATGTATATACATGCACACTCACACATACAGAGTGAGAGAGAGAGAGAGAGATGTATGTCTGTATCAGGATCCATAAAACCTTAAAAAACCTATGTAAAGAAGGTAATTTTCCCATTATTAACTGAAATTGGGCATACCCAGGGCGGCACTGGCATTTCCTCGAAATTCATTCTTGCAAAGTCTCATGAGGAAACTGGACTTCCCCACAGCGGCGTCCCCAGCAAGCACAATCTTGTAAGCCTTCTGTGGGCTAGACAAGCTGGGGCTGTCATTCTCTGTGTCTGTCTAGGGGAAAAAGCCACAGTGGGTGACACAGGTGGTGCCAGTTTGCTCCTGAAAACACAACATGGCACAGAAAATCAAGTGTTCATGAGTAAGGGTTACCAGACTACCTACATGGGGTCAAAGCGCTGAGATGGGTCTTCTTATTGAACCAACCACGCTGCCTTCACTAACAGATCCTTGGGAGTTCCAGTCTAAGACAGCAGCCACACCTTCAGAGCCATATGTCTCTTCATCCCTTATATCAGGGACCTATTTAAATTAAAAACAAAGAAAAAGGCCAGCAGTTAGAGAAGTCTCTCATGACACATACACATCATAGATTAAAGAGACAAAAAACCACACAGCTGAATCTACAGTCTGTCATTATTGCTACGGAATAGCCTTACATAAGAGGTTCTTTCCTTAATTGATGTAGAAAAAAAATTCTACTGACTGAATTTCCTATTTATAACATTTAAAATGGATTTCTATAACAGACTAAAGTCCAATATGGTGAGAGATTTCCAACAGAGACAAGGGCTACGAGCGTGGTAGTTTCTGAAGCTTACATCTGTGTCTGAAGCATCACCCGCAAAGCTCTCCTGCGCCCCGTGCGGCCTCTGAAATCCCCGCTGGTGTTTGTATTCCACCTCTGAGTCAGACTCGCTGGGATCCCTCAGGGTAGACAAGCCTCTGTCGAAGCAGCTCTCGGGCAGGCTGTCAACTTCACAATTCATCCTGTGCATAGGATCACAGAGGGCCAATGAGTCACAGTCCTCATCCATATAGGAGGAGCGGGATGACCTGGCGACAGAGGAGGAGACCGCTTGACCTGAGGGCTGGCAAATCTCAAGACTGCACAGACAGACAACAGCCAGGATGGAGTCAGGAAGATCAAAATTCTCACTTTTGCTGAGAGCCAGGATGGATTCCATGATTAAGCATTGGGGCAATAACACTAGGTCACCCTATGCAAGAATCAATTCACACAAAGGCCCTCAAATCAAACACTTATTAAACAAAGCTGTTAAAAGTCACCTTCTTTGTGTCCTCATAGAAAAAGTGCCCAAGATGTAAGTGCAGCCTCAAGTTGTGTTAATAAATGTGTACATAGAGTATGTGAGCCTTTTAATATTAATATAAGCCTTTTAATGTTAATGGAGGGTCACATCACATTCTCAATCATGAGTTAAGATTTCCGGAGAACACCTCAAAGGGCATGCTAAGAACCCAGGTGGGACAGCCAATCATGACTGTGTGAGGATCAGGTTAGTCAGCTTAGGTCTGAATGGTTTCCCTCTTCAAATACTTAAAGGGCTGACACGTATAGAAGAGCCCGTTCTCTTTCAGGTTGCACAAGACAAAATAGAGCCAAGTAGTAAATTTTTCTGGAGGTCATATTTCTTTTTTTAAGATATTATTTATTTATTCGAAAGGTAGAGTTACTGGGGGGTGGGGGGTGGGATCTTCCATCTGCTGGTTTGGCTGCAATTGCTCAGGCTGGGCCAATTGAAGTCAGGAGTCTGAACTTCAGTTGTATCTCCTGTGTGGGGCAGGGACTCAAGCACTTGGGCATCTTCTGCTGCTTCCCCAGGCACCTTAGGAAGGAGCCGGATCAGAAGCAGAGCAGCCAGGACTTGAACCGGTGCTCATGTGGGATGCCAGCACTGCAGGCAGTTCAACCTTTTGCTCCACAACGCCGGCCACTAGGGGTCATGTCTCTCACCAACTCGGTGAACATGCTGAACAATGGGAAACGTGTGGTACTGAAATGAGACGCATTTTCTGACACTCGGTGTCTACATATAGTCTGGAAACACCCCGAGAAGAGATGTTTCACGGGAGATGTCTCAGACAAAGGCTAGACCTCCTGACTACAGATTCTTGCATTTGTGAAACTGCAATTTTATGAGTAAGGGAAAAATTAACACCAAACAATAAAATTCAAAGAAATTGCATTTACATTTGCTTTTCCATTTTGTTTTTGTAAGAATCTAAGTTTATACTTAAGCAACATTGGCTATAGCTTATTTAGCATCTGCATCATCCTAATAGCATGCAACATGGAAAAGGTAGAATCAGCAAGGTACTAGGTCTGCAAGTGGGAGAAATAAAAAGAAATAAATATGCCTAGAATTTATTTATAAATAAGAATATGTGCATCTCAGACAAAATCACATTTGTGGGCCTGGGTCAGTGGTGAAGCAGGTTACTCCACAATTTGCAATGCTGGCATTCCATATTGGAGCACCTATTTGAGCCCAGCTGCTCTGCTAGTGACTTGGCTCCCTGTTAATGTACCTTGGAAAGCAGCTGAGAATGGCCCAAGAGCGTGGGTCCCTGCTACCCATGTGGGAGGACCAATTGGAGTTCAGTCTCCTGGCTTCAGCCTGGTGGTCCAGTCCCAGCTGATGGGACCATTGGAGGAATGAACCAGTGGATGGAAGATCTCTTTCTGTCACTCTGCCTTTCAAATAAATAAATAAAAATTTTAAAAAATACATTTGTGCCATTAGCAAATGTTTAATATTCACTGAAAAGGTGATTCAACCACCATAGTCTCAACATTTTTTTGTTTAATTATAAAGCCTTTATTCAGAGGCAGGAATTTAATATCATACCTCAATCTACGTCACTGGATAGGAGTGTGTAGGGGTGTGTGTGGGGATATGCGTGTATCTGTATACATTTTTGCTTCATTTATGAAATTCTCCTGAAATGGATTAGGTTAGTTTGTAAGGCACATAATAACACCATTCTCAGAGTACAAACTACTCTAGCTCCATGTGTTCATTACTGATTGAAACTCTTTTTATCCCCTTAACCTATCTGCTTTTCTTTAAAAAGATTTAGTTATTTATTTGAAAGAGTTACAGAGAAAAAGAGGAAGACACACAAACACACACACACACACACAGAGAGAGAGAGAGAGAGAGAGAGAGAGAGAGCTTTCATCTGCTGGTTCAGGTTCACTTTCCAGATGGCTGCAACAGCCAGGATTGGGCCAGGTCAAAGCCAGGATCCTGAAGTTTCGTCCAGGTCTTCCACATGGGTGACAGGGCCCAGGTACTTAAACTATCTTCTGCTGTTTTTTTTCCAGGCCATTAGCAGAGAGCTGGACAGGAAGTGGAGCAGCCAGGACATAAACCAGCACACATATGTGATGCAGGTGTTACAGAAGGAGACTTTGCCCATGAAACCACAAAGCCAGCCATCCAATTGTATTCTCAATAAGGAGTGAAGGAGTGAAATCCTGATTTGAGGGATCACCCCCATAAATATCTGACTCTTAATTAAAAATATAAGTACAACCAGACTCTCAAACTCAAATATTTATCCTTTTAAAAAAAGTAGGCCATTCAAATCTTCCCTGAGAATATTTCCATGGCAATTAACTATGTTAAATAAAAAAAAGTTATATTTTTACTAGAGAGCTTTCAAAAAACACAAAACTCACACAAATTTGCAAGTTAAAACCAAATAAAGCTATAAAAACAAGAAAATTAAATGTATAACATATTTTCAAGTTTTCGTACTAGCACCAAAATTACATTGAATTAATCACCCCCTAGAAAGGAATATCAGCACAGACCACGGTGGGCTCTAGGCATGGTGGGACATGATGAACACACGAGTGTTGGGTCCCTGCCACTCCGAGGAACTGGTGATGTGACGTCATCCCTTAAACTCTACCTTGGAGGACCTTGTGGCCCAGTACTTACAAGCCTTATTCATGGTGTCTATTATTTTCAAAAATGCATCATAGTGAAATTTTTAAGATAATTTTTGTCTCTCCCCCATTCGCGGAGGAACGACACTAAACCCTGCGCTGTTCCTTTTGCCCGGCCCTTCCTTGGTTAGCTGCTGGTCCCTCACTCACGGAGGAACGACGCCGTCTGGGGTTAGCTGCCGGCCCCCCCCGTCCCCGCCTCCGCGGAGGAGCGGCACACCACCGGCCGGCTCTCTCAGGGGTGCCTCAGATGTTTGCCTCAGATGTTCCTGGTGCATGTTGTCTCTCTCCTCCTTTATAATCCTCTTCCACCAATCCATGCTCTGCTACCCACACGCCGAGCACGCTGCTCTCCTCCAATCAGGAGTAGGATCAGCTCCCGCAGTCCATCAGTCAAATTGGCGGGGCAGCTGCGCAGAAGCTGTTTACTCCTCTCCCAGCGCCATAATGTGGGAGAGAGCAGATACATAGAATTAGTCTTAATTCCAGTAACTTAGTCTAGTCTCAGTTGCTCCCCACAATTTTGAGTTACATACCTTTCTCACCTATTTGTTTAGAACTGATCTTCAATATTACTCCAGAAATATTGAATCATACCTACCCATTTTTAAAAATCCATTTTGCTCAATAAAAAGAGTCCTCAGTTGCCTATAAATCAATAAGTCATCAAAGTTTTTTATTTAACAGATCACCAGGGGCTGGTGCTGTGGCATAGCAAGTAAAGCCACCCCCTGTAACACCAGCATCCTATATAGGCACCAGTTCGAGACCTGGCTGTTCCATTTCCATTCCAGCTCTCTGTCTATGGCCTGGGAAAGCAGCAGAAAATGGCTCAATTGCTTGTGCCCCTGCTCTTATGTGGGAGACCTGGAAGTTCCAGGCTCCTGGCTCTGGCCTGGCCTAGCCCCAGCTGATATGGCCATTTGGCCACTGAACAAGCAAATGGAAGACACCTCTCTCTCTCTCTCTCTCTCTCTCTCTCTCTCTCTTTCTCTCTGCCTCTCTGTAACTCTGCCTTTCAAATAAATAAATAAAAAGCTATCTTCCATCCATTGGTTCACTACCCAAATGGCTACAATAGCCAGAGCTGAGCTGATCTGAAGCCAGGAGCCAAGAGCTTCATCTGCATGTGGGTGCAGAGGCCCAATGACTTGGGCCATCTTCTCCTGCTTTCCCAGGCCATAACAGAGAGCTGGATCAGAAGCAGAGCAGCCAGGACCCAAACTGGTGCCCATATGGGAGGCCAACACTGCAGGCAGTGGCTTTACCCACTATGCTGCAGCACCAGCCCCATAAATAAATAAATCTTAAAAAAATGATCACCAATAAGCCTTGCTTTCTGGAATGGCAACTTGACCAATTGCTATCACAAGGATATTAACCACATTATGTTTTATATCAAACTTACCCAAATGAAAATTACTTGAACACTGAGTCATAAAGTTGCAAAGAAATAGAGAGCTGGAAACCTTTCATTTCACTTTCACTTTCATCTGCAAACTTGAGAATCCTACAAGAATAACTTAACTAGGAACACTAGACATATGTGTATACACATACACAAACACAGGAGTACTTTTTAAGTGTTTATTAGTAGGTCTCACGAAATATAGCCCACAAATTCTTCGCTTGATATTGATTAAATAGTACTAAATTCTAACATTTGATAAGTCTATGTGACTCCTTCAGTGTTGTAGCTCGTGAATAGCCACTAGCCAGATTTCTGTTTCAAGTGTTTCCTTTCCCTGGGCACAACTCACAAAACTTTACTTAGACACTTACAGACCATGACAACAGTTTCAAGTTCCTGTACTACGTGAACTGCAACGTCATCTGCGGTAACCTCACAGGCTTCCCTGAAACATCTCCTACAGATTCCACGTCTCGTTACATGGAATTAGGGAATAAAGGAATAGTAGGGCAACAAATGACATCAGAATAGCTTAAAAAAAAAACTTTACTATCTCTGAAGGATTTTTACTTGTAATTTTTACATGCTTCATGTCTCAGAACTTTAAAGTAAGATCCTAGAAAAAGGAAATTAGAGCCCCAAATATATTACATTATTTTAATTCATCTGTATGGAAATTGACCTTCCTTTTATTTGATCTAGAATTCAAATTAAAAAACAGACAGATATTAACATACCTGTCATAGCCCAGAGGTTGAGGAAATTGACCATTAAATTTAAGACTGCTTCTAGAAATTGTATTCCCTGGTGATATGTTATTTACGCGCTGTAATATATAAGTAATTATTTGTTATTCCATGTAAACATTTTTATCTCTCTTTCTCTCTCACTCTCTCTCTCTCTTACATGCACACACACACCATCTTCAAAAAGTCCCCAGAAAATGCATATTATGATAAAAACTAAGCATCAAGCGGAAAATTGCGGCAAAGATAACCAATCTTCTCTCTTTATCATCTAATCTTAAGTCTAAACCCTACTGCATATTCCATTAAGCAGTTCTCTAATTTGCCAGATTTGCTAGGAACCTGGAATACCAACTTCCTTGGACTGAAATCTTTTCAAACCATAGCTCCTATGCTGATGATATCACTATCATAAAGAATATTCAATGTGACTAAACCCATCAACCAGCCTGAAGCACTCTCTCGCTTTTTTTTTTTTTGATTCATTTTATTTGTTTGAAAGAGTTACAGAGAGAGGTAGAGCCAGAGAGAGAGAGAGAGAGGTCTTCCATCTGCTGGTTCACTCCCCAAATGGCCACAATGACCAGAGCTGAGCTTATCTGAATCCAGGAACCAAGGAGCTTCTTCCAGGTCACCCATGCGGGTGCAGGAGCCCAAGCACTTGGGTCTTTTTCTACTGCTTTCCCAGGCCATAGCAGAGAGCTGGATTGGAAGGAGAGCTGCCGGGACTCAAACTGGCGCCAATATGGGATGCTGGCAACTGCAGGCTGGGGCTTTAACCCACTGCGCCACAGCGCCGGTCCCTCTCTCCCTCCTTTCAAGTGAGCAATATTTTATTTCTGCTTCCATGAGATTTTCCATGGAAAATCTTACACTTGTTCTTACACTATCCATCTGCATACATCTTAACTTCCTATCACATTAAACACTCAAGGCAAAGCTCATATTTTATACACCTTTCTTTAGTTTTCTAAACCATCTAACAAAAGACTTGGTTGATGTGGAGGCATTTATTTCTGCAGCAGGGTAACATTTTTTTTTTTAATTCGGAAAATATATTCTTTTGCTATTCTATGGAAAGGACTTCTCATTATAAGGATCTACATGAAAGTATTCTCTAAGAAATTAAATTATTTTCATCCCCTTCAAATTATTCTAATACTAGAAGGACTGAACTGCATCATAAAATGAGATAGTATACCAAGGATTTGTTGAACTTGCTGTAGCTGTTTTCAAGGGCACTCCTAAGACCATCGTTACTGTCATGAAGCTTCCGGTTTGCTGTGCTGCAGAGTAAAGAAACAGATAATGAGTAAATGTGGATCGCTATCTCCACTACTGTTCCACATCTGGCCTTCAGAAGGTGGAATCGCTCACCCCCTTTTGCAACTTCCTACCACTTCCCTTCAAATCTCATTCATCGAGATCCTATTCTTTATTCAAAGTACAACAACTTAATTGATTTGTTATCTTTCTTTGGAGGGTGTTTTAGGAATGAACTGGCAATGCTGTGGACCTCGGCAGCTCAGGGAGCCCCCCGGATGCCTGAGCCCGAGGGTCGGCTCTCCCACTCCGGTAGCCGGCGCGGATGCGGTGTGACATCATGCTTTCTTTGTCCTCCTGGCTACGCCTGGCCTGGTGCTGTTCCATCAGGCACTGTCCTGTACCAGGTAAGCAGGTTCGTGTTGATCTCAGACAACTTCGGGCTCAGACCCCAACACAGGAGCTTGCTTCCTTGTGACGTTCTGGGCGTGAGCTGCCCCTTCTACACGGGAGGACAACAGCGGGGTTGCGGCCTCACAGAGCGGCTAATCTTCCCTTGTTTCAGGCCACTTCACCCTTCAGAGCTCGACTCTGTCCTCACTTCCTCTGGGAACACATGGATGCCCGTCCTGGAGAGGTCAAGGCCTCCCTCAGGGCACAGGTGCCTTTCCTGTACCTCACCTCTCCCATTGGCATTGCATATTTATGTCTGAACACGTGACCAGTTTCTGTTTCCCTCCCCAAATGAGCTCCATGCAGAGGAAGACCTTTCCCGCCTCCCTCCTGCTTGTGGTTCTTGCCCTGGCTCCTGGAATACCTGACCTGAAAAGGTGCTGACTGAGAAACCTGTTACCCGAAGGAATGAAGAAGAGAATCCCAGGATTGTTGTAGTAACTGAACGCCACAGCTGGCACAGGTGAGGCCTAAGAAGCGTTCGAAACGTAACAACAACAACAAAAATTCTGTCAAGCCTGACTGTGATTGGTTTGAAGGAACTTAAGCAAGAAGAAAATACCGCCTTGGTAGAAAATACAGACAGCAGATGGGGAGGTGGAGGCTGGGCGGGCCAGGCCCTCAGAGCATGAACTCGTTGTGACTTCATTATGAAGTTGACAGAGCAGGGGTAATATTTCTACATAGCCAGAAAATAAGAAAACCTAAGAAAGACAGGCTTCTAGGGGCCGGCGCTGTGGCGTAGTAGGACAACAACTCGAGAATGACGGCAGAGGCACACGTCTCGCACGTACCAACGTGGGAAGTCTGGCCGACTCTCGACGTAAAGAGCAGCAGAGAAAGCTGAGATGAGGGCCATTACTCTTTACTGAGGAGTAATGCAGACATCTGCACACATCAGCAGACTTGCAAGGAATTTCAGGGAAGAATACGCTATTTCTTGCATTTGAATAATTTACTAAGGATTAGAAAGATCACAAACCTGGCAGATGCACGCAAGGCACTGTAGTGAAAGAAACACACACTGACCTGTGAACCCAGACTCCAAATAGGACAACTTGTGTTGTACGTGGCATGTGTTTTATTAACAAAAGAAAAGTGGAATGCAAGTGTAATGAGGGTTTTATATGAGAACTTACTGCAGTATTTCAATTTGCCTCTCAAGATTATTTCGATCTTCTGTGTATTCTCGGATTATTTCCAGATCCCTGTAAAATTATATTGTATGTTTGAATGAGAATCAGGTGTCAAGTCCTGCCTTCCTTGCACCTACCTCCCAGGCCCTTGCTTACCTTTTCTCAAAGATGTGTGTCCTTGACGCTTGTCCTGCCTTATCTGTGCTCCTGCCCTGTTCTTCTGTGACATCAGCAGCCTCTCCTAAGACTCCACAAGCACACCCACACCCCGTGCGTCCTCCTGCCAGGTTCCACCCTCCTCTGCCACATTCAGCACCCAGCGGCCTGGTTATTTTCCTCACTGGAACTGAATTCTGAGCCCCAGGTCTGCTCCTGACCTCCCCGCCCCTTTCCACAGGCAGGCGTGGTATAGCGTCCCTTCATTCTTCTGAACTTCTCTGCCCACTCCAAGCCTTACAGAAACTGACTTTAAAATGTTCATGGAGGCCAGCGCCGCAGCTCATAGGCTAATCCTCCACCTAGCGGCGCCGGCACACCGGGTTCTAGTCCCGGTTGCCCCTCTTCCAGGCCAGCTCTCTGCTGTGGCCAGGGAGTGCAGTGGAGGATGGCCCAAGTGCTTGGGCCCTGCACCCCATGGGAGACCAGGATAAGTACCTGGCTCCTGCCATCAGATCAGCGCGGTGCGCTGGTCACAGCGCGCCAGCCATGGTGGCCATTGGATGGTGAACCAACGGCAAAAAGGAAGACCTTTCTCTCTGTCTCTCACCATCCACTCTGCCTGTCAAAAAAAAAAAAAAGTTCATGGAAATTGAATTAAAATATAAGTTCATTTTGGTCCAAAATAATCTGAAGTCCCTACACTGAAGACAAATGTGTATTATTTTAAAAGGTATGCATGGATTTCAACTCCACTTGGTTTCTCTTTTCCTGTGACTCTGTCCTTTCCCTAACTTAACCTCACCCCTGCTTTTCCTCCTCACCTCACCCAAAAACCACAGAACCAGGCTTTCTGGGATCCCCAGCGACTCCAGTTTTACTGCCTCTGTTGCTTTATTATGGAAGCCCTGGGCCTCTTCCTCAAACTGCACTCAGAACAGGTGTACTCATTGTCACCCAAAAGCCCCACTGCTCAGCAGACAAACCCCATCACCAGCTTTCCAAAACTCTTGGGCTTCCAAGTGTATGCACAAAAACCTGTCCATTTGCATCCTGGATGGTAAAGCTAAAACTTCTCGACTGGCTGTAGGAATTCAAATTCCTTAACCAAAAATTCTGGGCCCTTATGTTATAGTCTTAAACTAACGTTTCAACTATTTATTTCTTTACATGTTGCCTTCCGCTTCAAAATCTCTCTTTCTGTTCAGTGGCCTGACCACCTCTCTCCAAGCCAGCCTTATCCTCCCCTATGTTCTTGCCCTGGCTTTGGCTGTTGCCTCACCTGGAACACTGTGACACTCTGTTTCCCCAGGTGTAACATGTGCACGCTGGAAGTGCCTCTCCCCTAGGGTGCTGGGGGTAGAAGGAGTTACACCTGCCTGGCTGAGCACAGCTGCTGGCCATGGCAGTGCCACCAGCTTCCTGCTGCTGGTGCTGCCCTCAGGGCTGCTTCCTCCCCACTTGCCCAGCACAAACCTGTTCCCCAAGTCTCTGCTTTTAAAAAAATCCTTCAGCTCTTCTAAATGGAAAGAAAACTCTTCTGTGATACCACACCAATAAAACCCAGCTGTGACCCTGTAGGTGATATTATTTCTGAGACCGTTCACGTCTGTAACTTTGCTTCTTTCAAATAAACTTAAGTTTTCAAAAAGCACAGACCACACCTTTCCGTTTTTTTTTTATTTACTTCAAACTCATAACTCCTTTTCTAGCTCAGGGACATGTATATAGTAAATATTTAATAAATGCTTTACTGTTTTCTGTTATAAGACCTTAATTCTGGCCAGCGCCGTGGCTCACTAGGCTAATCCTCCGCCTTGCGGTGCCAGCACACCGGGTTCTAGTCACGGTTGGGGCGCCGGATTCTGTCCCGGTTGCCCCTCTTCCAGGCCAGCTCTCTGCTGTGGCCAGGGAGTGCAGTGGAGGATGGCCCAAGTGCTTGGGCCCTGCACCCCATGGGAGACCAGGAGAAGCACCTGGCTTCTGCCTTCGGATCAGCGCGGTGCGCTGGCCACGGCAGCCATTGGAGGGTGAACCAACAGCAAAGGAAGACCTTTCTCTCTGTCTCTCACTGTCCACTCTGCCTGTCCCAAAAAAAAAAAAAAAAAAAAACCAAACCAAAAAAAAAACCTTAATTCTGATTAACATTTGTGGAAAAAAGAAGTAAAACCTATATTTCCCCCCAGTGTACATGTACTGAGAAACACACATATATAAATGTCAATACATTCTATACTTATATACCCCTCTACAAGCACCCATGTATACATACATTATATACATGCGTGTGTGTGTGAATGTAGCAGGGGTTATTTATGCCATACTGCAAAATGAAGAAATTAAAAAATAAAAGTACTTGCCTAACAAATCTCCTTTTCCCTTGTTTATGTTTTATGTCAGGATTCCTGCCTGCAAAGAGCTTTAATAAGCACCGACTCTTGACATTTTAGCTTTATTCTTCTAGCTCCCAGAGAATTCAACCATTTTACTAAGAAAGCCCTACACTGTCCTAAACAGCCAATAATTAAACGAATTAATTTGTCCCTTTAAAATAATTGAAAACATAGAGAACTAGGAATTGTGACACTGAAAGCAAAATAGAAAGTATGAATTAATGCTATAACTAGTACTCAAACAGTATTTTAACACTTTATGTTTCTGTGTGGGTGCAAACTGATGAAATCTTTACTTAATATATACTAAACTGATCTTCTGTATATAAAGAGAATTGAAAATGAATCTTGATGTGAATGGAAGGGGAGAGGGAGCGGGAGAGGGGAGGGTTGCGGGTGGGAGGGAAGTTATGAGGGGGAAAAAGCCATTGTAATCCATAAACTGTACTTTGGAAATTTATATTTATTAAATAAAAAAAGACCATATAAATAAAGTTAATGGGCAATCCTTTAATCTTACAGAACTGAGATTCATACACACAGATGATCAGCTCAGCAAACACTGCACCCAAACTGAAAAATAAAACGCAGAGTTCCCTACCTCTCAGAGCTCAGACTCTGGTTAGCATAATCGCTCTCAGAGCGTCTAATTCACTCTGAAGGAGGCTATGCTTTTCTATGCTTCTAAAAGGTCTTTTTAAACTTTCTGATTTTCCTAGAGAAAAGAAGAAGTACAAGATACTAGATTTAGTGTCTTTAGCCTGGGAGAAATGAAGTGAAGTGAACTGGATCCTCCCACATATCACTCCCACTTTCCCACTGTTCCTGAGATCTTACTGCTCAAAGAACTGATTGCCAATTCATAGTAATTTCAAATTATTATAAGTTATTACTTTATCAAAAATCTACATCCTCAAGACCATTCTTCAGTTTTTTTTTTTATATAATTGACATTAAGCACCAAACTACAGTAGAGGTGTTAGGAAGTTTTTAGGCAAATTAACTGAGATGAAACCTTTGAACACCTACTTAATGAGAGCTACAAAAGTAATTTTACATAATCTGTGGAATTAACAGTAGCTATTATAAGATAGACTGTTTTTTTTACAATAAATCCTATGACATTAACATTGTAAGTTTTGCACTTAAAAATAATTCAGTATGTTAGGAAATTTCTATATTTTTCTTTAAAAAAAAAAAAAAGACCCCTAGAGGCCTCTGGTTCAAGGTGGTGGACTGAACACATGATTTTATTTTCTCCTTTCTGAAACCGAATTAGCACTGAAATACCAAAGGAAATGGATGTTAATGGAAGAGGGGCTGATGAACAGTCAAGTGACTTAGACACATTTCTGGAAAATGGAAACTGGATGGAAATGTCCTTCCAGGGAAATCCAAAAGTGTGCTGAAGGCTCTACCCCAGAACACAGAAGACGGCAAGCGGTTGGCTGCACCCAGAGGGCTGGGATCAGAAGCAGAGCTTCATTTGTAATACCAAGATACTTCTCCTGGCCTTTCCCCCAGCAAGAACAGCAGCCGGCAGAATCGACTCCAAAGGCAACAAGCAGAGCTTGTCGTTTTAAAAGGGAATGAATGACTCCCATGAAGAAAGCCGGAGCTTCTCTCTGAATATCCCTGCCCCACGCGTGCTGTATCTGGGGCTGAGAGCCAGCTTCACACTGAGCTCTCAGAAAACACCTCTCAGGGGAGAAGCCTGGAGGTAAACAGGTTGTTTGGTTGCAAGGGACTCCTACACTAGTTCCCTAAAACAACCAATATAACCTTTCCCTTTAAACTGTGAGCAGATCACAGAGATCATCAAGGATTGCCAGGTATTTAGAAAACAAACAAACAACAACAACAACAAAAACAACAAGAGAGAGAGAGAGAGCCATAGAAAGAGAGGGAGAAAGAGCTACAAAGACCTAAATGAACAAATTCCAGAGGAGTGGGCTGTATAGACAAGTTTTCAATAAATTGTGAGGGGCATGCAGACATATTCAAATATTAAAAAATTGAGAAATTTTATTTCTCACACACCCTTTCCGAAGAATGTCCCCTAGGGATGTACCATACCAAAATGAGGATGAACACCCAAAAGAAGAAAAACTGTGACACAAAAGTGTTACAATTCAGTGAAAGACCCAATGAAAATAAGTTCAGGGACGACATATGGGTATCAAGTCCCAATCAGTCCTGTTAAGAACTGAAATGTCATGGATTTCAAAATTAATATTTCCAGGGAGAAAAATAAAACAAATTTCACGAATTGGGAAAAATAAATAAGAAGTCTTAAAATATCACTGATATCATGAAGACGGTACAGTTTTTTTTAAAAACTTATTTACTTTATTTGGGAGGGGGGAGGGGGGAGGGGGGATTCACTTTCTCTCATCTGCTGGTTCACCTCCCGAATGCCCTCAACAGCCAGGGCTGGGCCAGGCCAAAGCACGGAGACAGGAACTCCACCCAGGGCTTCCATGTGGGTGGTAGGTACCCCTGGTATTTGGGCCATCACCTGCTGCCCTCTAAGGGGCACCTTAGCAGGAAGCTGGAACCAGGATATAAATGAGGGCATCTCAACTGTTATGCCAAATTCATACCTGGTGGTTTCTCCGTACAACCAGAAACCAATAACCCAATCAGAAAATCTAAGAAAACCAAGTAACTCTTTAAGAAGTCATGATCCAAATATAAAGGCAACTAAGATGCATCAACATTTGGAACTGCTACGGAATACAGGGAATTCACTTGACCAGACTCTGGAACACTCTTTTTTTTGTTTTGTTTTGTTTTGTTTTGTTTTGTTTTGTTTTGTTTTTGTTTTTGACAGGCAGAGTGGACAGTGAGAGAAAGAGACAGAGAGAAAGATCTTCCTTTGCCGTTGGTTCACCCTCCAATGGCCGCCACGGCCGGCGCACTGCTCTCATCTGAAGGCAGGAGCCAGGTGCTTCTCCTGGTCTCCCATGGGGTGCAGGGCCCAAGCACTTGGGCCATCCTCCACTGCACTCCCTGGCCACAGCAGAGAGCTGGCCTGGAAGAGGGGCAACCAGGACAGAATCCGGCACCCCAACCTGGACTAGAACCCGGTGTGCCGGCGCCGCAAGGCGGAGGATTAGCCTATTGAGCCACGGTGCCGGCCTGGAACCTTCTTTTGCGTCATATAGGGAAAATGAGTGGAGAAGAAGAAATACAAGCCTACAACCTAGTACCAAAGGTCATAAAAAAGAAAGTGTTCGTTACTTACTTTAAAATTTTGGAATCAATCTAAAATCAAAGTAAAGAAAATAAGAGACAAACAGATGTAAATGTTCTCAACTCCAGCAACAGAATTAAAAAAGATATGGTCAGCAGAAGATGTAAAAAGGCTGGAATAGAAAAGTTGGAGGGAGGGCAGGGCAGTTACATCCTTTATAAAAAGCCTGGATGCAAAAGAGCTGAGGTGATAAGAATGGCATTTACCTATGCGTGGGAAGTCTTTATTACTTTGAATAAAAAAAAAATAACAGCATTCACAATGGGTGGCATATCACTGAGGCCAAAACCCAGCATAAATAATACCTTTGCTCACAGACATTTTAAAGACCTTCTCTGACTGGCCTATTAATTTCTCTTTAAACTTCTGTTCCTGGAACAGTGACATAGCAGCACAATTAAGTTTTTGTTGTCTAACAGGAAATGTAAGTTAAAAAAAGTGATTCTTACCATTGATAAATCATAAATTTGGTTTTTTAGTGCAGTCACATCTTCCTTTTGACTTTTGTGTTTTGATAGTTCTTCAAGCTGAAAGAGCAAATGAAAGCTGTTGAATTACAAATTCACTTCGGATTGCTTTGGATAAGTGTAGGGGTATCCTTGAATAAAGATACGAAAATCATAGAAATCTTAAATTTTCAACATATACTATTTTGTATATTACTAACCTACATAAAATGCATAAGGATTTGTAGGTTTGTTTTAAATAATTAAGTATTTATAAAAGATTTAAGCATTAAATGGATTTTCTTGAAAACAACTGAAAGGCCATCTTTGGAAACCACTCAACTAGTAAGCAATTCAATTCTAGCTTTTTTCACTTATGTTCCATGCAAGTCTGAACCTCTGTGTTCAACTTTATAAATTGCATACTTAATATTTCTTGTTCTGTGTTGTAAGTATTTAGGAATGTCTTACTCTCCCTTCTAAAGTGGAAGACTTTTTAAAAGCAGAATTCATGTCAGATTCACCTATGTTTTCTCCATGGCAAACTCAAGAAGTGCTTATCCAATCACTGAAATCAAAACCTGTGCATGACATGAAGCTAGACACACACAACACAATTATATAAACACACAAGCACTGGGGCTGGCGCTGTGGCCCAGTGAGTTAAAGGCCTGAACTGAAGTGCTGGTATCCCATTTGGGCGCCGGTTCCAGTCCCAGCTGCTCCTCTTCTGATCCAGCTCTCTGCTGTGGCCTAGGAAAGCAGTAGAAGATGGCCCAAGTCCTTGGGCCCCTGCACCCATGTGAGAGACCAGAAGAAGCTCCTGGCTCCTGGCTTCAGATCAGCGCAGCTCCGGCCATTGTGGCCATCTGGGGAGTGAACCAGTAGATGGTTCACTCTCTCTGTCTCTACCTCTCTCTGTAACTCTTTCTTTCAAATTAATAAAATAAACCTTTAAAAAAATACACAAGCATTGCTTGCTGGTTGGGTCATTAATATGTCTGGAATCAGCTGTTCAGGAGCACTTATAACATGGAAAACAGAAAATATCTCTCCAACAAATAGCTCACATTCCCTGGGAACTATGTGGACTTGGGGTGTTCATTTATGGAACATTTATGCACTGATCACAACGTTCCTGTATTTCATCAGGTCTGAGATCTTTGACACTGGACTTCACCTTGCCACATACATCAACAAAAGGCTTTTATATTCAGCTGTGTCTCAACTGCTATGCGGCTGACGGTAACCGAGAAGAGCCAATGATTTCAAGATGCATTATGACTTCAAAGTAAAAAAAATTGTGAGTTCTTGGGGTCACTGCTGTGGCAAAGTGGGTTACGCTGCAGCCTGCAACACCAGCATCCCATAATAGCACTGGTTGCAGTCTCACTGCTCTACTTCCAATCCAGTTCCTTTCTAATGTGCCTGGGAAAGCAACAAAAGATGGCCCAAGGAGTTAGGCCCTTGACACCCAAGTGGGAGACTCAGATGGAGTTCCAGGTTCCTGGTTTCTGTTTGGGCCAGCCCCAGGCTTTGCAGCCATCTGGGAGGTGAAACAGCAGATGGAAAATCTCTCTCTTTTTTACTCTCTCTGTAATTCTGCCATCAAATAAATAAATAAATCTTTTTTTAAAAAATGGATTTCTCGCCGGTGCCGCAGCTCACTAGGCTAATCCTCCGCCTTGCAGTGCCAGCACACCAGGTTCTAGTCCCGGTTGGGGCGCCAGATTCTGTCCCGGTTGCCCCTCTTCCAGGCCAGCTCTCTGCTGTGGCCAGGGAGTGCAGTGGAGGATGGCCCAAGTGCTTGGGCCCTGCACCCCATGGGAGACCAGGAGAAGCACCTGGCTCCTGGCTCCTGCCATCGGATCAGCGCGGTGCGCCGGCCGCGGCGGCCATTGGAGGGTGAACCAACGGCAAAGGAAGACCTTTCTCTCCGTCTCTCTCTCTCACTGTCCACTCTGCCTGTCAAAAAAAAAATGGATTTCTCAGAATAAGTGGCATATGTTATTGGCAAATGTAATCAATTTCGGTAAACTTTTTAGGGTTGTTTACACCCTTTAACATACTGTCATAAATCATCTTACTGTTTTGCATAAGAACCACATCAGGCAGGCACGAAGTCTAAGTATGAAAGCACAAACTGCAGTAAGACAACTCCACGGGGTACTGGCTGTGTGACTTTGAAGAAGTTGCTCAACCTCTCTGGAACTCAGTATCTATAAAAAATAGGATATTTACACCTTCCTGGGAAAAAGCTTGAAGATTAAATTTTATAAATTATAAAAGGAGCTTAACAAACTATAGTTAATGAAATGCAAGTTATTGGGCCGGTGCCGTGGCTCACTAGGCTAATCCTCCGCCTTGCGGCGCCGGCACACCAGGTTCTCCCATGGGAGACCAGGATAAGCACCTGGCTCCTGTCTTCGGATCAGCGCGGTGTGCCATTGGAGAGTGAACAAATGGCAAAAAGGAAGACCTTTCTCTCTGTCTCTCTCTCTCACTGTCCACTCTGCCTGTCAAAAAAAAAAAAAAAAAAAAAGAAATGCAAGTTATTGTGGTTGGGCAGGACAGTTCATCATCAACCCCTTTTTTACAGATAAGAAACTAACAACGGTCAGAACGGAGCTGCAGGCAGAAACCGTTACAGGTTGAACAAGGACTCAGTTCTCATCAGTTATTCCCGACTCACAGCCTCCGTTCAGAGCCGTTTGGTTTTCACCATAGATGACGTCAGGGTAGCAGGGCAAGAAGCTCTGTGTCTCGTATTGCATACACTGTGTTAGTCTAAAGATCCTGGAAGCCACAGGAATAAGTAAAACCAGTGACTTGCAGAATCTGTGGCTTTGGCACAAGCAGGAGACTGGGCAAAGTATATAGGTATGAAAATTCAACATAAAGTTGACGTTGGTGACAATTTTCCAAGAAGGCTGTTGGGGAGAATTCTTAATCTTGCCAGAGGTTTAACTCAGAATAGTTTGTAAAATACAATTCATTGTCACTCAGTCTTACTGTCACATTCAGAACCAATTGTTTTTTAATTACCTGTTTTCATTTTAACTACTAGGTATGCAAACAGCCCACGTGTAACAATGGAGTGGAATACTGTACTGGAGACAACTTGTACCAGTGGGTGAGCATCTAAGTTAGCATCTCTTCCCAGCCTGCATTTAGTCATGTCAACTTGGTAGTGTGAAATTAATAATGGTGGGAGTCTTTTATACCATGGAAATCAGCAAACTTTAGAAATTAGCAAACTGTGTAATTGCAAATCCCTCTCATCTCTCTGCATCCCACTTCAGAGTCACTTGTTAAATGTCTGACAGCACATGACTGAATGAAACCGCCAAAGCCCAAACCAGATCACGCCTCTGCGGATACCTCAGCAAATTCTTCCCTGTCTCCGGCTGATCAGGAGGGGTCCCTGAGGTCTGGGGCTTTCTTCTTAAAGGAGCAATATGCATTATGTGACTAATATTCACAGACGAGCTATCAGTTAACTGGGAGTAGGGGAACAGAAGCGCACGACCAAGAGAGACCACACACTGTCAAGAAGTGTGCAGTGTACTTGGCAAAGGGGACTGAAGGGTACCTGGTTGATGCAAATGAAAGGAATCAAAGTGGGGTTTGATGGACAACTCTTCAAGGGATCAGAAACATTTTAAAATCTATGGAAAAGCTAGGTAGCCTCTGGAAATGGAGGAGAAACTCAAATGCCCTTAAAAAAAATCTTAGTAAGAAGTCAGCTTGACTCTACTTATTCTGTCTGCCATCTCAATGCAATTTCAAATGTTTTTAGTCATTGTGTGAGACACACATTGATACTGAGGCTGTTCCTGAAAGTTTGGCTGCTACAGCCTTACCTTGTTTAGTTCTTTTATTGTCACCTGCAGATCCCCTACTTCTGTTTCCTACTGACATCTGAGATCAGTGAGAGCTTCCTAAGCTTTGCATTTTTCCTACAAGAAAAACAGAAATATTTTGTTGATTTAAATAGATTCAACCCTTAAACAGCCTTCAATACTCCGCAGGTGAAAACATTTTGCATCAAATGAAAGCTGACCTCAATTCTCCTACCTGAAGGGAGGGAGGAATAGGAAGGGATGATAGATAGAAACCAAATAACTTTAAACATGCAGGAGTTCTGGAGTTGGAGCCTGCAAAAGTGAAAAGAACTGTAGAATCCCCACAACCTGCATCCATACATCACCCTGGAGTGATAACTCTGAGACCATACCTACATTGTGATAAAGGGTAATAGCACACCAGTTAAGTAATGATTACTACTATTAGTTAAAAGATATGGCCCACCTAAGAGCTCCAATATGTGCCTAAATCGTCATGTCATTAGGACTCAGGAAGGTATAGTTAGTGGACGTGCCCTTTTTCTGAGAGTGCATGCTTTATCTGAAATCAAATCCTATCATTGCAAATTTCTATGTAAATGTGTCCCCATAAGCTGGTTTTTCTTCAATATGTCCCTTCTCATTTTTCTCTTATTAAACTGTATAATTGCAAATGCCCTGTTCAGAATTCAAACATCTTTATGTTTATAACCAGTGAAATCTCATGTATAAATATTCACTGACATATCAAGAATGGCCCCATGGACACGGGGACATTGCAAATTGATATTCTAGTGGGGGAAGACAGAAAACAGAGATGACTTCAGGGAATGATACTAAGAAAAACCGGAGAGATAGGGCAGAAAACGGTCTGAGGGGGGTGAAGGTGGGTACCTCCCCCAAGGTGCACGATCCCACTTGTTGCAGGAGGGGCTCCTACTGCCCTCTCACTGGCTGTTGAGCCTGTGCAAGCTGCTTATCTTCCTTGCATGCCTCCATTTACTTAATGGGTTATTATGAGGATCTATTAAATAATCCAATTAAATACTCCTTGACAATTACATGCTCCATATACGTTCAAAAAATCGGTGTGAAATGCTTAGTAGAAGAGCAATGGTTTCCCTACTGGTACCCTTTTCTAAAGTGGCTATCTGGGGGTCAGCACCGTGGCTCACTTGGCTAATCCTCTGCCTGCAGTGCCAGTATCCCATATTGGTGCCGGGTTCTAGTCCTGGTTGCTCCTCTTCCAGTCCAGCTCTCTGCTGTGGCCCGGGAGGGCAGTGGAGGATGGCCCAAGTGCTTGCGCACCTGCACCCACGTGGGAGACCAGGAGGAAGCACCTGGCTCTTGGCTTTGGATTGGCCATTTGGGGGGTGAACCAACGGAAGGAAGACCTTTCTCTCTGCCTCTAACTCTGCCTGTCAAAAAAATTAAAATAAAGTAAAGTGGCTATCTGGAGTTCATCCAGCTTTGCAAGGGAGGCAGGTAACAAGCATTGCCTACTCCCATAGGTATAGGAAGACAGTGAGGTGCTAACTTAGGCAGTTTTTCTAGCGTCAAAACAGACCTGGATGCAAGTCTTTCCACCCAGATGTAACTACTTTTACCGTTTAAAAATACTTTATTAAAAAATGAATAAAGGAAATGAACATTCTGTAGCTTATTCCAGTTCCAATCTGTACAAGTAGATGTGGGGGTGAGATAAGAGGTTATTGCAGCAATGAGGTGAGAAATGGTGGTGGCTGGGAGAAACTCTTCACAGATTTGAGCACACTGCTCTGGAGGGAATATTTTACAATTCCTGCAATGAGACCAGAACTTGTCTGATACCAAAATCAGACAAAGACATTAAAACTACAAGCCATTACCTCATGTGAGTTCAGATGTAAATATGATAAATAAAATTCAGCAAACTAAATTCAAGAATGTATATAAAGGATAATTCATCATGGCCAACTGGGGCCTATCTCAAGAGCACAAGTTTGTTTTTACACCCAACAATTAGTCAATGCAATTCAGCCAACATAATTCAAAACAAACTCTAAAAACAGAAAAGAAACCTGGTCACTTTAGTAGACACAGCAAAAGCACCTGACAAAACCCAAGACTTATTCCTGATTAAAACAACAACTGCAATGACTCTCAGTGAACTAGGCACACAAATATATATATTAATATAGGGGATTTATGAACACACCCCTAACATCATATTTATTTATTTATTTTTGTTGTTTTTAACTTTTATTTAATGAATATAAATTTCCAAAGTACAGCTTATAGATTACAATGGCTTCCCCCCCATAACATCCCTCCCACCTGCAACCCTCCCCTTTCCCACTCCCTCTCCCCTTCCATTCACATCAAGATTCATTTTCGATTCTCTTTATATACAGAAGATCAGTTTAGCATACATTAAGTAAAGATTTCAACAGTTTGCACCCACATAGAAACACAAAGTGAAAAATACTGTTTGAGTACTAGTTATAGCATTAATTCATATTATACAGCACATTAAGGACAGAGATCCTACATGAGGAGTAAGTGCACAGTGACTCCTGTTGTTGACTTAACAAATTGACACTCTTGTTTATGGCATCAGTAATCACCCTAGGCTCTAGTCATGAGTTGCCAAGGCTATGGAAGCCTTTTGAGTTCACCGACTCTGATCATATTTAGACAAGGTCGTACTGACTTTCTTGTAGTAGCTCTTTGTATATTCTGGATATAAGTTCCCTTTTTTACATAAGGACTGGGTCCCATTTTATAGGTATAAAAACAGCTGTAAAACTGTACAGTTTAGGTGTAAAAACTGAGGTATAAAAGCTCAGACTGAGACAGAAAGTGAGAAGGTGAAAGTGAGTGATACGCCCTGGGCCCAGCCATTCTGGTCACTACAGCATCCTCCATGTGGCCAAGTCTCCTGAGCAGGCCTCTGTGGGCTAAACTGTTCCATACATGGCACATGGAGTGGAGAGGAAATTGTTAGGACCGTAAAGCTGCCGACAGTGTTCTGCCACATGGGCCTGCTGTGTGACTAGCTACTCCTGGTCTTTTTGTCTTCTGAGCTGGTGTTGTCCTCTGTAATGGGGGATTCTGAAGCCTCCCTCATGTGGTTGTTGAAAGGATGGTGCGTTGGGTGGATTAACATCCCCCAATTTTTTTCTTCCCGGGAACCTTTGTGTTTGACCTTAGTTGGAAATGGGGACTTTATAGATGTACTTCATTAAGAATCTCAGGATGACAACACCTTTTGGGTAGACCCTAAATCCAATGAGTGCTGTCCATATGAGAAGAGAGGCCAGTTTCAGGCATGTGATGCAGTGGTTACGAGGCTACTTGTGTTGCCACAGCCCTTGTTAGGGTGCCTGTGTTTGAATTTAATTCCAGCTACTTGTTCATATGTACCTGGAGACAGCAGTGATGGCTCAGGTAGCTGGCCCCATGCCACTCAAATGGGACTTGGAATCCGTTCCCAACTCTACCTTCAGTCTGGCCCATCCCTGCCTTTCAAGAGCTTTAGGCAAGTAGACTAAGAGATGGAAGATCTCTGCCTGTCATTCTTTGTCTCTGTCTCTCTCCAACTCTCAAATAAATAAAAATGAAGGTGTTAAAAAATAAGAGGATCCATGAAGACACACAGAGGTAAGATATTCCCATGGAGACGGAGGCAGAGGCTGGAGTGATACAGTTAGAAGCCAAGAAACACCAACAGCGACCAGAAGTAAGCAGAGGTGAGGAATTCCTCCTGCAGTCTTTTTAAGGTGGAGTGACTTTGATAACACCTGGCTTTTGACTTCTGGCTTCCAGAATCATGAGAATCAGTTTCTCTTATTTTAAAACTTATTATGGCAAGCTTTTATAACTGAATGCATTTGGCTAAATCATACCACTAGCAAAACGACAGATTGAAATCTAGAACCTGGTGTTTGTTGTCCCCACTCTGAACACTGAGTCGCCCTGGCAGTAGGAAGGGTCCATTGGCAATTTAGGTGTTTTGTTTTGTTTTTGTTTTTGTTTTTGTTTTTGTTTTTTTTTTGACAGGCAGAGTGGACAGTGAGAGAGAGAGACATAGAGAAAGGTCTTTCTTTACCGTTGGTTCACCCTCAAATGGCTGCCACAGCTGGTGCGCTGTTGCCGGCACATGCCGCTGAGCCGAAGCCAGGAGCCAGGTACTTATCCTGGTCTCCCATGTGGGTGCAGTGGCCCAAGGACTTGAGCCATCTTCCACTGCTTTCCTAGGCCACAGTAGAAAGCTGGATTGGAAGTGGAGCAGCCGGGACTCGAACCGGCGCAGCCGGGACTCGAACCGGCACCCATATGGGATTCTGGTGCTGCAGGTGGCAGCTTTACCCGCTACGTCACAGTGGTTCCCTTACATTCTCTTGATATCACAACCAAAGCAGCAGTAATTGAAGAAAATGAGAATCTCTGGACACTGCAGGAAGGGGTGTTGGCATCAGAGGTGGAATTCGTCCTTTGGGAGACTGAGTTGGGGGGAATGAGAGCCAGCCCAGGGCAGCCTTAGTCATGAATGTTTGTCTGAAGTTAGTGAGAGGCTTGCACACAAGGCACCTGTGCTGGTGACAGGGAACAGAGCTTAGTTAGTGGGGTTTGAAGTCCTTCACAGGGCCGTGCTGGTCTGGGGACACTGCAGAGCCTGTCTAGGGTAGGAGTCAGGTCCTGAGAGCCCCCGTGGGGCCGCCCAGGTTCTTTCCTCCCAGCCCAGGATGCCTTCACAGAAACTGCAGGGGCTGCGAAGGGCCTCAGTTGCCCCCGTGTGTCCCAGGAGCCAGCCCTTCTCTTGTCTGCCAGGAGGCCTGTGTCAGCCACTGCCTGTGGTCGACTGATGAGCAGACTCGTGCTGGCCCGCCCTTTTCCCGGCCTCTGGGACAGCATGGGTCCGCCTGTTAGGACCAGTGAGGGCCACCCCCAGTGCTGCCCAGGGCACAGAGCCGTCGAGGACCTCCTGCAGTGCTGAGGTCCCCCTGTGAGCAGTCCCCCCTGGTGAATGAGAAAGCACAGCCCTTGGCTTTGGCGGCCATCAGTGCTGCTCAGTTTGTCAGCCTCCATTTCCCCAGATGCTGCAGCCTCTTTTCCCAAAGCCAGCGCTTTCCACCTCCCCAGACCCACACTGAGGAGGGACCAGGCCTGCCAGGAGCCTGCTTCACGGGAGCAGAAAGGAGCCCCCTCGGGAGGGTGCCCTCTCCAGGCTCAGTTCTCGAACTCTGCTCCTGGGGCCCTCGTCTGACGGCTCAGAAGCAGCTCCCAGGAAGACATTTATAGGACACAAAGGACAGCGGGGCTCCGGAGGACCCAGAGCAAATGAGGGCTCGTGTGGGCGGTGATGGTGCGGGGCACTAGCAGCCGGGGTAGAAGTGTGTGAACCCGGAGGGAGACGTCGGTCAGGCCGCTGTGCAGCCACGAGCAGGCATCCCCGTCTGTCTTGCCTCACCGTCCACTCCCCACTGACGCCAGGACAGAGGGCAGCAGAGCAGAGACGATTTCCAATGTAACTTCCTTTATTTACACAAACAAAGTCCCAAAGGGATGATTCCACACTCTTGCCCCAGGTCCCTCCACCCGGGGCTCCTAGAGTCGCCCTCTTGTGGTGAGGAACAGCAGGGTCAGCACTTTGGGTGCAGGGCAGAGTTAGGGTCCATGTGCTTCAGGCTGCACCTGGAGGAGCTGCTCCCAGAGCCCTGGCGCCACCTAGTGGGCTGAATGGTGCTTCTTCCTCCTCCTGGTGACCAAGTGGTCATGTTTCCTCTTCTGAGCCTGGGAGTTTCCCACAGAGCCCAGAGCCTGGGCCTGCCCTGCAGAAGCCCTGAGCTGAGGCACTGGGCAGGGCTTCTTTTTTGCAGGGCCCTGGCCTCCCTGCAGAGCTTGCTTCCTGGACTTTGCAGCATGTGGGAGGGGTCCCCTAGGGTCCCTTCCATGGGTAGACAGGGGTTTTGGTGCTCTGCAAGGATTCCCAGCTCCAAGGCAGGGCAGGTCTTCAGCAGAGGCCTCGCTCCATGCAAAGCCCAAGGGCAGCAGGTGGTGCTGGGAGGCCAGGAGGAAGGAGAGACTGGGAAGTTCCTCCTCGTTCTCACTGGAGTTGTCCAGTGGTGCGTGCGAGCCCCCAACAGAGGGTCCTCCTCTGAAACTCCTGGCATCTTTGGTGGCCCCCAGTGAGGGACACTCCCGATGTCCACTAAAGACAGCATTAACCTCAGGCCTGCACAGGGGGGTGTCTGGGACAACATGTCTCTGCAGGTCTTGGGAAGACATCGACCCAGAGAAGCACTCAGCTCTGGCCCCAAGGCGGGGGCCCTGGTTGTCACTCTGTGCACTTTGTTGGGGTCCAGATTCAGAATTGCTGGGGTTCAGTTGGGGCACACCATGACTGGGGGTTGCCCCCACAGCCCCATCCTCTTTCAAGGAGCAGTGCTTCGCCATCACCTGCAGAGGAAACAGGCCCTTAGTGGCTGTGCCAGGTGTGAGGGAGGCCAGGGAGTGCACAGCAGGTACTCGGGAGGAGGCAGAAAGGCCTGAGTCTCTGGGCTGGTCCCATTGGTGTGAGGGGTTCTGCCTCCACCCACATGGGCCTCATTCTATCCCTGTACCCTAAGCTGGAACTGGCTCTTCTGTCTCCTTAACACACGTGTGCACCTGCACCCCACCCGAAGCAGCTCCTCAAGAAGTCATTTTTACCCAGCAGAGTAGGGGGGGGACAAAATGATCTGGGTCTGCCATGCTGGGGTCCCCCCTTCTACCACCAGTCTACCTATGTGCCCCTCCCTGCCCTGTCTACCTCCTGTCCCCCCACCCCTGGTTCCTGGTGCCCCTCCCTGCCTTGTCTACCTGCTGTCCCCCCACCCCTGGTTCCTGGTGCCCCTCCCTGCCTTGTCTACCTGCTGTCCCCCCACCCCTGGTTTCCTGGTGCCTCTCTCTGCCCTGTCTGCATGCTGCCCCCAACCCCTGGTTTCCTGGTGCCCCTCCCTGCCCTGTCTACATGATGCCCCCACCCCTGGTTTCCTGGTGCCCCTCCCACCCCGTCTACATGCTATGCCTGCTCTACCTGCTGACCACCTTCTGTATTTACCTGGCCAGCAGTCAGCCCTTCCTCCTTCTCCAGCTCCTTGGACAGGGCCTTGAGGTCCAGATGTGGATCTGGGGAAAGCAGTTCTTCCAGGAATCTGGGGTGAATGATGGCTTCCGCCTAGAAGAGACACAAGATGTCCATGATCATCCTTGCATGAAGCACCTGAGATGATGGGAACTTGAACAGAACCAGAGAGCAATGACGGCCCCATCACTGTTCACACTCTGGGGTGTAAATCAGTGGGCAGTCAGCTTCACTCCCTCCCTCCCTCCCTCACTGAGGAACACAAAGGCAGTGGTGAAGAACTTGCATTTGGCTTAAGGGCCTGGCAGGGTCATTTTTTGGATCTTGCATCCCAGTGCTGCATCCCAACCCACCTTGGTGACAAAATCCACCTGGGAGCATAGATGGTCAATGTAGGACAGCATTTCCGGGTCCGGGTATGACCCCTCATTCTCCAGGAAACCTTCATCTGTGTCCTCTTCTGGGTGGCCATCGGGAGGCTCCAAGGACAAGGGTGTTGGCCCCAGCAACGTGTCCATGATTTCCATGTACTCCTTCACGGCCTCTGGTGGGATCTCCTTGGGTGTCTTGTCCTGAGGCCCCTGGTGTCTGGGTGGCACTGGACAGGCAGGCAGGGCCTTGGAGCTGGCCTTCCTGGCGGCACACCCTGTGGATGGGAACATGGTGTGAGTGCAGGGGCTCCAGCGTCATGTCAGCCGCAGTGGGGTGGACAGTTGTTGGAGGACATGAGTGGTCATGCTGGGCCAGGAAACCTGACAAAAGCATCCGAGAGAGGAGATGGGGCCGAGAGGTGGAACATCTGTCACCAACACTCCTCGTTCTTATCTCCACATCCCATCCTGGCCAGTGTTTGCTGGCTCCTTGGGAAGCTAAGGGATGAGAGGCACTAGGACTGAGGTATGAAAAATCCCCAGGTAATGGCCCAAAGCATGTGGGCCCCTGGGCTGCCCGTGGACATTCTGCACAAAGGAACACATGTTGCTCTTGAAGGAAAGGCCCAGACGAGGGGACAACAGATCCTGGGGTTGTGTTGGCCTCTGCCACGGACTGTGTTGGGACACGGGAGACTGTACCTGGCTGCTGGACAGCCACAGGGGCTGGGGGCCCTTGAGGAAGCAGTGCTGGTGAGACCAGTGGGGGCTGGCAAGGTTTCCCTTTCATCCACTCCAGCTTCTGCATCTGCATCTCCTCCTCTTCCTCAAACTCCATGAACCTGAGCGTGGGGGACACAGGCCAAATGTGAGGGGCCCACGCCCTGACCACAATCTGGCGGCAGCTGGTGGCAGACACATGCACGTGTCCCTTGGGGTCAGGGAGGTCCAAGTCTGGTCAGTCCCACAGGGGTAAAGCATGCTGGGAACAGTGCTCTGTCTGCCCTGCTCGGGCAGGTGACATGTGTCTCTGATCCCCTGCTGGCCCTGTTAACAAAGGCACAGCAGATCTCACCACTTCCATGCCTGGTCTGGCCCCACACAGAGCCCCAAGTAGGGCTGACTCCAGAGGCTGCGCAAAAGGACATTTCTCACAAGCGCTTTTGGGTCCTAGTTCAGAATCAAAGATCCTGAGCCCGAGACTGTGACCCTTGTAGGGGGAGCAGGGATTAGGGTCCAGGGGCAGGCAGGAGGATGGGAGGCCTGGCTGAGAGGTGGGCATGGCCTCTGAGTGCTGTGTGTTTAAACTTATCATACTGCATGAACCGGCAGAAATGCAGACAGGGCCGTGTGTCTGAGACACCAGATCCCTGAGGACACACTCTGGGCTGCAGCACATTCTGGGATGGCGTTTCACCGTGACAACACATCTGTCCACAGCCCCCCTCCAGGGCATGAGGCAGACACTCCGATGGAGGTCGTGCCGTGTGCAGAGTCCTCGTGGTGGGAGGAACCACAAGGGCTGCCCTGGCTGCTCCACCTCAACCTTGAACGTCAAAGCCTGGGTAGCTCAGACACAGATGGGGAGGACTCCCGGGGAGGAGAGTGCCTAGAACCCTACATCCAGGTGGTGGGGCAGTATCCTGGGAGAGCAGGGCCCACGGAGGGCCTGTTCCAAGGAACGGCGTACATGTGCTCACACGTCCAGCCCCTCAGGCCCAGCCTCCCTCCCCAGCCTCCTCCACCACACAGCACCGGGACTCGGACTCCCAACTCACTTTTCTGCCATCTCGTAGAAGATCATGCGGTCGAAGTTGCTCTTGTGCTGCCATTCGCGCAAGGCAAACCGCAGGCCCTCCTCCAGCGGCATGGTGGGCCTCCGCTGGGCCAGGGTCCGCAGCACGGGGCTGGAATTAATTCCCCGGAGTCAGTGAAAATGCACATGTCCACCCTGCCACCTGAGCTCAGGGCTCTGACTACTGTGCTGGGGTCTCCCCTTCCCTCTGTCCCTGTCGTGTCCTCCTCCAGTGTGGGCTCTCCAGCCTCCTGGGCACCTCTCATCTGGGGGATACCCACTTCCAGGGCTGTGCTGGCCTCTCTGTCTTCCTTTTGCAGCTTCAGTATCACAGTGCAGCATGAATTGGATGCTTGTATGCCCTAAATACATGTGTGCAAGTGCTAATCCTCAGTGTGATGGGGTTGAGGTGGTGTCTGTGGTGCAGTTAGGGTTAGGAGAGGTCCTAAGGCTGCAGCTCCCGTGATAGTACTGGTGTCCTTAGAGGAGAAGCAAGACTCGCCACAGCTTGACTCTCAAATGAAGACAGTGGGAAGGTCCTGTCTCAGGAAGAGCAGCCTCACCGGAATCTGAATCCAGCCATGTCCTGTGCTCAGTCTTCCAGCCTCCAGACGTGTCACATGAACATCTGTGGCTGAAACTGTCCAGTGTGTGGCCTTGTGCAGTGCAGCCCAAAGGGAGAAGCACACAGAATGATCTGACCTGGGTGCCAGGGCTCTGGTGCGGGCTCCTGGCCCCAGGGCTGAGTGTGTAACCTGCTTTATAGTTGCTGGCCAGAGGCCGCACTGGAGTTGGGACCTCAGAGCTCCTGGGAGTGGGGAGAAGGAAGGGAGCCATGCAGGCTGTGCCCTGATTAGGGGACCAGGCTCAGTGCATGGGGACTGAGTTGGGTGTGATGTGCCTCCTGGGCAAGGCTGGGTGTCCAGAGCTGCAGGGAGATGGAGACGTCAACACCAAGGCGTGGAGACTGCTTTCAGCTGCAGGCTGAGTGATGATGTGGCTGGGAGGTCAGAGGTGGGCGCGACATGGACGCAGTGCCCTGCTCAGTGGAAGGTGGCTGTGTCTGTCGTGATGGTGGTAGACAGGAGGAGCCGGGCCCGAGTGGTCAAGAAAGGGGAGTGTGCCACTGCGGGGAAGGCTCCCTCTGGTTTGGTCTCCACCAGCCCCGGACAGCGGCCTGCGTTCTTGCCTTAGGGGCTCAGAGTCCGGTCACAGCCTGGACCGTGGTGTTTGGGCTGTGGCTGTGTTCCTGACCACATTGCCTTTTCCTCATGATGGCATGACCACAGTCGTTTCCTGATACAGAGCGTGTGCCTGACCTGTGCCAAGCTCAGCAGGTTCAGCTGCAGTGACCTTCAGCTCCCTGGGAATGGGTGTGAGCATCTCCTCCCCTATGAGGGCTCTGGGCTGCGATGTCAGTGCTGGCCCGAGACAGACCCTCGTGTTGGGGCCCCAGCGTGGCCCTGGGTGAGTTCCCGACCACCTTCTGTCTTCCTGGAAGTCCCGGGAAGAGTGAGGGTTGGGCTGTGTATAAGACTTCCCTCCTTATCGCCCCTCACGTCAAGTTCCTGAGTTCTGTGACCCTCTGCATACATGCCAGTGGTGGACAGGGATTGCTGTGTGGACTCAGACTCAAACCCCAGTGGTGGCTCTTGTGATCCCAGGACCCGCTCTGACCTTGAGTGTTCTGTAAGGGTTACCCTGGAAATGGTGGAAATGTAAATGTTATCACAGGATAGCTAAGATCCAGTGGGGAAAGGCCCTGGAATCGTGTCACACGCAGCATGAGGTAGCATGGCTGACAATGGAACTGCATGTGGTCTCTCGATTGCCTTCAGGGTCTCCTCTGGGAGCCCTTATAGCCTGCGTTGCCCAGCCCGTGATCCTCCCAATGCACTGCCCCAGGCCCTGGGCATGGGTGCTCACATGAGGAAGCAGGACAGAGCTTCTGTGTCAGGGCTCTGGGGCAGGAGCCTCCGGGCCAGGGCCTTGAAGTGCTGCCAGCGCCGGAAGTTCTCGTAGACGCTGGTGGAGCTGCAGGGGTCGTCTGGTGAGGCTTGGGCCTTGGGAGTAGGCAGGATGCGCTCCCTGTCTGCCCCTTGTGATGGTGGCCTGTTGTTTACTGGGAAGACCATCGGGGCCAGCTGGGCAGCTGGTGGTGGAGCTGGAGGAGGGAGGCCCAGAGGCCAGCCCCCCTGACTGGCCTGGGTTCCCGCCATGGTAGGTGCAGGCACTGTTGCCTGTAGGGAAGACCCAGGCACTGCTATGGGAGCAGGGTTCTGCCCTGCCCCACAGAGGCCACCTGGGGCATTCAGGCTGATACGGGTTTGGTTGTAGACCAAGGTCTGAGAGTGGAGAGGCTCCACTGGCTGCCCTCCTGTCCTCAATTGGAGTAATAGGTGGACATTCCCAGCCCCATTGGGGCCGCAGCCACCATCTCCAGCCACCACAGGCATACTGGGGATGGCAGCAGGCAGTACGAGGCGGCTGCCTGGAGGGAATGCCACATTCAGGAGGGGCGGAGGGGGCTGCCCCCAGGGTGGCTGGGGTGCAGGGCCGTGAGTTGGTTGGGGAAAGGGCAGCAGCATGACGAGAGACGGGGAGGTGCCTGGGTGCGGGATCATGGCTGTTCTCAGCCCTGGAGATGCTGTGGAGACAAAGGAGAAGGGTGAATGGAATAGGGGAACCAATTCTCAATACCCTTCTCGAATAGCAATTCTCAAATACCCTTCATTGCCAGGATGGAACAATGAGTTCTCACTGCCCCTAGAGTCACACAGGGTGACTCCTAGTTCTATAGGTGTCTCCCAACACCTGGATCAGCATTGCCTCCCTAGTGGCACTGGGCCCCTCAGTACTCCAAAGCAAGCCAGGGGACTTACACAGCTGTGGTGCCACGTGCCCACCCGACCTAGGTAAAGCCAGCTGATTCACAACACCGAGCCCAGACCCCACCTTCTTTAGCTGACACTTCTTAGTGGAACCCTTCCCTTAAACTTTAGCGCAAGAAGGTCAAAGGTCTGGGAAGAAACCTCTCCCTACCATGGCCTTGTGATTCATGAGCATAACCTTGTAATCTCTGAGGATAACGTCATCCTGCTAGCAGGTGGTACTCCTCTTCAGAGGGCCCTGCCGAAACCACAGGGAGCATATATTGGCCGCCCCTGGTTTCAGGACCTGGTGGTCCCTCAGGCCACGCTAGAAGCTGTGTTCCCCAAGAACAGGACTGCTAGGAGGATGTTGGTCCCTTGAGATAGTGTCCTTACACAATCAGTGATGGCTGCATAGGGTCAGAAAGTCCACAGGGTGGTGACTGGTAGGGCTGTCTGGGGAGATGTCCGGGATTTTGTAGTTTCTAAAGGGTCAGATCAGAGTTGGTTGAGGGAAATGGTGACTTGCTGGGATCGTTCTTTATTCTCTCAGTGATGGAAAGCGAAGGCATGAGGAGTAGGCTTGAGTCAGGGAGTTGGGGGGACAATATGTGCTGGAACACATCCCTGACCAGGAACCACACAGAGCCCAGTAAATGACAACAGGCACAGTGCACATGTGTCTAAGGATCAGGAGCCGTGTCCTCACATTGAACACAACCTTCCTAACTGCTATTCTCCATCCTTTAATACAAAAACAGGTGTGTTTTTTTTGACACAGTGAGTTAAGCTGCAACTTGGCATGTCCACATCCCATATTGGAGCTTGTTGTAGTCCTGGCAAACTGTACTTCTGAATCAACTTCTTGCTAATGTGAGAAGAGAGGCAGAAAATGAAGACATAGTACACGAATACTGTCCTTTGTTGGAGACTCGGGCAGTGTTCTGGGTTCCTGGCTTTGATCTTGCCCAGCTCTGATTATTTCAGACACTGGGAGTAACAGTGGATAGAAGATGTCGATATCTCCCTCCCCTCCTCCCCCTCTCCCTCCCTTTCTTTCTCTCTCTCTCCCTCTCTGTCTCTCCCTTCTCCTCTCTCCCTCTCTCTTCTGCCTCTCTTCCTCTTCCATTGCTTGTCAAGCCCTCACTATCTCCCCTCTTGTGTCACTCTGCTACTTAAATAAATAAGCTTTATGCAAATAAAGGTGGAAAACAGCATTCACTGAAACTTCCTGTGGAAATCCAGCCACTCTGCCCAGCTGAACCTGCCTGTGAAGTACAGACATGGAGTCCGTGCACTGCCATCGTCTTTATGGAAAGTCCTGGGCAGGGGCCACCATGAGATGTAGGGTGACTTGGGTGAAAAACTTGTGTTTCCACTACAAGAGGAACCATGCACACCACTTAGGGAAACCCAAGCCCTCTGTTGCCTGATGTTAATTGCCATTCCTGTCCTTGCAGAATCCAGAAAAAACAACTTTCCCATAATGAAAGAAACCACTGCTGGCAGGAAGCAGAGAGCTGGGAGGATCTGGGCGGTGGAGGTTGGGGTAATTTCCAGCCTCACTCAAGGAAGAGTGGGTAAAGGGGAAGGAGCCCAAGTGATCATTTTCATGGCTAAGCCCATTTCATCACAGCATCCTAACACCTAGGATACCCCTGTCTAAACCCTGTGAGCCCTTTCAAGGGCAGGCTCCCTGTGACTGAAAGGGTAGGCTCAGCTATACCCTGAACCCTCTCTCTGCCTCCACCTCATCCCCGCCCATCCTCGCACTACACCCCTCAGACTGAAGTGACCTGTGTCCCTCTCCTGGTTTACAGAGAATGAATCCATTTGCTCCCGTATCTTCTACTCATCAGTACACTTCCCGTGGGGCCTCTTTATCCACCTATACGTGGTCAGTAGTCTCCCCAGTCAGCAGTGTCCGTTCAATGTAGGCTTCCACAGCTTCCCCAGGTACGATGTCCTTGTGGACACCCAGGGCTGTCTCTTTCTTCTACTTCAGTCCAGTCAGCTGTGCCCAGGGTCGTGTCACATGTGAGTTCCCAAGTATCCGAGTAGTAGCAAGAATCTGGTTAAACAGCCCCACCCCTACAGACTTACCACCTCCTGAAGCTCTCCCCGCAGGCTTGGACACTCAGCACAGCCTCCTCAATGAGAGAAGCAAGTTCAGGTCCCAGCAGTGAGCTGGCCGCTCAGGGTCCAACTGCAGCAGCTGGGGCAAGTTTAAAGGTAACAGGAATGGAATGTGGGGCTCAGGCTTCTCTGGTGGGGGAGGGGTGGCAGGAGAGCAGCTTGGGTGGGGGTGGGGAGACATTCTGAGGCTCTTGCAGTGGGGCAGAATCTCAAGTTCTCTTGAAGTTGAACTGTGGCAAAACAGCTGATGTGAGCTCCTCAGGCAGTGTTAAAGTAGTCTCTGATTCCGCACACCGACTGTACTTGGTTCCTCCTTAACTTCTGTTCCATATCGATATACCTACTCTTGGTTCCTAGGCCACCCTGCTTCCCACCTGTGGAGGAAGGTAGGCTCCTAGCTACACTCAGGGAGGCACTTTCTCATCAAATTTCAGAACACAAGATGTGATCAGCACAGGCTTGCTCAGGGAGAAGAGGGGACCTTCTGAAAACGAGGTACCAGCGGATCCGTGATAGTTGCAGTGTGTGCACTTCATCCTGAGGGAAGCAGTCTGCATCCCCAAGTCCTGTCCACTGCTGAAAAGGCATTTCCAAGGAAAATCTGACTTCTGATGCCCTCTGTTGGAACGCCTCTGTCCATCAAGGACTGAATGAATTTGTGTTACTTGTGGTTACTTTCTTTGGTTTGTAGGATAGGTATCTAGAAAAAGTGGGTCTTTAACTCATAAATATTGCAGGTACTCCAGATGGTGTTGAGTCTAGCAGTTTAGATGTCCCTTCCTGTACTGGAGTAATTGGGCCTTCCAGCATTCTGCTGATGTGCACCCTGGGAGACCACAGATGATGCCTCAAGTTGTTGGGTTCACAAATCCAGGTGCGACCTGAAAAGAACTGAAGTTCCATGCACCTAGCTCCCGCTTGGCCTAGCCCTGGAATTGAAGTCACCTGGAGAATAACCCAGGGGCTAGCAGCCTCAGTCCTCTGTAGCATGACCACCCATTTACACTCAACAATGTTTTTATTCTCCATGCAAGCACTGGGAAGAGGTCTACCCATGTTCAGAAGATAATGTGGGAGCAATTCAAGCAAGGTAATGGTGACTGGCAAAACAAACAAAAACCCTAGGGGTGTGACTTAAAAAATAAACAAGTTTAAGAGCCTTCTCAAAGACTTGTATTTTTATCGTGGGCACCCTTACATGGGGTTCAAACAATAACTTCATATTGCAGGGTTGATGAGGCCACGTTTTGTACTCAGGAACTTAAGGAATGAGTGTTTCTTTGTTGTAAAATTACGCCTATACTACATGGTATTTTTTACTTTATGTGGTTCAGATTGTCACGTCTTAGGATGGTAAGAAATTTTCAACGAAAGCATTTGCGAATTACTGTTTATTTAAAATTCCATGTATTCTATAAATTCCCCAAGTGCAGTAAATACCAGAGGACAAACTCTAAGAATGGAGCTAGGAACCGGAGTCCCTCAGTGCTTCCAGGTCCAATATTCTTGGCCAGACTGCTCTTCCATGGAACCCAGGAGGCCTGGGAAGAGAGGAGGCAGCGTCTGTGGGAGGCGCGGCCAAGTCTCAGAGACCTGCAGTCCGGAGAGGCTGCAAGCGCTGACCCCAATGCAGGCGACCTCGCTCTAGGGTGCAGCCCTGGGAAGAGCCCTTCCCTGGGGTGTGCATGCCTGCGTGGACGTCTGCCCTCTTCCAAACCATCAGGGGTCGTTTCAGACGCGCTAGGTTAATGGAGGGACGGCCACAAAGATTCCAGGACTCGTCTCGTCGCGGAAAAACCTCAAAAATCTTTCTAGACCTCATACTGCCTCCCTGCATGCCTACCTCTGGCGCGCGCTCCGCACGCATGCGCACGCCCTCTCTGGGCGCGCCGGGTTCCCGGCGTGCTCCAGTTGCCTCCAACGTCTCCCAGCATCCGTTGCGGGCGTCCAACCCAGGTGATGCGCAGGCGCGAGGAGAGCGCACGCCCACGGAATCGCGGCCATGGCGGCGTCCCGAGAGTCCGTTACTTAGAAGGTAATGGACCCCCCAGCCCCAGTCTTGCCGAGCGGTTATTGCACTTTGTGATCGTTCCCGCTGTGCGGTGGGCTCACCCTTGGTCTGTGCGGCCCGAGTGGCCAGCTGGCTGCAGAGCGAGCGAGCGGCTATACCGCAGAATTTGGTGCCGGTCCTGGCTGGGCGCTCCCCGTGTTCTGACGGTGCCTGAACCTGACGTGAGGGGCCTTTAATACCGCAGAGGACCCTGAGTGTGTCCCGCCGGTGTCGCTAGCACTCTGAGCAAGGCTGAGGCTGGGGACGCTTCCTCGGGACGGAAGACCCTGATGCAGTCCAGCAGGTAGCGCGGGCTGCTGCCAGTGCGTGCCGTCCTCAGGTGCGTCCTGTGTGACCTGTGCACGTGGTGCAGCTGAGGAGAAGTGGAGCACTCAGGTTCAGTACGGAGAGGTGTCAGTGATGTGAACAGCCTGCCTCAGTTGAATAGTAACTGTAGTTCCCAGTCCGGTGTCAAATCACGGATGCCTTGCCTACACCTTGTGTGCATGAAATTAACAATAAAGGAGGTTGTACATTGTATGGTTTATGACTTCTGTGCTGCTCACCTGTTAGGTCAGTGCCACTTACTGCACACCGATAAGGGCATGTGCACGGTTTGGGGGTCAGTGTGTGCATTAGAGCATGTCGATTTTCTTGTTTATTTGGCCGTGTGAGAATTGTGGGGTGGTTGTATCTGAAAGTGTGTTGTATCTGAAAGTGGGTGTTCCGGTGCCTTTAGGCATTCAGGGGACGTGTTTGATATTGTCTTTATTGAGGGTGTTTTTTGTTTCAAGCACACAAAAGATCGTTTTATTAGAGCAAAATTATGTGTTTCAAGGACTACTTGGAAAGTACTGTAGTTAGCTTTATCAAGTAGATGCGCGTGCCTGTGGCTTCTGATTCCAGTTTCCTGTAAATGCATACTCTGAGAGACAAGAGTGGCGATTCAAGAAGTTGGTTCCTACCACCCGTGGTTGGGGATCTGAATTGAGTTTCTGGCTCCAGCTTGGTCCACCAGTCTTGCAGTAGAACTGTCCATGCTCTTTCTTTGTGGGCTTAGTTTGAATTCCCCTAGGAACTGACCTAGAGACAAAGAAATGAATGTAAGCTTATTTTGGAGGCAAAAGAACAGTAGTGGAATGGGGAAATGAGGCAGGGAATGCAAAAGAACCCCAAATGTGTGAGTGAGCAGCAAATTTCCTCTTTTAATAATTTGGGTTGATTCCAGCTGGGAAACTCTGGTAGCCAGTGCAGGAGATGGGCCTCCGAGTTATCCCCATCACAGAATGAGAAAGCTACCAAAGTTATATACATACCCCTTCCCATCACTGGTGGAGAGCAGCAGGGGAATAAGAATGAAGAGTTAGTTGTGTGGTCCTTTCATCCTTTCCTGTTCAGGCAGCTTGAGCTCAGAGGGATTTGAGTTCAGATCCCTCAGGAAAGAGGTATGGGAGCTGACAGTATGAAGGTGGCCAGCACACCTCCAGTGATACAGCTGGGAGAGACACAGATTTCTACGATGGAATGTAGGTGTGCTTGAGGTGGGTCAGAGAAGCTTCCTTCCTGTCTGTTGCCACCTCCGTGTTCACTGACATTAGGTTGCTAGCTTGTAGTTAGTAGACTGGGATATTTAAATCAAGTAGACATCACCAATCAAGACTGTGTTATATCCCCAGGAGGAATGTTATTAAACACAGACTGCATGACATGGGTGCACACACAGACACACACAGAGAGGTGCATTTGGACACAAAGTATACTTTTAGGTTTGTTGCCTGCTGACCAGCAGCTTATCAAAGGATAGCTTTATTTGTGTGTGTGTGTGTGTGTATGTGACAAGGAAACAGCGGCTGCCTTGCAATAAACATCCAACATGTACAACATGAGGAGCTGGAGGCACTTCCTGTTTCAGCAGCATACACCCTAGTACATTGTATATTCCAGAACCTGACTTGCAGCTTTCCTTCTTAGTGGAGTTCTGGCCCCCTGTGAGTACAGTGTTGCAAGATGAACCTTCCTCAGAGTGCTCTGAAAAACAGCCAGTGAGGGATGAACTCCTTCAGAGTCTCTGCTTCTGTTCCTGTGTCCCCCTCTTGAAGAAATCCTGCTCTCTGGTTACAAAACCTGAGACCTCGCACTCATTCTTGAGGAGTAGGAGAGAAAGGCCATTTTTTGTTACTCTCTCCAGATGCATGGGATGGGAGCATCCTCCTGTTGAGGGACACACTTCAATGCAACACGATTAAGTCAGCAGGAGCAGTTCATAGACCCTTAGTAACATGAGGAGGCACTTGGAAGTGTGCCTATGAATGTGTAAGAGCTTAGATATAACAGAGTCAGGATAACTGTTGATTGGTAAGGGTAGGCTCAGCAGCTTCTTCACTTGGGTATGGTGAACCTGAGCAATAACCTTCATATTTTTTTAAAGATTTATTTATTTACTTGTAAGTCAGAGTTACACAGAGAGAGGAGAGGCAGAGAGACCGAGGTCTTCCATCTGCTGATTCACCCCCCAGTTGGTCACAACAGCCGGAGCTGCGTCAGTCCAAAGCCAGGAGCCAGGAGCTTCTTCCAGGTCTCCCATGCAGGTGCAGGGGCTCAAGGACTTGGGCCATCTTCTGCTGCTTTCTTAGGCCACGGAAGAGAGCTAGATCAGAAGAGGAGCATCCAGGACTCGAACCAGCACTCATATGGGATGCCAGCATTGCAGGCTGCAGCTTCACCCGTTACACTATGGCGTCAGTCTTGATAACTAACACTTTTGAAATGAGAAATTTTTTAATAGTCTTATCATTGAAGAAAATGTATGAATGGCAATTTAGCATATGAAAATATGTTCAACATCTTTAGTTATTATGGAAATGCAAATTAAGACTACAATGGGATAACATTTCATTTCCAATAGAATGATTGTAGTAATAGAGACAATATCCATGTTGGCAATGATGTGGAAAAAGTGGAACCCTTATACACTGTGATGGGAATGTACAGTGATATACTCTCTTTGGAAAATAGCAGTTTGGGAAATATTAAGCATAGAGTTACCATTTGCTCCATCAGTTTCACTTCAAAGAACCTCCCAAGAGAAACAAGAACAACTTGTATGTTCACACAAAGAATTTCACAAGAATATTTACACGAGCATTATTCAGAATAATCACAAACTACAAATATACACATGTTCATCAACTGGTAATTAGGCAGTGAAAATTGTGACACAGCCCAGAGCACAAACTCAGAAAATGGCATACAAAAATACAATGGAATGAATGGTTCAAAACAATGGTATGTGCAACAGTATGTATGAATTTCAAAAAGATTATGCCATAATCCAGACATGAAAACCTATGTATTGTGTATTTCTGTTTATATGATGCATCCAGAAAATGCAAATTCAGAGAGACATAAATAGATCAATGAGTGGTATTGGGGGGTAAGGTAAAGAGGGGAGATGAACTGCAAATTGGATGATTTTGATATAATTCTGTAAATTAGTATTATTAAATTACTCACTTGTGATGAATGAATTTTATGGTCTATACTAATAATGCTGTTTAAGAAGTTAATAAGAAATGTTACATGGTCACCTACTGTAATTTCATTTAAGGTTTAACTTTACCTCCTGAAGTCCTTGTCTCTTAGGAGCTCCTTATTTAATTCCTTTGTTCTAGTCTCTAATTTTCCTGAACATAGTTTCCTTTTATATTTTATGCACTCCATGGCTGCGCCCCTCCCCTAAATCCTTAAACTATTCGAATCTATATTTTGCACGTGAATCCACTTCCCAGAGTCAAAATTGGTGTTTCCACATGCCTGTTATAGAAATCTCACCAGATCCTTCACAGATATCACAATCAGAATTCATTTAGTATGGCCCTCGTTATGTTCACCTGAGCTTCATGGCCAATCTTATGTCCTGTTTTACACTATTTATCGGTTCTTTTTTCAGTTCAGTACTTCCATATTGAAGCATAAAGTATTTTCAACACTGATGAACTTTTGCCAAACTCAAAATATTAACAAAATTTGAAATGAGAGTTCTTACAAAGTAAGACTGTGTGGCGCCCTCATTTCAGTCTTCATTAATAACAACAGCAATGGCTAAATAGACATTTTAGTATCTATGATGTGCAGTCATATTTCCCTTATTCTCTTTCACCTAGCCTGAGAGGTAAATAGTTATTTCCCTGTAGAATTAGATTGACAGACTAGTAATAAAGAAAAGGGCAAAAGAAATTAATATTCAGTGGCAGAATCTCAGTCTTTAAAAAAAAATCAGGATATTGCATCCTAGAGTAGAAACTAAGAACATGTCTATGAAGGTTGAACCTTCTCTTTTTCTACCACTCTAAAGAGAAATCATGGATTAGCAAAAGATTGAGAGTCTTTTTCAATCTGAAGTGTTGGCAATTTGATGGTTGAAAATGATAATTTTTAATGTTTTAATTTCCATTTCCCAGGTAGCTGATTAGGTTGAAATTTTTTTCATGTGTTTAGGTCTTTTAATTCCTTCTTTCACAAATAATCTTTTTCAACTTTTTACTCCAGAATAGTTCTAAGTTTATGAAACATTGTAAAGTAGTATAAAGAATTTGCATATGCCATACTCCCAGGTCCCTTATTAACATCTCTGATTAGTGTGATATGTTTGTCACAATTAATGAACCCCACCTAGCTTCTAAATTTTAAATCCACACTCTTTCTATCCTTACCACCCCTCTCAGCCACAGTAATCACCACTGTATGTTCAGACTGAACTGGTTTTTGTTTTGTTTTGTTTTCATATATGAAGGAGTATATGTGGTATTTGTTATTCTGTGCCTGGCTTGTTTCACTCAAAATCTTTTTTTAAAGATATATTTATTAATTTGAAAGTCAGAGTTACTCAGAGAATAGAGGCAGAGAGATAAAGAGAGAGAGAGAGGTTTTACATCCACTGTTTCACTCCCCAACTGGCTTCAATGGCTGGAGCCATGTCGATCCAAAGCCAGGAGTCAGGAGCTTCTTCCAGTTCTCCCACATGGGTGCAGGGGCCCAAGGACTTTGGCCATCTTCTACTGCTTTCCCAGGCCATAGCAGAGAGCTGGATTGGAAGTGGAGCAGCTGGCCCATATGGGATGCCAGCACTGCAGGCGGCAGCTTTACCCACTATGCCACAGCGCCAGCCCATCAAAATCTTTTAATATCATTTATTTTTCTATGCCTTGTCTCTTTCCTCATTAATTGGTAGGAGCATTTTATTGTATTATAGTCTGCCCTAGCTCTGCACCCATCAGGGTGGGGTTAGAGTCCAGGCTTGGGAAGGTCAGGGCCTGGGGTTAGGGTCTGTCTTGGCATAAGGTCAGGGCTCAGGGTCCAGGACTTCTCTTAGTAGAGTTCAGGCCTATCATGGTCTCAGTCAGGTGAGGTCAGGGTAGAAGTAGGGCTCCTCTGGAACTGAAGCCACAGCTGGATGAGGTCCTGTCTGGGACCAGGGTCAGGCATTGCTCTCCACCCTCCCTCTGCTCCTGGCATCCAGTATGGACATGGGAACTGTGCTTCTGTGATCCCTGCTTTGGCTGCTGCTGCCTCCCCTGAGCCCTGCGGCCGCTTCCACCCATCAGCCCAGAGCCCCTCAACCTCTTACAGGCTATGGGGCTGACTAGGGCTGCCATAGGGTGCAGAGTGGTGGGGAGCTGGCAGCCATTGGGCTCCAGAGCTCTGTGAGCCCAGCCCAAGAGCAGTTAGAAACCTGGGAGACAGGGCTAGTGGTGGAGGTCACCTGGATGTTGCCTTGTCGCTCTCAAGCAGGTACCCTCAGGATGACATGAGCCAGATGAATCAGGCTCCCCACTCAGGGAGAAACCTTGCTTGGCTGGGACATCCCCAAATCCCAGGGTGGGACCCTGGACATGGATAAATGGTCAAAGTCTGGCCCTGGGATGGGTGGAGGGAGAAAGCTGGAACACCCAGCTGTACCAGCGAACCCAGCACATCCAGATGCCAGTGATCAGGTCCTCATGCACTCAGACTTTGAGAGGTTTTACCCCTTTGGGGGTGACATTGCCATGCGTCAGCTGCATCTGCCTGTGAACTTCACCTCCTCCATTGTCCCTGTCTGCCTCCCAGCCCTGTATGTGTAGCTAACCAGTCTCACATCCTATTGGATAACTGGCTGGGGAATGCTCACTGAGGTAGCGAATGGGTGTGGGAAAGATGGGAGGCCGAGGGAGGAGAAAAGCGATGAGTGTGGTGCAAGGGAATAAAGCAGCGATGGGTCAGCCCTACAAAGAGGCCAAGGCTGGTTTCAGAAGCCACTGGACCTTGGCACTCTGTGCCTCAGTTTCATGACCTGTAAGATGACGACTGGACTGGACCAGGGCCCTTCTGACTCTGAAGGTGTGTGGTTCTACACCCTCAGAAGGCCCTAGACCCAGGCTCTGAAAGTCTTGGAATGTTGGACAGTTGGAATCAAGAATCTAAGTTTACATTGTTACATATTTAATGTTTTTCTCAGGCAAGGATCTGAGAAGACTTGAGTCCTCTGATCATTACAGGTCACCACTGAATACCTTGATTTTCCCTTGTCATAGAAAGTGTTTGGGAAAAGTGGAAAGAAAGTATACTGACCTCTGGGCAGTGTGAAGCAATAAAATGATCATGACCTTGGAGTGTTTAACCTTTCTGAAGGCCACCTTGCTCTTCTAAACTGGGTTGACTGCTTTATAGTCCTGTTAGGTGAACTGAGTCACAGAGGAGACAGTTTTGGTTGGTTGCTTGAATGATTGAAGAAAGAAATTTGGCAAAGACTTATGGGCAACAGAATTTGTTGATGGGAGTATGTGTGGTTTAGAGAAAAGCGTAAGTGTGATGATAAGGAGAAAAACAACATATCTGGTAACTGAAGAGTCATAATTTGCTACAGGCTTTCTCAACAGAGATGGTACAGGTCTGTTGGACTGAACTTGTCTTCATTGATTGGGGCTCTGCCTAGATCCTGGGCCCTAGCCTAATAATTAGAATCACTCCCTAATCAGATGACAAACAGCTACCAGTGTGAACCTCTCTCTGCCACTGGATCCTTCTTGTGGGGAAAGTGATCCCTAGTGATTATACTTGTTTACCTATCCCAGTCCTCACTCAGGACTGTGAAACCGTGTAGTTACTCCACTGTGCTGCTACCTCCTTTGCAGGATAGACCATTATTTCTGTCCTGTAGTCCCTGACCTGGTCTCCTAGCATCCAGCCTCTTGTGTCTCTACTTAACTCTCCAAACAACTATCAGAATGTTACTTTAAAACATGTCATTGCACTTTCCTGTTCATTCCTCCCCATGGCTTTTTCGCTTGTGCTCAGGATAAAATTGAAATTTCCTACTTTGGCTTTAAGCCTTGCATAGTGTTGGCTTCCTGATACCTCTGCCTCATCTCCTGCCACATCCCTCACACCATCCCTGTCACACAGCTCTTGTTTCTTTTTTTTTTTTTTTTGTGGACAGGCAGAGTGGACAGTGAGAGAGAGAGACAGAGAGAAAGGTCTTCCTTTGCCGTTGGTTCACCCTCCAATGGCCACCGCGGCCGGCGCGCTGTAGCCGGCGCACCGCGCTGATCCGATGGCAGGAGCCAGGAGCCAGGTGCTTTTCCTGGTCTCCCATGGGGTGCAGGGCCCAAGCACCTGAGCCATCCTCCACTGCACTCCCTGGCCACAGCAGAGAGCTGGCCTGGAAGAGGGGCAACCGGGACAGAATCCGGCGCCCCGACCGGGACTAGAACCCAGTGTGCCGGCGCCGCTAGGCGGAGGATTAGCCTAGTGAGCCGCGGCGCCGGCCTGCTCTTGTTTCTTTAGTGTGCCAAGGCCTTCCCCATCTCGGGGTCTTTAGCTATGTTGTTTCAGGGGCCTAGCTTGTCCTGTCCTCCCGTCTTTGCAGAGTTTCTTCTTTACATTTAGGATTCAGATCTTCTGCTGAGAAATTTTACTTCACACTGTGAGCTCAAGTAGGTCATCCCTACTATCACATCTCCATGTCTTTGTTATTCATAATAGATCTAATATAATTCAACTTGTTTACATGCTGTGACCTACAAATGTCCCCTTCTATCATTAGTGTCCAAGAGATACCTGGATGTGCACAGATCAATGGAAGAGTGAATAGATGATTGACTGAGTGGAGAGGTGAGCAATGGAAGAGAAGGTAGATGCATGGTTGGATGGATGAAGATTTGGTGGGCAGATGCATGGATAAAAGGATGGGTGAGTGGATAGATGGGTAGTTAGGCTGGATGTATTGATAGGTGGGGAGATTGATGGCTGAGTAACGGAGAGATTACTGAAAGATGGGATGCATTAGTGAATGAATGGGGATCTGAATGACAATAGGTGTGTCAGTGATTGGCAGTGCAAATATGGGTAGAAGGGTAGATGAAGAAATGGAATAAAGTAATGTATGAAATAGGGTGATTTATGAAAGGGTGAGCAGGTCGGTGAATGGTTGCTAAGTCCATGTGTTGGTGGGATTTGCCTCTTTGTGGCATAGAACAGGTGTGGTCTGTTGTTCAGAGAAGTGAAATGAATTAGATGAGAAGTTGGAAATATTTGAGAAAATGGAGAGGAACTTCAAGGATAATAGGAGACCAAGGCAGTTTTTGATGCTCAGATGTTTTGAGAAAAACCCTGTGAGAGGGATATTGGTGAGTAGTCAGGCAGCATGAGAATGCAGAGCAGAGTACGTCAGGGTGACTTGACTAAGCCACAGCACACATTACTGACCTCCTGCTTTATGTATTTGTTTGCAATGTGTCTTTTACCACCCTCCAATCTCCAGTAGGGTCAGGTGAGTCTCATTGAGAACCAGTTCCGTCAGTTATTATATGGGCAGAGAACTGACTCAGACAAATGCTCTGTATATGGAGATGGTTTGTGAGGAGAACTTCTCGAAAGAATAGTCCATGTGCCCTGTGAGTAAGGCCCTGTCTGGGGACGCTTGTGTGTTCTCCTGGGCTCCATTCCTCATCAGTCTCCCCGAGAGTAACCCCTTTCCTGGCCCAGACCAACGTCAGGGCATCTGCAAGAGGGAGCCTAAATCAATACCCATTTTCATGGCAGATTTAAATGTCCTAATTGAAGTGTGACATAACTACCCAAGAGTATGTAATTCATAAGTCTAAAGTTTGATATCCTCCCCACACTCCCAAAATGTGTTACCAGCACCCCCAGAAGTCCCACTTCATACCTTGTTCTTGTCGTTGATAGTCAAGGCAACTACCACCTTCACTTTTAAGCACCTTAGACTAGATTCTTAGTTTATATTAACAGAATTACAGCTAGCACTCTTTTGTGTCTTAATGTTGTATACATGAGACCCATACATGCTGTAACACATAGTTGAAGTGTTTTTATTCTCATTTTCATACAGTGTGCTGCCAGGAGAACTGAATTTTATTATCAGTTCTATGCTGGGGAGGTATTTGAGTAGTTTCCACCTGGAGATATCTGAGTAGCAGAGCTGTGCACATCTTTTATTACTCTTCGTAGCAGAGATGAACACTGTCTTTCGTGGTACATTTCCTAGAAAGTCACAACTAGCACTGCAGGATAGAAAGGGGTGTGGTCACCTTCCTCCCAGGTTAGCAAACAGCCTGCATGAGAGGTTGTATCCTCACCAACACTCATTCTGATCATTTTGCCGAGTGTGGTGGTTTATCATTTTTATTTTCATTTTCCTGATGACTGACTAACTGCATCCTCATATGTGTATTGTCATTGGAGATCTGGGAAATTTCTGTTCTACTTTTTTTAACCTGTTGTTTTTCTGTTAGGTTGCCTGACTTTTTCCTTTTTTTCCCCCTTTTATTTAATGAATATAAATTTCCAAAGGATTACAATGGCTCCCCCCCATAACTTCCCTCCCACCCACAACCCTCCCCTCTCCTGCTCCCTCTCCCCTTCCATTCACATCAAGATTCGTTTTCAATTCTCTTTATATACAGAAGATCAGTTTAGCATATATTAAGTAAAGATTTCAATAGTTTGCACCCACATAGAAACACAAAGTGAAAAATACTGTTTGAGTAGTAGTTATAGCATTAAATCACATTAAGGACAGAGATCCTACATGAGGAGTAAGTGCACAGTGACTCCTGTTGTTGACTTAACAAATTGACACTCTTGTTTATGGCATCAGTAATCACCCTAGGCTCTAGTCATGAGTTGCCAAGGCTATGGAAGCCTTTTGAGTTCACTGACTCTGATCATATTTAGACAAGGTCGTACTGACTTTTTCTTGTAGTAGCTCTTTGTATATTCTGGATATAAGTTCCCTTTTTTACATAAGGACTGGGTCCCATTTTATAGGTATAAAAACCGAGCTGTAAAACTGTACAGTTTAGGTGTAAAAACTGAGGTGTAAAAGCAGAGACAGGAAGTGAGAAGGTGAAAGTGAGTGATACGCCCTGGGCCCAGCCATTCCGGTCACTACAGCATCCTCCAGGTGGCCGAGTCTCCTGAGCAGGCCTCTGTGGGCTAAACTGTTCCATACATTGATGGCATGGAGCAGAGAGGAAATTGTTAGGACCGTAAAGCCACCGACAGTGTTCTGCCACATGGGCCTGCTGTGTGACTAGCTACTCCTGGTCTTTTTATCTTCTGAGCTGGTGTTGTCCTCTGTAATGGGGGATTCTGAAGCCTCCCTCATGTGGTTGTTGAAAGGATGGTGCGTTGGGTGGATTAACATCCCCCAATTTTTTTTCTTCCCGGGAACCTTTGAGTTTGACCTTAGTTGGAAATGGGGACTTTATAGATGTACTTCATTAAGAATCTCAGGATGACAACACCTTTTGGGTAGACCCTAAATCCAATGAGTGCTGTCCATATGAGAAGAGAGGCCAGTTTCAGGCATGTGATGCAGTGGTTACAAGGCTACTTTTTATTTTATTTTATTTTATTGTAGTTCTTATTTTATTTATTTATTTGAAGGCAGAGTTACAGAGAGGCAGAGGCAGAGACAGAGAGGTCTTCCATCTGCTGAATCACTCCCCAAATGGCCACAATACTGGAGCTGGCCTGATCCAAAGCCAGGAGCCTGGAGCTTCTTCTGGGTCTGCCATGTGGGTGCAGTGGCCCAAGGACTTGAGCCATCCTCCACTGCTTTCCCAGGCCACAGTATAGAGCTGGATTGGAAGTGGAGCAGCCGGGATTTGAACTGGCACCCATATGGGATTCTGGTGCTGCAGGTGGCAGCTTTACCCGCTACGTCACAGTGGTTCCCTTACATTCTCTTGATTTCACAACCAAAGCAGCAGTAATTGAAGAAAATGAGAATCTCTGGACACTGCAGGAAGGGGTGTTGGCATCAGAGGTGGAATTCGTCCTTCGGGAGACTGAGATGGGGGGAATGAGAGCCAGCCCAGGGCAGCCTTAGTCATGAATGTTTGTCTGAAGTTAGTGAGAGGCTTGCACACAAGGCACCCGTGCTGGTTCAGGGAACAGAGCTTAGTTAGTGGCTTTTGAGGTCCTTCACAGGGCCGTGCTGGTCTGGGGACACTGCAGAGCCTGTCTAGGGTAGGAGTCAGGTCCTGAGAGCCCCTGTGAGGCCGCCCAGGTTCTTTCCTCCCAGCCCAGGATGCCTTCACAGAAACTGCAGGGGCTTCCCAGGGCCTCAGCTGCCCCCGTGTGTCCCAGGAGCCAGCCCTTCTCTTGTCTGCCAGGAGACCTGTGTCAGCCACTGCCTGTGGTCGACTGATGAGCAGACTCGTGCTGGCCCGCCCTTTTCCAGGCCGCTGGGACAGCATGGGTCCGCCTGTTAGGACCAGTGAGGGCCACCCCCAGTGCTGCCCAGGGCACAGAGCCGTCGAGGACCTCCTGCAGTGCTGAGGTCCCCCTGTGAGCAGTCCCCCCTGGTGAATGAGAAAGCACAGCCCTTGGCTTTGGCGGCCATCAGTGCTGCTCAGTTTGTCAGCCTCCATTTCCCGAGATGCCGCAGCCTCTTTTCCCAAAGCCAGCACTTTCCACCTCCCCAGACCCACAATGAGGAGGGACCAGGCCTGCCAGGAGCCTACTTCAGGGGAGCAGAAAGGAGCCCCCTCGGGAGGGTGCCCTCTCCAGGCTCAGTTCTCGAACTCTGCTCCTGGGGCCCTCGTCTGACAGCTCAGAAGCAGCTCCCAGGAAGACATTTATAGGACACAAAGGACAGCGGGGCTCCGGAGGACCCAGAGCAAATGAGGGCTCGTGTGGGCGGTGATGGTGCGGGGCACGGGCAGCCAGGGAAGGAAGCGTGTAAACCCGTCGGGAGACATCGGTCAGGCCCCTGTGCAGCCATGAGCAGGCATCCCCGTCTGTCTTGCCTCACCGTCCTCTCCCCACTGACGCCAGGACAGAGGGCAGCAGAACAGAGACGATTTCCAATGTAACTTCCTTTATTTACACAAACAAAGTCCCAAAGGGATGATTCCACACTCTTGCCCCAGGTCCCTCCACCCGGGGCTCCTAGAGTCGCCCTCTTGTGGTGAGGAACAGCAGGGTCAGCACTTTGGGTGCAGGGCAGAGTTAGGGTCCATGTGCTTCAGGCTGCACCTGGAGGAGCTGCTCCCAGAGCCCTGGCGCCACCTAGTGGGCTGAATGGTGCTTCTTCCTCCTCCTGGTGACCAAGTGGTCACATTTCCTCTTCTGAGTCTGGGAGTTTCCCACAGAGCCCAGAGCCTGGGCCTGCCCTGCAGAAGCCCTGAGCTGAGGCACTGGGCAGGGCTTCTTTTTTGCAGGGCCCTGGCCTCCCTGCAGAGCTTGCTTCCTGGACTTTGCAGCATGTGGGAGGGGTCCCCTAGGGTCCCTTCCATGGGTAGACAGGGGTTTTGGTGCTCTGCAAGGATTCCCAGCTCCAAGGCAGGGCAGGTCTTCAGCAGAGGCCTCGCTCCGTGCAAAGCCCAAGGGCAGCAGGTGGTGCTGGGAGGCCAGGAGGAAGGAGAGACTGGGAAGTTCCTCCTCGTTCTCACTGGAGTTGTCCAGTGGTGCGTGCGGGCCCCCAACAGAGGGTCCTCCTCTGAAACTCCTGGCATCTTTGGTGGCCCCCAGTGAGGGACACTCCCGATGTCCACTAAAGACAGCATTAACCTCAGGCCTGCACAGGGGGGTGTCTGGGACAACATGTCTCTGCAGGTCTTGGGAAGACATCGACCCGGAGAAGCACTCAGCTCTGGCCCCAAGGCGAGGGCCCTGGTTGTCACTCTGCGCACTTTGTTGGGGTCCAGATTCAGAATTGCTGGGGTGCAGTAGGCGCACACCATGACTGGGGGTTGCCCCAATGGCCCCATCTTCTTTCAAGGAGCAGTGCTTCGCCATCACCTGCAGAGGAAACAGGCCCTTAGTGGCTATGCCAGGTGCAAGGGAGGCCAGGGAGTGCACAGCAGGTACTCGGGAGGAGGCAGAAAGGCCTGAGTCTCTGGGCTGGTACAATTGGTGTGAGGGGTTCTGCCTCCACCCACATGGGCCTCATTCTAGCCCTGTACCCTAACCTGGAACTGGCTCTTCTGTCTCCTTAACACATGTGTGCACCTGCACCCCACCCAAAGCAGCTCCTCAAGAAGTCATTTTTCCCCAGCAGAGTAGGGGGAGACAAAATGATCTGGGTCTGCCATGCAGGGTTCCCCCTTCTACCACGAGTCTACCTATGTGCCCCTCCCTGCCCTGTCTACCTGCTGTCCCCCCACCCCTGGTTTCCTGGTGCCCCTCCAGGCCCTGTCTATATGAAGCCCCCACCCTGGTTTCCTAGTGCCCCTCCCTGCCCTGTCTACATGCTGTCCCCTCCCTGATTTCCTGGTGCCCCCCTGCTGTGTCTACATGAAGCCCCCACCCCTGGTTTCCTAGTGCCCCTCCCTGCCCTGTCTACCTGCTGCCCCCCACCCCTGGTTTCCTGGTGCCTCTCTCTGCCCTGTCTACATGATGCCCCCCACCCCTGGTTTCCTGGTGCCCCTCCCTGACTGTCTACATGATGCCCCCACCCCTGGTTTCCTGGTGCCCCTCCCACCCCGTCTACATGCTGTCCCTGCTCTACCTGCTTACCACCTTCTGTATTTACCTGGCCAGCAGTCAGCCCTTCCTCCTTCTCCAGCTCCTTGGACAGGGCCGTGAGATCCAGCTGTGGATCTGGGGAAAGCAGTTCTTCCAGGAATCTGGGGTGAATGATGGCCTCCGCCTAGAAGAGATGCAAGATGTCCATGATCATCCTTGCATGAAGCACCTGAGATGATGGGAACTTGAACAGAACCAGAGAGCAATGACGGCCCCATCACTGTTCACACTCTGGGGTGTACATCAGTGGGCAGTCAGCTTCACTCCCTCCCTCCCTCCCTCACTGAGGAACACAAAGGCAGTGGTGAAGAACTTGCATTTGGCTTAAGGGCCTGGCAGGGTCATTTTTTGGATCTTGCATCCCAGTGCTGCACCCCAACCCACCTTGGTGACAAAATCCACCTGGGAGCATAGATGGTCAATGTAGGACAGCATTTCCGGGTCCGGGTATGACCCCTCATTCTCCAGGAAACCTTCATCTGTGTCCTCTTCTGGGTGGCCATCGGGAGGCTCCAAGGACAAGGGTGTTGGCCCCAGCAACGTGTCCATGATTTCCATGTACTCCTTCACGGCCTCTGGTGGGATCTCCTTGGGTGTCTTGTCCTGAGGCCCCTGGTGTCTGGGTGGCACTGGACAGGCAGGCAGGGCCTTGGAGCTGGCCTTCCTGGCGGCACACCCTGTGGATGGGAACATGGTGTGAGTGCAGGGGCTCCAGCGTCATGTCAGCCGTTGTGGGGTAGACAGTTGTTGGAGTACATGAGTGGTCACGCTGGGCCAGGAAACCTGACAAAAGCATCCGAGAGAGGAGATGGGGCCGAGAGGTGGAACATCTGTCACCAACACTCCTCGTTCTTATCTCCACATCCCATCCTGGCCAGTGTTTGCTGGCTCCTTGGGAAGCTAAGGGATGAGAGGCACTAGGACTGAGGTATGAAAAATCCCCAGGTAATGGCCCAAAGCATGTGGGCCCCTGGGCTGCCCATGGACATTCTGCACAAAGGAACACATGTTGCTCTTGAAGGAAAGGCCCAGACGAGGGGACAGCAAATCCTGGGGTTGCGTTGGCCTCTGCCACGGACTGTGCTGGGACACGGGAGACTGTACCTGGCTGCTGGACAGCCACAGGGGCTGGGGGCCCTTGAGGAAGCAGTGCTGGTGAGACCAGTGTGGGCTGGCAAGGTTTCCCCTTCATCCACTCCAGCTTCTGCATCTGCATCTCCTCCTCTTCCTCAAACTCCATGAACCTGAGCATGGGGGACACAGGTCAAATGTGAGGGGCCCACGCCCTGACAACATTCTGGCGGCAGCTGGTGGCAGACACATGCACGTGTCCCTTGGGGTCAGGGAGGTCCAAGTCTGGTCAGTCCCACAGGGGTAAAGCATGCTGGGAACAGTGCTCTGTCTGCCCTGCTCGGGCAGGTGACGTGTGTCTCTGATCCCCTGCAGGCCCTGTTAACAAAGGCACAGCAGATCTCACCACTTCCATGCCTGGTCTGGCCCCACACAGAGCCCCAAGTAGGGCTGACTCCAGAGGCTGCGCAAAAGGACATTTCTCACAAGCGCTTTTGGGTCCTAGTTCAGAATCAAAGATCCTGAGCCCGAGACTGTGACCCTTGTAGGGGGAGCAGGGATTAGGGTCCAGGGGCAGGCAGGAGGATGGGAGGCCTGGCTGAGAGGTGGGCATGGCCTCTGAGTGCTGTGTGTTTAAACTTATCATACTGCATGAACCGGCAGAAATGCAGACAGGGCCGTGTGTCTGAGACACCAGATCCCTGAGGACACACTCTGGGTTGCAGCACATTCTGGGATGGCGTTTCACCGTGACAACACATCTGTCCACAGCCCCCTCTCCAGGGTGTGAGGCAGAAGCTCCGATGGAGGTCTTGCTGTGTGCAGAGTCCTCGTGGTGGGAGGAACCACAAGGGCTGCCCTGGCTGCTCCACCTCAACCTTGAACGTCAGAGCCTGGGTAGCTCAGACACAGATGGGGAGGACTCCCGGGGAGGAGAGTGCCTAGAACCCTACATCCAGGTGGTGGGGCAGTATCCTGGGAGAGCAGGGCCCACGGAGGGACTGATCCAAGGAGCGGCCCTCTGCGTACATGTGCTCACACGTCCAGCCCCTCAGGCCCAGCCTCCCTCCCCAGCCTCCTCCACCACCCAGCACCGGGACTCGGACTCCCAACTCACTTTTCTGCCATCTCGTAGAAGATCATGCGGTCGAAGTTGCTCTTGTGCTGCCATTCACGCAAGGCAAACCCCAGGCCCTCCTCCAGCGGCATGGTGGGCCTCCGCTGGGCCAGGGTCCGCAGCACGGGGCTGGAATTAAGTCCCTGGAGTCAGTGAAAATGCACAAGCCCACCCTGCCCCCTGAGCTCAGGGGTCTGACTACTGTGCTGGGGTCTCCCTTTCCCTCTGTCCCTGTCGTGTCCTCCTCCAGTGTGGGCTCTCCAGCCTCCTGGCCACCTCTCATCTGGGGGATACCCACTTCCAGGGCTGTGCTGACCTCTCGGTCTTCCTTTTGCAGCTTCAGTATCACAGTGCAGCATGAATTGGATGCTTGTATCCCGTAAATACATGTGTGCAAGTGCTAATCCTCAGTGTGATGGGGTCTGAGGTGGTGTCTGTGGTGCAGTTAGGGTTAGGAGAGGTCCTAAGGCTGCAGCTCCCGTGATAGTACTGGTGTCCTTAGAGGAGAAGCAAGACTCGCCACAGCTTGACTCTCAAATGAAGACAGTGGGAAGGTCCTGTCTCAGGAAAAGCAGGCTCACCGAAATCTGAATCCAGCCATGTGCTATGCTCAGTCTTCCAGCCTCCAGACGTGTCACATGAACATCTGTGGCTGAAACTGCCCAGTGTGTGGCTTTGTGCAGTGCAGCCCAAAGGGAGAAGCACACAGAATGATCTGACCTGGGTGCCAGGGCTCTGGTGTGGGTTCCTGGCCCCAGGGCTGAGTGTGTAACCTGCTTTATAGTTGCTGGCCAGAGGCCGCACTGGAGTTGGGACCTCAGAGCTCCTGGGAGTGGGGAGACATTTGGGAGCCATGCAGGCTGTGCCCTGATTAGGGGACCAAGCTCAGTGCATGGGGACTGAGTTGGGGTTGATGTGCCTCCTGGGCAATGCTGAGTGTCCATAGCTGCAGGGAGACGGAGACGTCAACACCAAGGCGTGGAGACTGCTTTCAGCTGCACGCTGAGTGACGATTGGGCAGGAGGTCACAGGTGGGCGCGACATGGACGCAGTGCCCTGCTCAGTGGAAAGTGGCTGTGTCTGTCGTGATGGTGTAGACAGGAGGAGCCGGGCCCGAGTGGTCAAGAAAGGGGAGTGTGCCACTGCGGGGAAGGCTCCCTCTGGTTTGGTCTCCAGCAGCCCCGGACAGCGGCCTGCGTTCTTGCCTTAGGGGCTCAGAGTCCGGTCACAGCCTGGACCGTGGAGTTCGGGCTGTGGCTGTGTTCTTCACCTCATTGCCTTTTCCTCATGACAGCATGACCGCAGTCGTTTCCTGAGACAGAGCGTGTGCCTGTCTATGCCAAGCTCAGCAGGTTCAGCTGCAGTGACCTTCAGCTCCCTGGGAACGGGTGCGAGCGTCTCCTCCCCTATGAGGGCTCTGGGCTGCGATGTCAGTGCTGGCCCAAGAAAGACCCTCGTGTTGGGGCCTCAGCGTGGCCCTGGGTGGGTTCCCACCACCTGCTGTCTCCCTGGAAGTCCCGGGAAGAGTGAGGGTTGGGCTGTGTATAAGACTTCCCTCCTTATCGCCCCTCACGTCAAGTCCCTGAGGTCTGTGACCCTCTGCATACATGCCAGTGGTGGACAGGGATTGCTGTGTGGACTCAGACTCAAACCCCAGTGGTGGCTCTTGTGATCCCAGGACCCGCTCTGACCTTGAGTGTTCTGTAAGGGTTACCCTGGAAATGGTGGAAATGTAAATGTTATCACAGGATAGCTAAGATCCAGTGGGGAAAGGCCCTGGAATCGTGTCACACGCAGCATGAGGTAGCATGGCTGACAATGGAACTGCATGTGGTCTCTCGATTGCCTTCAGGGTCTCCTCTGGGAGCCCTTATAGCCTGCGTTGCCCAGCCCGTGATCCTCCCAATGCACTGCCCCAGGCCCTGGGCATGGGTGCTCACATGAGGAAGCAGGACAGAGCTTCTGTGTCAGGGCTCTGGGGCAGGAGCCTCCGGGCCAGGGCCTTGAAGTGCTGCCAGCGCCGGAAGTTCTCGTAGACGCTGGTGGAGCTGCAGGGGTCGTCTGGTGAGGCTTGGGCCTTGGGAGTAGGCAGGATGCGCTCCCTGTCTGCCCCTTGTGATGGTGGCCTGTTGTTTACTGGGAAGACCATCGGGGCCAGCTGGGCAGCTGGTGGTGGAGCTGGAGGAGGGAGGCCCAGAGGCCAGCCCCCCTGACTGGCCTGGGTTCCCGCCATGGTAGGTGCAGGCACTGTTGCCTGTAGGGAAGACCCAGGCACTGCTATGGGAGCAGGGTTCTGCCCTGCCCCACAGAGGCCACCTGGGGCATTCAGGCTGATACGGGTTTGGTTGTAGACCAAGGTCTGAGAGTGGAGAGGCTCCACTGGCTGCCCTCCTGTCCTCAATTGGAGTAATAGGTGGACATTCCCAGCCCCATTGGGGCCGCAGCCACCATCTCCAGCCACCACAGGCATACTGGGGATGGCAGCAGGCAGTACGAGGCGGCTGCCTGGAGGGAATGCCACATTCAGGAGGGGCAGAGGGGGCTGCCCCCAGGGTGGCTGGGGTGCAGGGCCGTGAGTTGGTTGGGGAAAGGGCAGCAGCATGACGAGAGACGGGGAGGTGCCTGGGTGCGGGATCATGGCTGTTCTCAGCCCTGGAGATGCTGTGGAGACAAAGGAGAAGGGTGAATGGAATAGGAGAACCAATTCTCAATACCCTTCTCGAATAGCAATTCTCAAATACCCTTCATTGCCAGGATGGAACAATGAGTTCTCACTGCCCCTAGAGTCACACAGGGTGACTCCAGTTCTATAGGTGTCTCCCAACACCTGGATCAGCTTTGCCTCCCTAGTGGCACTGGGCCCCTCAGTACTCCACAGCAAGCCAGGGGACTTACACAGCTGTGGTGCCACGTGCCCACCCGACCTAGGTAAAGCCAGCTGATTCACAACTCTGAACACAGACCCCACCTTAGGCTTCTTTAGCTGACACTTCTTAGTGGAACCCTTCCCTTAAACCCTAGCACAAGAAGGTCAAAGGTCTGGGAAGAAATCTCTCCCTACCATGGCCTTGTGATTCATGAGCATAACCTTGTAATCTCTGAGGCTCTCTCTCTCTCCCTCCCCCCTCCCTCCCTCCCTCTCTGTCTCTCCCTTCTCCTCTCTCTTTCTCTCTTCTCCCTCTCCCTCTTCCATTGCTTGTCAAGCCCTCACTTTCTCCCCTCCTGTGTCACTCTGCTACTCAAATAAATAAGCTTTATGCAAATAAAGGTGGAAAACAGCATTCACTGAAACTTCCTGTGGAAATCCAGCCACTCTGCCCAGCTGAACCTGCCTGTGAAGTACAGACGTGGAGTCCGTGCACTGCCATCGTCTTTATGGAAAGTCCTGGGCAGGGGCCCACCATGAGGTGTAGGGTGACTTGGGTGAAAGACTTGTGTTTCCACTACAAGAGGAACCATGCACACCACTTAGGGAAACCCAAGCCCTCTGTTGCCTGATGTTAATTGCCATTCCTGTCCTTGCAGAATCCAGAAAAAACAACTTTCCCATAATGAAAGAAACCACTGCTGGCAGGAAGCAGAGAGCTGGGAGGATCTGGGCGGTGGAGGTTGGGGTAATTTCCAGCCTCACTCAAGGAAGAGTGGGTAAAGGGGAAGGAGCCCAAGTGATCATTTTCATGGCTAAGCCCATTTCATCACAGCATCCTAACACCTAGGATACCCCTGTCTAAACCCTGTGAGCCCTTTCAAGGGCAGGCTCCCTGTGACTGAAAGGGTAGGCTCAGCTATACCCTGAACCCTCTCTCTGCCTCCACCTCATCCCCGCCCATCCTCGCACTACACCCCTCAGACTGAAGTGACCTGTGTCCCTATCCTGGTTTACAGAGAATGAATCCATTTGCTCCCGTCTCTTCTACTCATCAGTACACTTCCTGTGGGGCATCTTGATCCACCTGTACGTGGCCACTAGTCTCCCCAGTCAGCAGCGTCTGTTCAATGTGGGCTTCCACAGCTTCCCCAGGTACGATGTCCTTGTGGACACCCAGGGCTGTCTCTTTCTTCTACTTCAGTCCAGTCAGCTGTCCCCAGGAGATGCGTCACATGTGAGTTCCCAAGTATCCGAGTAGTAGCAGGGAATCTGGTTAAACAGCCCCACCCCTACAGACTTACCACCTCCTGAAGCTCTCCCCGCAGGCTTGGACACTCAGCACAGCCTCCTCAATGAGAGAAGCAAGTTCAGGTCCCAGCAGTGAGCTGGCCGCTCAGGGTCCAACTGCAGCAGCTGGGGCAAGTTTAAAGGTAACAGGAATGGAATGTGGGGCTCAGGCTTCTCTGGTGGGGGAGGGGTGGCGGGAGAGCAGCCTGGGTGGGGGTGGGGAGACATTCTGAGGCTCTTGCAGTGGGGCAGAATCTCAAGTTCTCTTGAAGTTGAACTGTGGCAAAACAGCTGATGTGAGCTCCTCAGGCAGTGTTAAAGTAGTCTCTGATTCCGCACACCGACTGTACTTGGTTCCTCCTTAACTTCCGTTCCATATCGATATACCTACTCTTGGTTCCTAGGCCACCCTGCTTCCCACCTGTGGAGGAAGGTAGGCTCCTAGCTACATTCAGGGAGGCACTTTCTCATCAAATTTCAGAACACAAGATGTGATCAGCACAGGCTTGCTCAGGGAGAAGAGGGGACCAAGTGTCTGAAAACGAGGTACCAGCGGATCAGAGATAGTTGCAGTGTGTGCACTTCATCCTGAGGGAAGCAGTCTGCATCCCCAAGTCCTGTCCACTGCTGAAAAGGCATTTCCAAGGAAAATCTGACTTCTGATGTCCTCTGTTGGAACGCCTCTGTCCATCAAGGACTGAATGAATTTGTGTTACTTGTGGTTACTTTCTTTGGTTTGTAGGATAGGTATCTAGAAAAAGTGGGTCTTTAACTCATAAATATTGCAGGTACTCCAGATGGTGTTGAGTCTAGCAGTTAAGATGTCCCTTCCTGTACTGGAGTAATTGGGCCTTCCAGCATTCTGCTGATGTGCACCCTGGGAGACCACAGATGATGCCTCAGGTTGTTGGGTTCATGAATCCAGGTGCGACCTGAAAAGAACTGAAGTTCCATGCACCTAGCTCCCGCTTGGCCTAGCCCTGGAATTGAAGTCACCTGGAGAATAACCCAGGGGCTAGCAGCCTCAGTCCTCTGTAGCATGACCACCCATTTACACTCAACAATGTTTTTATTCTCCATGCAAGCAGTGGAAAGAGGTCTACCAATGTTCAGAAGATAATGTGGGAGCAATTCAAGCAAGGTATTGGTGACTGGCAAAACAAACAAAAACCCTAGGGGTGTGACTTAAAAAATAAACAAGCTTAAGAGCCTTCTCAAAGACTTGTATTTTTATCGTGGGCACCCTTACATGGGGTTCAAACAATAACTTCATATTGCAGGGTTGATGAGGCCACGTTTTGTACTCAGGAACTTAAGGAATGAGTGTTTCTTTGTTGTAAAATTACGCCTATACTACATGGTATTTTTTACTTTATGTGGTTCAGATTGTCACGTCTTAGGATGGTAAGAAATTTTCAACGAAAGCATTTGCGAATCGCTGTTTATTTAAAATTCCCTGTATTCTATAAATTCCCCAAGTGCAGTAAATACCAGAGGACAAACTCTAAGAACGGAGCTAGGAACCGGAGTCCCTCAGTGCTTCCAGGTCCAATATTCTTGGCCAGACTGCTCTTCCATGGAACCCAGGAGGCCTGGGAAGAGAGGAGGCAGCGTCTGTGGGAGGCGCGGCCAAGTCTCAGAGACCTGCAGTCCGGAGAGGCTGCAAGCGCTGACCCCAATGCAGGCGACCTCGCTCTAGGGTGCAGCCCTGGGAAGAGCCCTTCCCTGGGGTGTGCATGCCTGCGTGGACGTCTGCCCTCTTCCAAACCATCAGGGGTCGTTTCAGACGCGCTAGGTTAATGGAGGGACGGCCACAAAGATTCCAGGACTCGTCTCGTCGCGGAAAAACCTCAAAAATCTTTCTAGACCTCATACTGCCTCCCTGCATGCCTACCTCTGGCGCGCGCTCCGCACGCATGCGCACGCCCTCTCTGGGCGCGCCGGGTTCCCGGCGTGCTCCAGTTGCCTCCAACGTCTCCCAGCATCCGTTGCGGGCGTCCAACCCAGGTGATGCGCAGGCGCGAGGAGAGCGCACGCCCACGGAATCGCGGCCATGGCGGCGTCCCGAGAGTCCGTTACTTAGAAGGTAATGGACCCCCCAGCCCCAGTCTTGCCGAGCGGTTATTGCACTTTGTGATCGTTCCCGCTGTGCGGTGGGCTCACCCTTGGTCTGTGCGGCCCGAGTGGCCAGCTGGCTGCAGAGCGAGCGAGCGGCTATACCGCAGAATTTGGTGCCGGTCCTGGCTGGGCGCTCCCCGTGTTCTGACGGTGCCTGAACCTGACGTGAGGGGCCTTTAATACCGCAGAGGACCCTGAGTGTGTCCCGCCGGTGTCGCTAGCACTCTGAGCAAGGCTGAGGCTGGGGACGCTTCCTCGGGACGGAAGACCCTGATGCAGTCCAGCAGGTAGCGCGGGCTGCTGCCAGTGCGTGCCGTCCTCAGGTGCGTCCTGTGTGACCTGTGCACGTGGTGCAGCTGAGGAGAAGTGGAGCACTCAGGTTCAGTACGGAGAGGTGTCAGTGATGTGAACAGCCTGCCTCAGTTGAATAGTAACTGTAGTTCCCAGTCCGGTGTCAAATCACGGATGCCTTGCCTACACCTTGTGTGCATGAAATTAACAATAAAGGAGGTTGTACATTGTATGGTTTGTGACTTCTGTGCTGCTCACCTGTTAGGTCAGTGCCACTCACTGCACACCGATAAGGGCGTGTGCACGGTTTGGGGGTCAGTGTGTGCATTAGAGCATGTCGATTTTCTTGTTTATTTGGCCGTGTGAGAATTGTGGGGTGGTTGTATCTGAAAGTGTGTTGTATCTGAAAGTGGGTGTTCCAGTGCCTTTAGGCATTCAGGGGACGTGTTTGATATTGTCTTTATTGAGGGTGTTTTTTGTTTCAAGCACACAAAAGATCGTTTTATTAGAGCAAAATTATGTGTTTCAAGGACTACTAGAAAGTACTGTAGTTAGCTTTATCAAGTAGATGCGCGTGCCTGTGGCTTCTGATTCCAGTTTCCTGTAAAATGCATACTCTGAGAGACAGGAGTGATGATTCAAGAAGTTGGTTCCTACCACCCGTGGTTGGGGATCTGAATTGAGTTTCTGGCTCCAGCTTGGTCCACCAGTCTTGCAGTAGAACTGTCCATGCTCTTTCTTTGTGGGCTTAGTTTGAATTCCCCTAGGAACTGACCTAGAGACAAAGAAATGAATGTAAGCTTATTTTGGAGGCAAAAGAACAGTAGAGGAATGGGGAAATGAGGCAGGGAATGCAAAAGAATCCCAAATGTGTGAGTGAGCAGCAAATTTCCTCTTTTAATAATTTGGGTTGATTCCAGCTGGGAAACTCTGGTAGCCAGTGCAGGAGATGGGCCTCCGAGTTATCCCCATCACAGAATGAGAAAGCTACCAAAGTTATATACATACCCCTTCCCATCACTGGTGGAGAGCAGCAGGGGAATAAGAATGAAGAGTTAGTTGTCTGTCCTTTCATCCTTTCCTGTTCAGGCAGCTTGAGCTCAGAGGGATTTGAGTTCAGATCCCTCAGGAAAGAGGTATGGGAGCTGACAGTATGAAGGTGGCCAGCACACCTCCAGTGATACAGCTGGGAGAGACACAGATTTCTACGATGGAATGTAGGTGTGCTTGAGGTAGGTCAGAGAAGCTTCCTTCCTGTCTGTTGCCACCTCTGTGTTCACTGGCATTAGGTTGCTAGCTTGTAGTTAGTAGACTGGGATATTTAAATCAAGTAGACGTCACCAATCAAGACTGTGTTATATCCCCAGGAGGAATGTTATTAAACACACACTGCATGACATGGGTGCACACACAGACACACACACTGAGGTGCATTTGCACACAAAGTATACTTTTAAGTTTGTTGCCAGCTGACCAACAGCTTATCAAAGCATAGCTTTATTGGTGTGTGTGTGTGTGTGTGTGTGTGTGTGTGTGTGTATGTGACAAGCAAACAGCGGGCTGCCTTGGAATAAACATCCAACATGTACAACATGAGGAGCTGGAGGCACTTCCTGTTTCAGCAGCATACACCCTAGTACATTGTATATTCCAGAACCTGACTTGCAGCTTTCCTCCTTAGTGGAGTTCTGGCCTCCTGTGAGTACAGTGTTGCAAGATGAACCTTCCTCAGAGTGCTCTGAAAAACAGCCAGTGAGGGATGAACTCCTTCAGAGTCTCTGCTTCTGTTCCTGTGTCCCCCTCTTGAAGAAATCCTGCTCTCTGGTTACAAAACCTGAGTCCTTGGGTTGGCGCCGCGGCTCAGTAGGCTAATCCTCCGCCTAGCGGCGCCGGCACACCGGGTTCTAGTCCCGGTTGCCCCCTTCCAGGCCAGCTCTCTGCTATGGCCAGGGAGTGCAGTGGAGGATGGCCCAAGTACTTGGGCCCTGCACCCCATGGGAGACCAGGAGAAGCACCTGGCTCCTGTCATCGGATCAGCCTGGTGCACTGGCCAACGCGCACCGGCCGCGGCGGCCATTGGAGGGTGACCCAACGGCAAAGGAAGACCTTTCTCTTTTTCTCTCTCTCACTGTCCACTCTGCCTGTCAAAAAAAAAAAAAAAAAAAAACCTGAGACCTTGCACTCATTCTTGAGGAGTAGGAGAGAAAGGCCATTTTTTGTTACTCTCTCCAGATGCATGGGATGGGAGCATCCTCCGGTTGAGGGACACACTTCAATGCAACACGATTAAGTCAGCAGGAGCAGTTCATAGACCCTTAGTAACATGAGGAGGCATTTGGAAGTTTGCCTATGAATGTGTAAGTGCTTAGATATAACAGTCATGAGGATATCTGTTGATTGGTAAGGGTAGGCTCAGCAGCTTCTTCACTTGGGTATGGTGAACCTGAGCAATAACCTTCATATTATTTAAAGATTTATTTATTTACTTGTAAGTCAGAGTTACACAGAGAGAGGAGAGGCAGAGAGACCGAGGTCTTCCATCCGCTGGTTCACTCCCCAATTGGTCACAACGGCCGGAGCTGCGCCTATCCAAAGCCAGGAGCCAGGAGCTTCTTCCAGGTCTCCCATGCAGGTGCAGGGGCTCAAGGACTTGGGCCATCTTCTGCTGCTTTCTTAGGCCACGGAAGAGAGCTAGATCAGAAGAGGAGCATCCAGGACTCGAACCAGCACTCATATGGGATGCCAGCATTGCAGGCTGCAGCTTCACCTGTTACACTATGGCGCCAGCCTTGATAACTAACACTTTTGAAATGAGAAAGTTTTTAATAGTCCTGTCATTGAAGAAAATGTATGAATGGCAATTTAGCACATGAAAATATGTTCAACATCATTAGTTATTATGGAAATGCAAATTAAAACTACAATGGGATAACATTTCATTTCCAATAGAATGACTGTAGTAACAGAGACAATATCCATGTTGGCAATGATGTGGAAAAAGTGGAACCCTTATACACTGTGATGGGAATGTACAGTGATATACTCTCTTTGGAAAATAGCAGTTTGGAAAATATTAAGCATAGAGTTACCATTTGCTCCATCAGTTTCACTTCAAAGAACCTCCCAAGAGAAACAAGAACATACTTGTATGTTCACACAAAGAATTTCACAGGAATATTTACACGAGCATTTTTCACAATAATCTCAAACTACAAATAGTACACATGTTCATCAACTGGTAATTAGGCAGTGAAAATTGTGACACAGCCCAGAGCACAAACTCAGAAAATGGCATACAAAAATACAATGGAATGAATGGTTCAAAACAATGGTATGTGCAACAGTATGTATGAATTTCAAAAAGATTATGCCATAATCCAGACATGAAAACCTATGTATTGTGTATTTCTGTTTATATGATGCATCCAGAAAATGCAAATTCAGAGAGACATAAATAGATCAATGAGTGGTATTGGGGGGTAAGGTAAAGAGGGGAGATGAACTGCAAATTGGATGATTTTGATATAATTCTGTAAATTAGTATTATTAAATTACTCACTTGTGATGAATGAATTTTATGGTCTATACTAATAATGCTGTTTAAGAAGTTAATAAGAAATGTTACATGGTCACCTACTGTAATTTCATTTAAGGTTTAACTTTACCTCCTGAAGTCCTTGTCTCTTAGGAGCTCCTTATTTAATTCCTTTGTTCTAGTCTCTAATTTTCCTGAACATAGTTTCCTTTTATATTTTATGCACTCCATGGCTGCGCCCCTCCCCTAAATCCTTAAACTATTCGAATCTATATTTTGCACGTGAATCCACTTCCCAGAGTCAAAATTGGTGTTTCCACATGCCTGTTATAGAAATCTCACCAGATCCTTCACAGATATCACAATCAGAATTCATTTAGTATGGCCCTCGTTATGTTCACCTGAGCTTCATGGCCAATCTTATGTCCTGTTTTACACTATTTATCGGTTCTTTTTTCAGTTCAGTACTTCCATATTGAAGCATAAAGTATTTTCAACACTGATGAACTTTTGCCAAACTCAAAATATTAACAAAATTTGAAATGAGAGTTCTTACAAAGTAAGACTGTGTGGCGCCCTCATTTCAGTCTTCATTAATAACAACAGCAATGGCTAAATAGACATTTTAGTATCTATGATGTGCAGTCATATTTCCCTTATTCTCTTTCACCTAGCCTGAGAGGTAAATAGTTATTTCCCTGTAGAATTAGATTGACAGACTAGTAATAAAGAAAAGGGCAAAAGAAATTAATATTCAGTGGCAGAATCTCAGTCTTTAAAAAAAAATCAGGATATTGCATCCTAGAGTAGAAACTAAGAACATGTCTATGAAGGTTGAACCTTCTCTTTTTCTACCACTCTAAAGAGAAATCATGGATTAGCAAAAGATTGAGAGTCTTTTTCAATCTGAAGTGTTGGCAATTTGATGGTTGAAAATGATAATTTTTAATGTTTTAATTTCCATTTCCCAGGTAGCTGATTAGGTTGAAATTTTTTTCATGTGTTTAGGTCTTTTAATTCCTTCTTTCACAAATAATCTTTTTCAACTTTTTACTCCAGAATAGTTCTAAGTTTATGAAACATTGTAAAGTAGTATAAAGAATTTGCATATGCCATACTCCCAGGTCCCTTATTAACATCTCTGATTAGTGTGATATGTTTGTCACAATTAATGAACCCCACCTAGCTTCTAAATTTTAAATCCACACTCTTTCTATCCTTACCACCCCTCTCAGCCACAGTAATCACCACTGTATGTTCAGACTGAACTGGTTTTTGTTTTGTTTTGTTTTCATATATGAAGGAGTATATGTGGTATTTGTTATTCTGTGCCTGGCTTGTTTCACTCAAAATCCTTTTTTAAAGATATATTTATTTATTTGAAAGTCAGAGTTACTCAGAGAAGGAGAGGCAGAGAGAGTGAGAGAGCGAGAGAGAGAAAGGTTTTTTTTTTAACTTTTATTTAATGAATATAGATTTCCAAAGTACAGCTTATGGACTACATTGGCATCCCCCTCCCCTCTGATGACTTCCCTCCCACCCGCAACCCTCCCCTTTCCCGCTCTCTCTCCCCTTCCATTCATATCAAGATTCATTTTCAATTTTCTATATATACAGAAGATCAGTTTAGTATACATTAAGTAAAGAATTCAACAGTTTGCACGCACATAGAAACACAAAGTGAAATATACTGTTTGAGTACTGGTTATAGCATTAAATCTCAATGTACAGCACATTAAGGACAGAGATCTTACATGAGGAGTAAGTGCACAGTGACTCCTGTTGTTGACTTTACAAATTGACACTCCTGTTTATGGCATCAGTAATCTCCCTATGCTCCGGTCATGAGTTTCCAAGGCTATGGAAGCCCCTTGAGTTCTCCGATTCTTATCTTGTTTAGACAAGGTCATAGTCAAAGTGGAGGTTCTCTCCTCCTTTCAGAGAAATGTACCTCCTTCTTTGAAGACCTGTTCTTTCCACTGGGATCTCACTCACAGAGATCTTTCATTTAGGTCTTTTTTTTTTTTGCCAGAGTGTCTTGGCTTTCCATGCCTGAAATACTCTCATGGGCTTTTCAGCTGGATCCGAGTGCCTTTAGGGCTGATTCTGAGGCCAGAGTGCTGTTTAGGACATCTGCCATTCTATGAGTCTGCTGTGTATCTTGCTTCCCATGTTGGATCACTCTCCCCTTTATTTATTCTATCGGTTAGTATTAGCAGGTACTAGACTTGTTTATGTGATCCGTTTGACTCTTAGTTCTTTCATTATGATCAATTGTGAACTGAAATTGATCACTTGGACTAGTGAGATGGCATTGGTACATGCCACCTGGATGGGATTGAATTGGAATTCCCTGGTATGTTTCTAACTCTACCATTTGGGGCAAGTCAGCTTGAGCATGTCCCAAATTGTACATCTCTTCCCTCTCTTATTCCCACTCTTATGTTTAACAGGGATCACATTTCAGTTAAATTTCAACACTTAAGAGTAACTGTGTATTGATTACAGAATTAAACCAGTCATATTAAGAACAGACAAAAAAAAACTACTAAGAGGGATAATGTATTAAGTTGTTCATTAACAGTCAGGGCTATGCTGACCAAGTCACCGTTTCCCATAGTGTCCATTCCACTTCAACAGGTTTCCTTTTTGGTGTTCAGTCAGTTGTCACCGATCAGGGAGAACATATGGTATTTGTCCCTTTGGGACTGGCTTATTTCACTCAGCATGATGTGTTCCAGATTCCTTCATTTTGTTGCAAATGACTGGATTTCGTTGTTTGTTACTGTGGTATAGTATTCTAAAGAGTACATATCCCATAATTTCTTTATCCAGTCTACCGTTGATGGGCATTTAGGTTGGTTCCAGGTCTTGGCTATTGTGAATTGTGCTGCAATAAACATTAGGGTGCAGACAGCTTGTTTGTTTGCCAATTTAAATTCCTTTGGGTAAATTCCAAGGAGTGGGATGGCTGGGTCGAACGGTAGGGTTATCTTCAGGTTTCTGAGGAATCTCCAGACTGACTTCCATAGTGGCTTGACCAGTTTGCATTCCCACCAACAGTGGGTTAGTGTCCCTTTTTCCCCACATCCTCGCCAGCATCTGTTGTTGGTAGATTTCTGTATGTGAGCCATTCTAACTGGGGTGAGGTGAAACCTCATTGTGGTTTTGATTTGCATTTCCCTGATTGCTAGTGACCTTGAACATTTTTTCATGTGCCTGTTGGCCATTTGGATTTCCTCTTTTGAAAAATGTCTATTGAGGTCCTTGGCCCATCTCTTAAGTGGGTTGTTTGTTTCGTTTTTTTTTTTTTTTTTTTTTGGAGTTTCTTGATTTCTTTCTCGATTCTGGTTATCAACCCTTTATCTGTTGCATAGTTTGCAAATATTTTTTTCCCATTCTGTCAGTTGTCTCTTCACTCTCCTGACTGTTTCTTTTGCAGTGCAGAAACTTCTCAATTTGATGCAATCCCAATAGTTGATTTTGGCTTTGACTGCCTGTGCCTCCTGGGTCTTTTCAAGAAACTCTTTGCCTGTGCCAATATCTTGAAGGGTTTCTCCAATGTTCTCTAATAATTTGATGGTGTTGGGTCGTAGATTTAGGTCTTTAATCCATGTTGAGTGGATTTTTTGTAAGGTGTAAGGTAGGGGTCTTGCTTCATGCTTCTGCACGTGGAAATCCAGTTTTCCCAGCACCATTTATTGAATAGACTGTCCTTGCTCCAGGAATTGGTTTTAGATCCTTGATCAAATATAAGTTGGCTGTAGATGTTTGGGTTGATTTCTGGTGTTTCAATTCTGTTCCATTGGTCTATCCATCTGTTTCTGTACCAGTACCATGCTGTTTTGATTACAACTGCCCTGTAGTATGTCCTGAAATCTGGTATTGTGATGCCTCCGGCTATGTTTTTGTTGTACAGGATTGCTTTAGCTATTCGAGGTCTCTTGTGCCTCCATATGAATTTCAGCATCATTTTTTCTAGATCTGAGAAGAAGGTCTTTGGTATCCTGATTGGAATTGCATTGAATGTATAAATTGCTTTTGGGAGAATGGACATTTTGATGATATTGATTCTTCCAATCCATGAGCATGGAAGATTTTTCCATTTCTTGGTATCCTCTTCTATTTCTTTAAGATTTTGTAATTCTCATTGTAGAGACCTTTAACGTCCTTGGTTAAGTTTATTCCAAGGTATTTGATTGTTTTTGTAGCTATTTTGAATGGGATTGATCTAAGCAGTTCTTTCTCAGCAATGGCATTGCTTGTGTATACAAAGGCTGTTGATTTTTGTGCATTGATTTTATATCCTGACACTTTGCCAAACTCCTCTATGAGTTCCAAAGTCTCTTAGTAGAGTTCTTTGGATCCTCTAAGTAAGAATCATATCATCTGCAAAGAGGGATAGTTTAACTTCTTCCTTCTCAATTTGTATTCCTTTAATTTCTTTTTCTTGTCTGATGGCTCTGGCTAAAACTTCCAGAACTATTTTAAATAGCAGTGGTGAGAGTGGGCATCCCTATCTGGTGCCATATCTCAGTGGAAATGCTTCCAACTTTTCCCCATTCAATAGGATGCTGGCCATGGGTTTTTCATAAATTGCTTTGATTATATTGAGGAATGTTCCTTCCATACCCAATTTGCTTAGAGTTTTCATCATGAAAGGGTGTTGAATTTTATCGAATGCTTTCTCTGCATCTATTGAGATAATCATATGGGTTTTCTTTTGCAGTCTGTTAATGTGGTGAATCACATTGATTGAATTGCAAATGTTGAACCATCCCTGAATACCAGGGATAAATCCCACTTGGTCTGGGTGGATGATTTTTCTGATGTGTTGTATTCTATTGGTGAGAATTTTATTGAGGATTTTTGCCTCTATGTTCATCGGGGATATTGGTCTCTAATTCTCTTTCAGTGCTGCATCTTTCTCTGGCTTAGGGATTAAGGTAATGCTGGCTTCATAGAAAGAATTTGGGAGGATTCCCTCTTTTTCGATTGTTCTGAATAGTTTGAGAAGAATTGGATTTAGCTCTTCTTTAAATGTCTGGTAGAATTCAGCAGTGAATCCATCTGGTGCTGGGCTTTTCTTTGTTGGGAGGGCCTTTATTACTGTTTCAATTTCTGTTTTAGTTATGGGTCTATTTAGGTTTTCTATGTCTTCATGGTTCAATTTAGGTAGATTGCATGTGTCCAGGAATCTATCCATTTCTGATAGATTTTCCTGTTTGCTGGCATACAAGTCCTTGTAGTAATTTCTGATGATACTTTTTATTTCTGTGGTGTCTGTTGTTATGATTCCTTTTTCATCTCTGATTTTATTGATTTGGGTCTTTTCTCTTCTATTTTTAGTTAGTTGGGCCAATGGGGTGTCAATTTTGTTTATTTTTACAAAATACCAGCTTCTCGCTTGGCTGATTCTTTGTAATGTTTTTTTGGATTCAATCCTGTTAATTTCTTCTCTGATTTTAATTATTTCACTTCTCCTACTAGATTTGGGTCTGGTTTGCTGCAGTTTTTCTAGGTCCTTGAGATGCGCTGAAAGCTCATTAATTTGGTACCTTTCCAATTTCTTGATATAGGTACCTATTGCTATAAACTTCCGCTGTGGTCTGAGAAGCTGCATGGTATGATTCTAATTCTTTTAAATTTTCTGAGACTTGCTTTATGGCCTAGTATGTGATCAATCCTAGAGAAGGTTGCATGCGCTGCTGAGAAGAATGTGAAGTCTGTAGATGTAGGGTTGAAAGTTCTGTAGATATCTGTTAGATCCATTTGGGCAATAGTGTCGATTAAATCTGCTGTTTCCTTGTTGATCTTCTGTCCGGATGATCTGTCTATTTCTGAGAGTGGAGTATTGAAGTCCCCCAGTACTATTGTATTGGAATCTAAATCTCTCTTGAAGTCCCTTAACATATCTTTTAAATAGACTGGTGCCCTGTAATTAGGTGCATATACATTTATAATAGTTACATCTTCCTGTTGATTTGAACCGTTAATCAGTATATAGTGCCCCTCTTTGTCTCTCTTAATAGTTTTTGTATTAAAGTTTATTTTGTCGATGTTAATATGGCTACACTTGCTTTTTATGGTTTCTGTTGGCATGGAATATCTTTTTCCAACCTTTCACTTTCAGTCTGCATGCAACTTTGTTAGAGAGATGTGTTTCTTGTAGGCAACAAATAGTTGGGTTTTGTTCCTTGAGCCAATCAGCCAACCGGTGTCTTTTAACTGAAGAGTTAAGTCCATTAATGTTTAATGTGACTATTGATACATAGTGACTTTGCCCTGCCATTTTCCCAGAGATATTTTCTAGTGTATGCTTTGAGCTTCCCATGCTCTTTGACTGGTAGGTGTTCTTCCTTTACCTTCTTTCATATTGATGGCCATGTTTCTGTGTTTCTGAGTGTAGCACATCTTTAAGTATCTTTTGCAGGGCTGGATGAGTGGCGGCAAAGTCTTTCAATTTCTGTTTGCTATGAAAGGTCTTTATTTCACCTTCATTCACAAATGAGAGCTTAGCAGGATATAATATTCTGGTTTGGCAGTTTTTCTCTCTTAGCACTTGTGCTATGTCTCGCCATTCCCTCCTAGCCTGTAGTGTTTCTGATGAGAAGTCTGCTGTGAGTCTAATTGGAGATCCTCTGAGAGTAATCTGACGTTTCTCTCTAGCACATTTTAGGATCTTTTCTGTATGTTTCACTGTGGTGAGTTTAATTACAACGTGTCGTGGTGAGGATCTCTTTTGGTCATGTTTATTGGGGGTTCTATGAGCTTCCTGTACTAGGATGTCTCTGTCCTTCTCCAAACCTGGAAAGTTCTCTGCTAGTATCTCACTAGAAAGGCCTTCTAATCCTTTCTCTCTCTCCATGCCTTCAGGAACTCCTAGAACTCGAATGTTGGGTTTTTTAAATAGTATCCTGTAGATTCCCAACAATATTTTTTAGATTTCTAATTTCCTCTTCTTTTCTTTGGTTTGACTGTATGTTTTCCTGTGCTCTGTCTTCTAAGTCCGATATTCTCTCTTCTGCTTCACCCATTCTGTTTTTAAGGCTCTCTAATGTCTTTGTCATTTGATCTATTGAGCTCTTCGTTTCATTTCGATTTCTCTTCACTATCACACTTTCCTGTTCTACTAGTTTCTGCATTTCATTTTGATTCTTCCTTAAAATTTCATTTTCACGAGAGAGATTTTCAATCCTGTCCAATAAGGATTTCTGTAGTTCAAGGATTTGCTTTTGAAAACTTCTAAATGTTCTTATCATAAATTTTTTGAAATCTGTATCTTGCATATCTTCTATCTCATCATCTTCATAATCTTGGCTTGGGGTGTTTTGTTTATTTGGAGGCATCCTAGTGTCATCGTTGATCTTGTTCCCTCGATATTTGTGTTTGTTGCTTGGCCTAGTTAATTCTTCTTCCCTCACTGTGCGTTTTTTTTTTTTATTTTATACTGTGTCTGTGTTAAGTGGACTGCCTGCTGTTGGAGGAGCCTTGGAGGCTTGAGATGGGTGTGGCCTGAGAGCTCTGCTTGGTTCTTCTGGGTTACGGGTGTGCAAAGGTGACACCCTCAGGTTATGCGTGGTAAATCTCTCTCTTTTTATTTATTTATTTATTTCATTTATTTATTCAGGAGGTAAGTAATACTGCAAGGCTGAGCAGAATTGATGGTATTTAGCTTCCAATCTCTGGCTTCTACCCAAAGAGTCTGTGCAGGCTCTGTTTCTCCTCTGGACTCCCACTGGGTTGCCTAGGCTACTGAATTGTAGCGACTCAGTTCCTTAGCTCTCCCCTGTTGTTATGTATATCCAGAGTGGGGCCTGCTCTTTGTCTCTTGCTCACCTTTGCAAGGTTGGCTAAGAGAGAAACTGTCTGTACCAGTACCCCCTCACCTTTTTTTTCCCCTTCTCTCCTGTAGTCAGTCTGGTGAACTTTCCCGCTTCCCTCTAGATTCTGACCGCCGTTTTCCCGCCAATGTCTCAGGTTATTGAGCTCACCTCCCCTTCCAGCGCTGATGTGTGGACTCGGAGCCCTGGGCATCCCTGCTCTCCCCACTGGTGTCTGTGTGACATGCACTCCCCTTCCTGTACTGGCGTGTAGACCCTGCGGCTCCCGCGGCTCGGCTTCCATGTGGTGGGCGACCTTGTTCTCCCAGTAGGTCCTCCAAGTCACAGACACTAGATCCAGAAGAGTTTCCTCTGCAACTTTTTCCTGATCCTTTTTCTGAGGCTACCGTAACTCCACATTTATTAAACTAAATATCCCCGGACCATCGATGCACGCCCTCACTATTCTGCCATCTTAGCTCCACCTCTGAGAAAGGTTTTACATCCACTGTTTCACTCCCCAACTGGCTTCAATGGCTGGAGCTGTGTAGATCCAAAGCCAGGAGTCAGGAGCTTCTTCCAATTCTCCCACATGGGTGCAGGGGCCCAAGGACTTTGGCCATCTTCTACTGCTTTCCCAGGCCATAGCAGAGAGCTGGATTGGAAGTGGAGCAGCTGGCCCATATGGGATGCCAGCACTGCAGGCGGCAGCTTTACCCACTATGCCACAGCGCCAGCCCATCAAAATCTTTTAATATCATTTATTTTTCTATGCCTTGTCTCTTTCCTCATTAATTGGTAGGAGCTTTTTATTGTATTATGGTCTGGCCTACCTCTGTACCCATCAGGGTGGGGTTAGAGTCCAGGCTTGGGAAGGTCAGGGCCTGGGGTTAGGGTCTGTCTTGGCATAAGGTCAGGGCTCAGGGTCCAGGACTTCTCTTAGTAGAGTTCAGGCCTATCATGGTCTCAGTCAGGTGAGGTCAGGGTAGAAGTAGGGCTCCTCTGGAACTGAAGCCACAGCTGGATGAGGTCCTGTCTGGGACCAGGGTCAGGCATTGCTCTCCACCCTCCCTCTGCTCCTGGCATCCAGTATGGACATGGGAACTGTGCTTCTGTGATCCCTGCTTTGGCTGCTGCTGCCTCCCCTGAGCCCTGCGGCCGCTTCCACCCATCAGCCCAGAGCCCCTCAACCTCTTACAGGCTATGGGGCTGACTAGGGCTGCCATAGGGTGCAGAGTGGTGGGGAGCTGGCAGCCATTGGGCTCCAGAGCTCTGTGAGCCCAGCCCAAGAGCAGTTAGAAACCTGGGAGACAGGGCTAGTGGTGGAGGTCACCTGGATGTTGCCTTGTCGCTCTCAAGCAGGTACCCTCAGGATGACATGAGCCAGATAAATCAGGCTCCCCACTCAGGGAGAAACCTTGCTTGGCTGGGACATCCCCAAATCCCAGGGTGGGACCCTGGACATGGATAAATGGTCAAAGTCTGGCCCTGGGATGGGTGGAGGGAGAAAGCTGGAACACCCAGCTGTACCAGCGAACCCAGCACATCCAGATGCCAGTGATCAGGTCCTCATGCACTCAGACTTTGAGAGGTTTTACCCCTTTGGGGGTGACATTGCCATGCGTCAGCTGCATCTGCCTGTGAACTTCACCTCCTCCATTGTCCCTGTCTGCCTCCCAGCCCTGTATGTGTAGCTAACCAGTCTCACATCCTATTGGATAACTGGCTGGGGAATGCTCACTGAGGTAGCGAATGGGTGTGGGAAAGATGGGAGGCCGAGGGAGGAGAAAAGCGATGAGTGTGGTGCAAGGGAATAAAACAGCGATGGGTCAGCCCTACAAAGAGGCCAAGGCTGGTTTCAGAAGCCACTGGACCTTGGCACTCTGTGCCTCAGTTTCATGACCTGTAAGATGACGACTGGACTGGACCAGGGCCCTTCTGACTCTGAAGGTGTGTGGTTCTACACCCTCAGAAGGCCCTAGACCCAGGCTCTGAAAGTCTTGGAATGTTGGACAGTTGGAATCAAGAATCTAAGTTTACATAGTTACATATTTAATGTTTTTCTCAGGCAAGGATCTGAGAAGACTTGAGTCCTCTGATCATTACAGGTCACCACTGAATACCTTGATTTTCCCTTGTCATAGAAAGTGTTTGGGAAAAGTGGAAAGAAAGTATACTGACCTCTGAGGCAATGTGAAACAATAAAATGATCATGACCTTGGAGTGTTTAACCTTTCTGAAGGCCACCTTGCTCTTCTAAACTGGGTTGACTGCTTTATAGTCCTGTTAGGTGAACTGAGTCACAGAGGAGACAGTTTTAGTTGGTTGCTTGAATGATTGAAGAAAGAAATTTGGCAAAGACTTATGGGCAACAGAATTTGTTGATGGGAGTATGTGTGGTTTGGGGAAAAGCATAAGTGTGATGGTAAAGAGAAAAACAACATATCTGGTAACTGTTTGTAGAGTCATAATTTGCTACAGGCTTTCTCAACAGAGATGGTACAGGTCTGTTGGACTGAACTTGTCTTCATTGATTGGGGCTCTGCCTAGATCCTGGGCCCTAGCCTAATAATTAGAATCACTCCCTAATCAGATGACAAACAGCTACCAGTGTGAACCTCTCTCTGCCACTGGATCCTTCTTGTGGGGAAAGTGATCCCTAGTGATTATACTTGTTTACCTATCCCAGTCCTCACTCAGGACTGTGAAACCGTGTAGTTACTCCACTGTGCTGCTACCTCCTTTGCAGGA